>NW_016815549.1:1231441-1307142 GCF_001698545.2 Rhinopithecus bieti | reverse complement strand
AAAAAGAAAGAAAAGAAAGGAAAAGAAAGAAAGAAAGAAAGAAAGAAAAAGAAAGAAAGAAAGAAAGAGAAAGAAAGAAAGAAAGAAAGAAAGAAAGAAAGGAAGGAAGGAAGGAAGGAAGGAAGGAAGGAAGGAAGGAAGGAAGGAAGGAAGAAATAAAGAAAGGAAGAGAGAGAAGCGCTCTAGGGGCAAGATAGATGGATGGCTGACACAGGTGAGACTTGGCCCATCCTCTCTGGACAAATCAAGGCAGACGGGGTTAGGAGGCTGAGAGCAGCCACCCCAAAGAGAAATCCTGATCCCTTACCCAGTGTCCAGACCTGAGCCAGTTTTCAAATCCAAATCCCATCCACTGAAGGGAAAAGCGTGTTTCCGGGAAGAAGGACTCTGCAACATCCTGACAAAGGCCTGTGGGAATCCCCTACTCCTTCCCCAACAGGACTGATGCTCACTGACTCAGGTAACCAGACACTAGGGGAAAATACCCAAATATTTCAAGAAGTGTGACTGAAAGCAGCAATAGATGTTTATGATCACCCCGGTGTCTGCAGGTGAAGAATCCAGGGTGGTTTCACTGTGTGTTGCTGCCTCATGGGCCTCCCTGAGGTTGCAGTCAGAATGTCCTCGGGAATGGCCGGGCCTGGGTTGGAGGGCCTGCTTCCAAGGCACTCACGCCCAGGCTGGCAGGACAGTGCCGGCTGTTGGTGGGAGGTCTCCGTTCCTCCCTAGGTGGGCCTTTCCACAGATGGCTCGAGAGTCCTCATGACATGGTGGCTAGCTTGCTCCAGTATTAGAGTCCAAAGTGAGGGTGTAACATCACATCGGGCCAAGGGCTCCACTTCACAGCAAAAGAGGGGCAACCGCAGGCACACCCATGGTGTCTAGTGGTCCTATTATGTGCTGTACCACCCAGAGACTGCTGGCTGATGGGGGAATGGAGTGGCCAGTTGAAGGCTCCAGCCACAGCACCAACTTGGAGGTGCCACCTGTGAAGCAAGGGCACCATCCTCCAAGGTATATGTATACCCCAAGTCAATGACCAGTACACGGTGTCCCCAGTAGGTAAAATACCTGGACCTAAGAACCAAACAATGGAAGCAGGAATAGCCTCATTTAGCATCACTCTCAGTGACCTACTTGGAGAATTTGTGCTTCCTGTCCACACAACTGCGGAGTCTGCAGCTTCAGAGGTTCTGGCTTCCAAAGGGGGAATGCTTCCACCAAGCGACACCAGTCACGCCAGGCTACTCATGCCAAGACACCAGTAGGCAGAGGAAGAGTCACCCATCGAGCAGGGGCAGTTGACCTGAACCATCAGAGGAGGTAAGGTTGCTGTCACACAACGGAAGCAGAGAAGACTGTGTGCCACGCCCATGGGTGTCTCTCAGGACTCTTTCACCTGATGTAGTCAGGAAATAGGCAAGTGAGCAGCTATGGTTCAAGAAGGGAATGGTCACCAGGGGCTCAGTTTCACTGGGGTGAGGATCTGGGGCAACCCACCAGGTAAGCTATCTAGTCCAGCATGGATCTAGTTGAGGGTGAAAGGGATCTGAAAGAGTAATTCAGAAGGGGGTTGTGAGTATCAGCTTCAAGCCTGAGACTAAGTGAAGCAAGAGCTCATGCAAGAGCCTTGAGGAAAGTACAAATGAAACCTACACAGCTGTGATACAGTGGGCGGGAGAGAAAATGACATGAGGTCTCACATGTGGTTGTAGTCAGATGGGGGGCTGGAGCTGAAACAGCATGGCGATCTTGAGCTGTTCCATGTGGTCTGCCCCATGTGGGCTGGTTGGGCTTCCTCACAGCATGGTGGCCTCAGGGTAGTTGGACTGCTGACAGGGCAACTCAGGCCTCCACGCATGAGTGTTCCAGTGAACATGGATGTCATGGAAGCCACACAGTACCACTTTCACTACATTCTCTTTGTAATAAGTGTGTCACAAGCCCACCCATGGGCCAGGCACAGCAGCTTATGCATGCAATCCCAACACTTTGGGAGGATCCCTTGAGGCTAGGAGTTTCAGACCAGCCTGGGCAACACAGAGAGATCTTGTCCACAAAAAGGAAAAGAAAAATTAGTTGGGCATGGTGGCATGCACCTATAATTTCAGCACTTTGTGAGGTGATGGTGGGAGGATGCCTTGAGCCCAGGAGTTCAAGATCAGCTGGGGCAACATAACAAGATATTATATCTAAAATTTAAAAAAAGTTTTCATTAGCCAGGCATGATGGCACATACCTGTGGTCTCAGCTACTCAGGAGGCTGAAACAGGAGGATCACCTGAGCCTAGGAGTTTGAGGCTGAAGTAAGTTGGGAGTCCACCACTGCACTCTGGCCTGGGCAACAGAGCAAGGCTATCTCTAAAAAACAAAAATTAATAAAATAAAAAACAATAAATAAACAAGATTCAATGGGAGGAGACATAGACCCTATCTCCCAAAGGGAAGAATGTCAAGATCATATTGTAAACCAAAAATAAAATTATAAGCCCCAACTGACAGAATGGACCCCCTGTTGGCCAAGGGGACCCCAAAGAAACCAAAAAAACTAATTCAGGCCATGATGGGAAGTGGGGGGTCATACATGCCTCATTACAGCCTCCTCCCTTTAAGTTTTGGCACAACTGACCAGCATTAACATTAACATAGAGATCCTCCTAAGACTGACAGAACACGCTTTGTAGCAATCAGATACCGACTGTAACATGATTCTAGTATAGCAACACACGACAGAGAGCAGGCCCCAAAGGAAATCAAAGTATTTTACCCCAAAATAAATTTTCTTTGACATATTTTGAAATGGCCTTGCAAAGTCATCTCTTGTGGGGGAAACTTGCATTCTGTAGAGAATCTCCTTCCCTTACTAACTCTTTTCCAGAGAGTCTGATACCTTTTAAAGTCCCAAGAGACTTGCACATCTATTCTGTCTGAAGCCTGCTAACTGGAGGCTTCATCTACATAGCAAGAACCTTAGCTTCCACATCCCCGTTGTCTTAACTCAAGCATTTCTTTCTGCTGACTCCAACTCTTCAGGTAAAGCTTGACTCATTTAACCAATTGCCAGTCAGGAAATCTTTGAATCCTCCTCTGACCTGGAAGCACCACCCACCCACTTCAAGATGTCCCACCTTTCTGGGCCAAACCAATGTATACTTTACATGTATTGATTCATGTCTTTGCCTGTAACTTCTGTCCCCATAAAATGTATAAAGCTATAGCCCAACCACCTTGGGCACCTGTTCTCAGGACCTCCTGAGGCTGTGTCATAGGCCATGGCCACTCATATTTGGCTTAGAATAAACCTTTTGAGATATTTTACAGAGTACGGTTTTTCTTGTCAACCAAATCCCACAAAGAGCTTGGGGGGGTGGGTAATGTCGTGGAGCCCATCTTTGGCAAATACAGTCTGCCAAAGATTGTGACACTGCCTTATTGATCAACTCAGTGGCTTAACACAATTAAAGCTTATTTCTCCCTCTTGTCACAGCTCTTTGGGTACCTCATAGTTCCATGTGGTTCTTCAGAGCCTCCATTGGTGGCTCTGACCTCCCTGAGATCCTCGGAGTGCCCTCCACTGGGGCAGTGGGTGAGGAAGAGAGCAGGGCTCACCCACAGGAGGTTGTTAGGGGCCAGCCTGGAAGAGGAGCACAGCACCCGCCCCCACCCATTGCCTAGCACTTAGCCACATGGCCGCACCTGGATGCAGAGGCTGGAGAGTGGAGTCCAGCTGTGAGCCTGGCTGGCCATGGGGATATGTGTTAGTGAGTACTGTCCATATCAGGCTCAGAGCATCTGACCTGAGGTTATGGGGATGCAGGGGTCCCGAGGGGGTGGACAGAACAGGAGGAGGCAGACCTGCTTGGAAAACCTGTTCTTGGTTTCCATTTGTTACATGAATGGGCAAGAGGACCAGCACTTTTGCTCAGAGCTGCAGCTCTCGCTCCGCTAGAAAACGCCAGGCAGGGGCACAGCCATGTGGTTCTCAGATGGTAAACCCTAAGCCACAGACCCTTGCTTTCTGGGGCAGGGAATAGTGGACAGGGCTGGCTCCAGACAACAGTCCCCAACAGGCTGCACCAAGGTGACCGCACCTCCCCTGAGTGCAGGCAAGGGGAGCTGTGCTCACGCTCTCAGCCTGGGGGCATCCTCACTTTGTTCACAGCTCCTCTATCTGCCCCATTTCACTGAGGCTCAGCGAGGTTACCCATGTGGCCCCAGGTCACCATCCAGTAACCCAGAAAGCTTGTCTTGGCTCCTCCACTAACTGCGTGATCTCGGGCAAGTCAGGTACTATCTCTGAAAGCCAGTTCTCCTCCTTAAAATGGAGACAGTTGAGCCAGGCATGGTGGTTTACGCCTGTAATCCCAGCGCTTTGGGAGGCGGAGGCGCTCCTATGCCTTGAGCCCAGGAGTTTGGGACCAGCCTGGGCAACATGGTGAGGCCGCCATGTCTACAAATTTTTTTTTTAATTAGCTGTCCGGGGCAGTGCGCGCCTGCGGTCCCAGCTACTCAGGAGGCTGAGGTGGGAGGATCACTTGAGCCCAGGAGGTCAAAGCTGCAGTGAGCCCTGATCGCCCCACTGCACTCCGGCCTGGGAGACAGTGAGACCCTGTCCAGAAAAAAAAAGGAGACAGTCCCATAACAAGTCCCCCATGGCGCCGCCCAGATGGGGGTTTCGACGGGAGGGAGAGGAAGGAAAGGGTCGTCAGGAAAGGTTCCTGGTGGCAGAGCTCACAGGGTGCGTGCTGAGCTGAATTTTGAACGGCAGTCTCTGAATCCCGGAGCCGAGTCCAGAGGGTGGGAAGCAGGTATTGCGAAGAGGCACACGCTCCGAGAGGCACCACCAGAGTGTGGGCTTTGGGCGAGGAGGGGTCTCCTCTGGTTGGGGGAAGTCTGGCAGGCTTTGGGGAGATGGGGCTGAAAGGCTGGACGGGGGGAAGGCCAGGAAGCTGGAGACGGGGATGGAAAGCTAAACCGCAAAGAGCAGGCGCCCTGCCCCCCGCGGGCCCAGCGCCTCCAGCTCACCCTTCCCGCGCTTCCGGGAGTGGGCGTCCAGCCGGCAGCCAATGGGCCCCGCCCCCGCCCGCAGCCAATGGGCCGCGTCCCCGCCCGCGCGGTCGCCCCGCCCCTCGCGAACCCGGAAGTAGGCCAGGCTCCTTCCCGGCCGGCCGCAGGGATGGGGCAGCTTAGCTGGCTGCCGCTGCTGGCACCGCTGCTGTTGTTGCGACCGCCGGGGGTCCAGTCCGCCGACCCCATCCAGGCCTTCGTGGTGCCCCACAGCCACATGGACGTGGGCTGGGTCTACACTGTGCAGGTAGGTGCCGACGACGCCCCGCGCGCCCCCAAGGCTGCAGCTTCCCTCTCCCCGCGGAATCCAAGTGTGGGTTTGTGTCCCGGGGCCCGATGCCGTCGCAGAAGGAGGCTCAGTAGGTTCAGGACCCCACGCTGCTATTGACTGGTTGCGTCGCTAACTTCGAGCCAGTCACTTCCTGCCTCTGAACCCCCATTACCCCTTCTGGAGGTGTTGCAGATTGGAGGGGCCCCTGCATTCCCGGCTGGGGAGGGGCGTGGGGGTTGACAGCAGTAACCCATTTCCCAGGGAAGCCTGGAGCAGGAGAGGGTGGGGCTGGCTTCAGAGCAGGTGGATGTCAGGTGCCCGCTGGGAAGGGGCCGGGCTGGTCCCCTGCGGGACTGAATATTGGAAGCCAGCTCAGCGTTCTCCGCACCCCAGGACAGGGGTGAAGGTGGACCTATGGTCACCTCCTGGTTGTGCTCAGGATCTTGGGCGAGGGGCTTTGGTCCCTGAGCCTCAGTTTCCCCATCTGTGAAGGGTAGGGGAAGCATGCCCACTACAGCCAGTTTCCAGAGGAGGAAACCGAGGCCCAGAGAGGGTTGGTGCCTTGCCCAAGGTCACCCGGGAATAAGTCCCACGCCTCCTGGCTCCCTGCTCGGTGCTCCTTCCATTCATTTAAGCCCTCTGTGGGCACCCCGAGTGCAGGGCCCTGGGGACTCGGACGGGAACACACCGCAGCTCTGGTCCTTGGAGCTCCCAGCCTTGGGGAGGCAGACGGCTGGACCTCAGGGACAGCCTGCGGAGCTCCTCTCAGCACCAGCTTTCATCATTTCAGACCCAGCAGGCCTTTTGGACCACACCCCCAGTGGGCCCTAAGACTTTCCTGTGCTGCCCCTCAATGGCACACTCAGGGCCCAACCCCCCAATTGCACGCTCAGGGCCCAGCTTGCTCACCCCTCTGGGAAGCTGTCCCTGACCCCTGGGCTGGGAGGGCACGTGTCTCTGCCCATGCAGGGTGTCTGTTTCCCCATCCCTCTCCCCCAGGAGAGCACGATCCCATCCAGTGGGGAGAGCCTGGTGTGGAGCGGGTGCCTAATAGCTGTGTGGTGAGTGAGCAGCAGGGAAGGAAGGACAGAGACACCCAGCTCTGTGCAGACACACCCAGCGAATGCCAGGGGCCCCAGGGACACTTGGTCTTGTTGGACAGGGGCTGGTGTGATGCTGTCCCCTCCCCCAGGAAAGCATGCAGGCGTACGCCGCCAATGTCTACACCTCAGTGGTGGAAGAGCTGGCCCGTGGCCAGCAGCGCCGGTTCATCGCGGTAGAGCAGGAGTTTTTCCGGCTGTGGTGGGATGGTGTCGCCTCGGACCAGCAGAAACACCAGGTAACGAGGTCACCGGGTGACTCAGCTGGCCCAGTGGCCTGGCGAAGACCCAGGCGGAAAACTCAATGGGGCAGTTCTAGCCAGGGCCAGGGCCAGGCTGGCGTAAACCACGGGGCCAAAACCCCACCGGGCTGTTCACAAGCCTTGTTTAGATCAAAGTTTATGGTCAGTTCCATGCCTGGGAGAGATTGCTTTCAATTTAATCCTGAATTTCTGTCTATTCTTGAAAAAACTGCCAGCTCTGGCAACCCAGGTGTGCACTTCCGTGCCAGCTGGCACTAAGTCAGCAGTGCCTTCTGACACCAGGCATCCCTGGTGTCCCCGAGCCCTCACCCTCTTCTCTCATTTGTGTTAGTTGCCTGGCCCCCTGGGCCTGGGGTCTGATGACCCTTGATGAGGGTGCGACAGTCCCTGTGGTTCGAGGGTAGGCAGCAGGTTACTTCATACAGGATGGAGAGTCAGAGTCCCTGCTGCACAGTGAGGCAGCCTGGGTCCCATCCTGCCCCCGCACCGGGGGACACGACTAGCCTCTGTGAACCGCACATTCCACTTCCATTAAGCGGGGGTGATCGCCCCATTGCAGAGAGGTCATGCCAAGGTTGAAGCCCTGGTGTGAGCACCCAGGACGATATTCGGGGGTTCCTAGTTTCCTCCCCGGTATCCAGCTGCCTTCAGAACAGTTGCTGAACATAAAGTTCAGAGACGCCAAGCGACTTGCTCAAGGGAGTGAAGCCGAGAAGAGAGAGCAGGGTATCTACCAGGTCCCACCAGAGTCACGGGAAGGAGCTGGACATCCAATGGCCACTTGATGCTGCCAGATAGTGGGGTTGTTACCTTGAGTTAAAGAGATGTTCCAGGTTCAGAGAGGGCAGGCTACTGGCCTGCGGTCACACAGCTTGTAAGCGGCAGGTGGGATTCTGGGCCCGGCATGCCTGACTCAAGGCAGGCCTTTCCAGAGTATCCTGTGGGCGGCCCATGCTTCTTCAGGTGGACCCCACCAAACCCAGTGGTCTGTCTCCTAGCCCTCAAAGAGAAGCATGGCCTGCATGGCCCAGTGAAGACCTGGGCAGGAAACTTGTGGCGGGGCTCCCTGGAGGCAGGAATTTTTGCCTGCTTCATTCACTGCTGAACCCCCAGTGCCTGAACAGTGCCGGTTGTGTACTAGGTGCTCAGTTAACATTTGTTGAGTGAATGGTCTACAAATAGTGTACCTTAAGCAACAAACCAAAGGCACCACCTATAAACAGCTGTGTGTACACATACTGAAGTGCGTAGCATCAAGGGCATGCTGTTGCTAACTTGGTTAGCAGCAAAGGTGGAATAAAGGTGTTATGTGTGTAGAGACGGGGGTGTTAAGCAAATAGGTTAAAAACGGTAGTGATGAGTGGACCCTGGGAAAGGATATGGGAGCTGTTTGTTCTATTTCTGAAACTTTTCTAAAGTTTAGAATTATTTAATAAAATAAGATTTCAGAAAATCTTATATATACAAATATATATCTCAAATGCCCCCTGAGGGCTGCGTGATTTCTAGGTGGTGGAGACACAGTGTGGACCAGGACAGACACTGCCCTGCTTTTGCAGAGTAAGCAAGGGTAGGGAGTGGCGCTGTAAGCGTGTCCCCCACAGACCCAGCCATGCTCAGGAGCTGTAACTGGCTTTTTTCTCTCTGCCTGCCCATGTCAAGGTCCGCCAGCTCCTAGAAGAAGGACGCCTGGAATTTGTCATCGGAGGCCAGGTCATGCATGACGAGGCTGTGACGCACCTTGATGACCAGATCCTGCAGCTCACAGGTTTGGCCACCCTACCCTGCACTCAGGGTCCCTCAGGACCTCCAGTGGGACTGGGACACGGTATGGGAACCCCCAGGTTCTGAGCTCTGTCTGCCCCTCTTAGTGGGGTGGGGGAATGTTAACCAGTGAAAACAGTGATTTGCTAGTGCCGTATTCATGCCTCACCGAGGAAGTTGAACATGGGGGTTAAGAGCATGGATTCTGGAGTCAGGTGGTCTCAATATATCCTGGCTCTGCCAATTCCCTCCTCTGTGACCCTGGAAAGGAATGTAACTTCAGTTTCCTCATAGATAAAACGAGTTTGATGGTAATACCTACCTCAAAGGGTTGTTGTGACTATTAAATTGCGATAATTCAAATAAAGCACTTTGGTAGGATGTGGGTTCCCTAGTAAATGCTCAGTAAATGTTTGCTGCCTTCCATCACAATCACCACCTTCATTATTACTACCACCACCACCTTCAGCACTACAATGACCATGACTACTACCACCACCACCACCACTACCACCACCATCACCACCACCCTTCACCACCACAGTGACCATCACTACCACTACCATCACCACTACCACCACCACCACGACCACCACCACCACTGCCACCATCACTGTCACCACCCTTTACCACCACAATGACCATCACTACAACTATCACCACCACCACTACCACCACCACCATCACTACCACCACCCTTCACCACCACAACGACCATCACTACCACCATCACCACCACCACATCACTACCACCACCCTTCACCACCACAATGACCATTACTACTACTATCACAACCACTACCATCACCATCACCACCACCACCCTTCACCACCACAGTGACCATCACCACCACCACCAACACCACCACCACCACTGCCACCACCACCATCACTATCACCACCCTTTACCACCACAATGACCATCACTACCACCACCACCACCATCACTACCACCACCCTTCACCACCACAATGACCATTAACTACTACCATCACCCATCCACATCACTACCACCACCCTTCACCACCACAAAGACCATCACTACCGCTACCATCACCACCACCACACCACCACCATCACTACTATCACCACCACTACCACTGCCACCATCGTCACTACCACCACCACCACCATCACCACCACCACCACAACTACCACAACTACCACCACCACCACCATCACCATCACCATGACCCTTCACCACCACTATGACCACCACTACTGCTATCGTTACTACCACTGCCATCACCACCACCACCTCCAAAACACTGTCACCATGATCACCACCATCACTACCCATCACTGTCACCACCACCATCACCACATCCATTACTACCATCACCTCCACAATCATCACCACCACCACCACGACCAGGTCCCTCACCATCGTGTCCACCGTCCTCAGCACCAACACCCACAGTGCCGTGGGGCACTCTACCCACTGCTTACCAAATGCCTTTCACAGTGACACCCCAGCCAATCCTACTGGCAGGCTGATGGTGAGGCATGGTGATGCCCAGTCTCATTTTGCAGACATAGAAACTGAGACCCAAAGAAACGCAGTGACTTTTTCCAGGGCAGATGGCCAGGACTTGAGTCCAGGCCTAGGGACTGAAGCTCCAAGTCCACAGTCACTCCACTACAGCATGGGCCCTGATTTCCCCATTTGTAAAACATCCAGGCGGAGTGCAGTGTTATCAAAGGATGTTTTTGGCACTCTCCCTTTTCTCTTCTGTAATCTGGAGTGTTCCCCTGTCTCAGTTTCTTATTGCCTTACATCCGGACTTTGCTTAAGCCCCAGACTTGCCCTTCCACGAGAAGGAGGTGTGATGGACACAGCCCTACAGACAGAGCTCCTTCTGCGGCCAGAAGCTCAGCCCCTGCTTGTCCCCATGCATTCTCACAGGCCCAGAGGTAACAGGGGAGGAGAGCGAGGCTCAGAGTGAGCACCTTGCCCTCAGCCGCCTGCTGTGGCTCCTTGACTCCACAGCGCCTGCTCTTTCACTCCCCCGTGTGAAGTATGGGCAAGGGATCCGTCAACAGACTTCCCCCACACCCCCTCACAGACCCACTGCCAGGGCACATGTGATGCTGTAGGCGTGTCCCCCACCTGCCTCCTGCCCCGCGCCAGCGAGGAGGCTCTGGGGCCATTTCTTACCTGTGCCATTTCATGCAGTGCTCCCCCTCGTTCTCTACCCTCCTCCTCAAGACACAGCTGAGAAGCCCCTCCCGTGGGAAATACCTGAGTCTCTGCAGTTTTGTGTCACCTCCCCCCCAACCACTGAACCTCAGGATGCCCCTGGCAGGGACCCCCATCTGACTCATCTCAGCACCCAGCATACGGTCTGGCCCAGAGCACTGCTCACTGGGCAAGGCTGGGCAAGGCTGGGCAAGGGGTGGGCGCTGAACTGCCCTGCCCTGAGGGTACCCACCGCTGGGGTACTTCGCCTCTGGCCTCAGCCCACCATGCCTAAGTGCTGATACCCCAGTGCTGACCCTGCAGGTCTGCCCTGGCAACTGGAAGCCCCAGGGAACCTCAGGCTGTGTCGCTCTGGGGCAGGAAGAGCCCCCAGAGACATGAGAGAGAGCAGATGCTGTGAGGCTCCATTTCCAAACCTGTCCAAGCTCATGGGGCTCTCAGGGGACGGACACGTGGGTTCCTTTCATGATAACCACCTTGTTCTAGGTACAAGATGTACACGTATTTTTTTCTGTCCTCAGGGCAATCTGGTAGATGGGTAATCTTACAAATGCTTATTCGTAAAGAAGTTTGAGGCTCAAATGCTATCAAAATGTGCCCACCGCCAGCTAAGTGATGGGACCCAGATCTGATTCTAGCCCAGCCAAGTCGGGAAGGTTACTTGTGGCGGAGCCCGTCTCCCTCATGGCTGAGCCAAACGCTTTCCTATGTGCTCTTAGTTGCCTCAGAACAGCCTGGTAGCAGGTGGTACTGTTCACAGCCCCATTTGACAGATGAGGAAACTGAGGTATAGAGAGGTGTGGGGTTTGTATGCAGTAGGGAGCAGAACTGGCGCTCAAGCCCACGTGTGCCTGGCCTGGGCTCTTGCCTTAACTTGTAGTCCCTAGGGCGGGGGAAGAGTGTGTGGGTGGCCTCTTCAGACCGCCCATCTTAGATGTGCCAGGCATTCTGGCTGTGAATTGTGTCCACATTGGGCTGGTTTTCTCAGATATGTTGGAGTGAGAGAGGCTGGATCACCCCTCACTGCTTCCAGGCCCTTCATCTCCATCTCACCTTGGTGGAGCCCCTGCCTCAGGACAGGCCCTGGACAGCAAAGGAAGACAGGATCAGGCTGGCGCAGCCTCTAGACCTCTAACCTTCTTCTTGGGGTATCTGGGGTGCCAAAGCATCTCCTCAACCAAGACCCACGCCTGGCTGCCCGCCAGGGCCTGGGACGCCGGGCCTGCCCGTGAGCTCACCTTTCCAGCCTTTACCTCCCCAACTCCTGCTCCCGGCAGGCACGCCAACACCACCTTAATTTTAGATGTGACATTTCTAGTGAGGGGAAAAGCATTTGTTCCCAGCACTGCAGTGACAGGGAAAAGCTGGGTGTGGGCAGCAGCCCCCAGGGGTAAGAGCTTTCGTGCCCCTCCCTGAAGGGACACCTTCCCAGCAGAGTGGCAGGTGCCAGCGGGAAAGAACCCCCGCCCCTATCCTGAGGGGAGAGAGCCCAGCTCCCGCCTCAGAGCTGCTGAGAGGCACAGGGTCCAGGCGAGAGTCAAGGAGACACCTTGGGCCATCCTGGATGACCACTGCTGTCCTGGCCATTCAAACCCAAGCTCTAAGCCCTGCACCCCAACCCCACTCCCCTCCCACTCAATCAGCGATCCCTCTCCTGTGTCACAGACTCTCTTCCACCTTCTCTGGTCTGTCTGACTCCTTCCAGCAGTGCTGCTGCTGTTGTTGTTGCTGTTGTTGTTGTTGTTGTTGTTGTTGTTAGACAGAGCCTCACTCTGTCACTCGGGCTGGAGTGCAGTGGCGCAATCTCGGCTCACTGCAATCTCTGCCTTGCGGGTTCAAGCAATTCTCATGCCTCAGCCTCCTGGGTAGCTGGGAGTACAGGCATGCACCACTATGCCCAGCTAATTTTCATATTTTTAGTAAAGATGGGGATTTCACCATGTTGGCCAGGCTGGTCTTGAACTCCTGACTTCAAGTGATCTGCCCACCTTGGCCTCCCAAAATGCTAGGATTACAGACGTTAGCCACCAAGCCCGGCCCCCAGCAGTATTAAAAACACACTTAAATTGTCTCTTCAATTTTTTTTTTTTTAAGATGGAGTCCACTGTGTTGACCAATATAGTCTCTGGCTGGGAGTCCATGTGCCCTGCTGAAACCAAGAAGGAGTGTGTGGTTCTGATACTAAAAGGAAGAAGGACAGAATGTATATCAGAGGCCAATTAACAGTTTTGGTCATGAATCACCCTGAAGTCTCAGGAATGCTCTCTGCTAGAGGGCCAGAAAACCTGAGTAAAGCTGTTACTGGTGGAAGGTACCCAAGTTACCAACAGCTAATCCGTACAGGTCTGCAGCAACCTCAGTTCTTGCCTTCTCAGAAGAAAGAATTCAACTGAGGGGCATAAGGCAGAAAACAAGACTGAGGCATGTTTCAGAGCAGAAGTGGAAGTTTATTTAAAAAGGCTTTAAAACAAGAAAGAAAGGAAAGTATGCTTGGAAGAGTCCCAAGTGGGCACGTGAAGGTCAAGTGCTGTGTTGATCCTTGATCCTAGGACTTTATAGGTCGGTCCCCTTTCCCATGATTCTTCCCTTAGGCTGGGCTACCCACACGCACAGTGACCTCCTTACCCTTGGGAGGTAAGCACACGCAGTGTGTTTAGGAAGTTGCATGCATGCCTATCTGACCCTTTCTTCCCTTTTCCAGTGGAGTGCCCCTGGAAGGTCAAACTCCACCATTTTGTCTCTTAATCCACATGCCTGGGATGTTGTGTCTCCCTGGCACCTGCATTCAATTAACACGTTAGTGCAACAGGTGTGGACCATCAGGAAATGCCCTCTCCCTAGTGCTGGCTGCCAATTTGTTACTTTTAGAGAGGCAATATGATAATTGCCAAACCATCACCCAACATTCCTAGTGGGTGGGGGAAGAGCCCTCCCCTGCCCGACTCATGCTTGTCTAACTACTTGTAACAAAGCGACTTGAGTCTTAAGAACATTTACTGTTTACTTAACAAGATGGGGATAGTTTGGGACTGGTTCTGCAGTACCTTGATATCTGTGATTCTCATGTCCTTACCCTTGTGGTCACAAGATGGCTGCCATAGCTGCAGGCATCATGTTACCAGACACCACAGTCAAGGCAGTAAAAGGAAGAGAGGGGGCTCTCTATACCCATGGTCTATTCTGTTGGATAAACAGACACGCTCAAATGTTAGCATTTATTTGAACCAACAGTGATTCCTGAATCAGGAAGGACTAGACTGTGAGCCGTTCAGGGCTCCACTAAGGGAATATGAGGGAGAAACTTCTATAAGGTGCTCCTGAAAGTAAGACAAAAAAAACATTTGCCTACAGTAAACAGTCCCTCATTAGAGGTTGGTTGGCAGTTTCCGATGGGTCAAGCTTAAGTTCTGTTTTCCTGTTTACACTGAGTTGGATTTGGGTTTGCTGACGGAGGAACCCCCGAGGCCTGGAGCCGGCTCAGCTTGATGGCCTCCCACCCAGTTCATTACTTAACAATGCTCCTCCAGCTGGCAGACAGACTGAGAGAACAAGTATCTGACAGGAGGGAGTGAGCGTGCCACATTTGGCTTAGATCAACTGTGATTCATCCCTTGAGGCTGGGCATAGTGCCCCCTGAACAGAGGGAAGTTTCTGCCAGTGAAGAAGGGGTGCTGACTTGGCAGCCGTCAGCCTGCCCCCACTGGCTGCCCTGTCTGGTGCGAGGCCGCACCTTCCAGAGCTCCTGGCTCCTCTCAGCGCTGTGCTGTTGCCCTCCTTCATCCTGCAGCTAGCACTCCCCCTGTGCTCCCCCGACCCTCTGGCTGCTCCTTCTCCATCCTCTGCTTACACATGCACAGCCTCCGCCCACATCCTAGTCCAAGCTCTTCCTGATCCCCTGTCACCTCCGCTGTGCCCCTGACACCAGCCCCACCCCTCACCTCCCACAGTCACCCCCTGCCCTGTCTTGGCCTTACTCATGGGTCTGACCGCTGCTTGTTCCCCGCATCCCAGGCATCGTCTGAGCCTCAGCCAGGGTCCCCAGGACTGCGAGTTCGTCAGTGAAAGGCAGTTGGACTCTAGATCAGTTATGAGAGTTCTCTGAGGTGTTGTTCACCAGTCTTAAAGTGAACATCTCTCAAGGTGTTAAAAAGATTATATTTCGGGGAAGGACTTGGGGAACATTAATCAATGCCTTATACAAGTCTGGGGTTTTCTTTCTCCCTGCAGCACTGAACCCAATATCTGGTTTACTACGGTGGCTCTTAAGTAATAAATGAATAAATGAATGGTTGGGTGATTCTGGCATGGAGCCCTTTGTATTCATGATCTATTTCCATGTAGTAAATTGCCCCCAAATTCAGGGGCTTCTGAAAACAAGCATTTCGTATCTACAGCTCCTATGGGTGAGGAGCTCAGGAGTGGCTTAGCCAGGGGATTCTGGCTCAGGACCTCTTGAGAAGTTGCTGTCAAGGAGTCAGGTGGGGCAGTGACATCTGAGGGCTGGACTGGGGCTGGAGGGTCTACTCCAGGCTGGCTCCTATGGCTGTGAGAGGAGGCCTTGGTGCCTTGCCATGTGACTGCTCATGGCACAGCGGCTGGCCTCCCAGAGCAGTGACCCAGGAGAGCAGGCAAGAGCGGCCACAGTAGAAGCTACATGCCCTGCACCTTCTCGCCTCAGGGACACACAGGTACTTCTGCCTCCTTTTGTTTGTTAGAAGTGAGTCACTGAGTCTGGCCACCCTCTAGGCCCTAAGCCTCATCTCTTGAAGAAGTAGCAATGATTTATGGATGTCTTTTCTTTTTTGTTTGTTTGTTTGTTTGTTTGTGACAGTCTCACTCTGTCACCGAGGCTGAAGTGCAGTGGTGGGATCATGGCTCACTGCAGCCTTAACCTCCTGAGCTCAAGTGATCCTCCCACCTTAGCCTCCCAAGTACCTGAGACTACAGACATGTGCCACCACGCCTGGCTAATTTTTTAAAATTTTATGTGCATGTGTAGAGATGGGGTCTCATTCTGTTGCCCAGGCTGGTCTCAAACTCCTGGGCTCAAGCAGTCCTCCCACCTCAGCCTCCCAAAGTGCCAGGATTACAGGCATGAGCCACATTGCTGGCCTTGGACATCTTTTGAACCACCACACACTTAGGTTTGAAGTTCACTTTTAACCTTTTATTGTTGGTGATGTCCAAGACCTCCATAGCATCATCAAAATCAGTGCTCTATCCAAGTTCACACAAAAATCCTCACCCCTGCACATGCTGTAACATGCAGGAACCTTAAGGACATTACGCAGAGTGAAATACGCCAGTCACAGAAGGACTAATGCTGTGTGATTCCACTGATATCTAGAGTTGTCAAATTCATGGAGTCAGGGAGTAGAATGGGGGTGCTAGGGGCTTGGGGAGGGGCAGAGGGAGCTAGTATTTAATGAGGACAAGAGCTTCAATTTGGGAAGAGGAGAACGTTCTGGAAAAGGATGGTGGTGGTGGTTGTATAACGGTGTGAATGTACTAACACTACTCAACTATACACTTAGAAATGATTAAGGTGGTAAATTGTATGTTATATGTACTTCACCATGATTAAAAGTTAATAATTAACACCCTCGCCTCTGCAGTTCAGCATGACCTTGCTGGCACTGCAACCCACTGGACAGGCAGGTTCCCCTGGGTGAGCGTGGGGCTGGGAAGCACAGGCCCACCCTCCAGGCACCAGCAGGGTGATGCTGTCTTTGCAGAAGGACACGGGTTTCTCTATGAAACATTTGGGATCCGGCCACAGTTCTCCTGGCACGTTGACCCATTTGGCGCCTCTGCCACGACCCCCACCCTATTCGCGCTGGCAGGCTTCAACGCTCACCTCGGCTCCCGGATCGACTACGACCTGAAGGCAGCCATGCAGGAGGCCCGGGTGAGTGGTGTGCCGTGCCTGCTGCTACCCAGCGACTGCTCCTCCCTTCCTTCCTTGGATCAGAGCATGGTAGAAAGCTGCTGCTCTATGCCAGAGTGTTCGGGAATTCTTGACAGCTGCGTAGACCACGGGGCTGTCCCCTAGCCTTTGCTGTTGTAGCCTCCCCCACCAGGAGGACCCCCCTCCCTGTACGCCCAGCTTCTCACAGAGCTGCAGGCAGTTTGGCTGCCTCCTGCTTCCAGACCCCTATCCCCATCAGCTGGGCCTGAGGCAGGGCTGACCCCTTCTGTGGGCCTCCCACAGGGACTAGAGCAGAATGGCACTCAGTAAGCAGGGGTTGACAACCAGAGGAATGGCAGGGCGTGTTTAGCTGGGAGAACAGTTAGCAGAGATGCTGTGGTTCTTCAGGTTTGTGGGCAACTATTACGATACTTAAGTAGCAACAACGACCTTGGTAGACGCTGCCTTCGGTTGTGCCCTTGGGAGTGTCAGGCCTGGTACCAGGCCCTACTCATCCTTCATTTCTTTTTCTTTTCTTTTCTTTCTTTCTTTCTTTTTGAGACAGGGTCTTGCTCTGTCGCCCAGGCTGGAATGCAGTGGCACAATCTTGGCTCACTGTAAACTCTGCCTCCCGGGTTCAAGCGATTCTTGTGCCTCAGCCCCGCAAGTAGCTGGGATTACAGGTGAGCACCACCACGCCCAGCTAAATTTTTTGTGTGTTTCTTGTAGAGACGGGGTTTCACCATGTTGGCCAGGCTGGTCTCAAACTCCTGGTCTCAAGCGATCCACCCACCTCAGCCTCCCAAAGTGCTGGTATTACAGGCGGGAGCCACTGGTGCCTACCTTCATCCTGCATTTCTTTTAACCCTCACAGCAACCTTATGGGATGGTGTCATCATTTGCTGGGGCTGCCATAACAAAGGACCACAGACTGGTGACTTAAGCAATAGAAACATATTGTCCCATGGTTCTGGAGGCTGCACATCCAGGGCCAAGGTGTCGACAGGGCCATGCTCCCTCTGAAGGTGCGAGGGAAGGAGCTGCTCCAGGCCTCTCTCCTTGGCTTGTGGATGTCCCGCTTCTCCCAGTGCCCCGTATCATCTTCCCTGTGTGCATGTCTGTGTCTCAATTTTCCCTTTTTCTAAGGACACCCATCCTATTGTATTAGGACCCACCCTAATGAACTCATTTTAACTTGATTACTTCTGTAAAGACCCCATTTGCAGCTGGGCACAGTGGCTCACGCCTGTAATCCCAGCCCTTTGGGAGGCTGAGTGAGGCGGGTGGATCACATGAGGTCAAGAGTTCGAGACCAGCCTGGCCAACATGGCGAAACCCCGTCTCTACTAAAAATACAAAAATTAGCCGGGCGTGGTAGCAGGCGCCTGTAATCCCAGCTACTCGGGAGGCTGAGGCAGGACGGTCACTTGAACCCAGGAGGTGAAGGTTTCAGTGAGCCGAGATCATGCCACTGCACTCCAGCCTGGGCGACAGAGTGAGACTCCGTCTCAAAAAAAATATAAAAAATAAACTGCACACTTGGTGAGAAGTAATGAGCTTCCTGCACCTGGGGGCATTCAAGCAGAGTTAGAAGGTGCTGATTCTACAGGCTTTGGCAGAGAAAATCCTGCATTGAGGAGTGAGTGGGGTGAATGAGCACGGCTTCCAGAGGGCAAATCCCACAGCCAGTCTTAGACAGGAAACGGCAGGGGAGATCTCATCCCTGAACCACTGAGGGAGGGCTGAGGTGAGGACAGGCAGGAGACACCCAGGTGGGGCTGAGGGAAGTGGAGCTGGGGCAGCCACATGGCCCCTCCAGCCTCACTCTCCTCCTCGGTTTGCAGGGGCTGCAGTTCGTGTGGCGAGGGTCGCCATCCCTCTCAGAGCAGCAGGAAATCTTCACGCACATCATGGACCAGTACAGCTACTGCACCCCGTCCCACATCCCTTTCTCCAATAGGTACGTGCCCTTCCGCAGTGCCTTTGGGATCTCAGACAGCAGGGTCTGCCCAGCCCCTGCAGCTCTTCTGCAGTTTTGTTTTTGTTTGTTTGTTTAAGACAAGAGTTTCTGCTCTGTCGCCCAGCCTGGAGTGCAGTGGCGCCATCTTGGCTCATTGCAACCTCCGCCTCCTGGATTCAAGCGATTCTTTTGCCTTAGCCTCCTGAGTAGCTGGGATTACAGGCGCCCACCACCACCACCAGCTAATTTTTGTCTTTTTAGTAGAGATGGAGTTTCACCATGTTATCTAGGCTGGTCTCAAACTCCTGACCTGAGATGATCCACTTGCCTCAGCCTCCCAAAGTGCTGGGATTACAGGCATGAGCCACCGTGCCCAGCCCTATTCTGCAGTTTTTGACAAGAGCTCCTTAAGCATTTCCACACATGGTTTCCCATTCTTAAGCCTCCCCAACAGAGTGGGTGGGGTTATCAACCCCATTTTACAGATGTGGAAACTGAGGTTCAGAGAGGGTAAGTGACCAGATCAGGGTCACCCAGCTGGTAAGTAGGGGAGGCAGGATTTGACTCCAGTTCTGTGTGACTCCGAATTGCTTCTTGTTATGAGTCCCTGTCCCAACAGAGGATTGTTTAAAGGATGAGATCTTCGCTGGGTGCGCTGCCTCATGCCTGTAATCCCAGCACTTTGGGAAGCCGAGGCAGGTGGGTCACTTGAGGTCAGGAGTTTGAGACCAACCTGGCCAACCTGGTAAAACTCTGTCTCTACTAAAAATACAAAAATTAGCCAGGCGTGGCAGCGGTGCCTGTAATCTCAGCTACTCGGGAGGCTGGGACAGAAGAATCACTTGAACCTGCAAGGTGGAGGTTGCAGTGAGCCAAGATTGTGACTGCACTCCAGCCTGGGTGACAGAATGAGACTCCATCTCAAAAAAAAAAAAAGCATGGAAGAGTGGGAGAGGGAGGGGCCTGCAGAGCCCCGGGAATACATCGCTGCTCATCCTTGTCTTGCAGAGCTGCCCCTGTCCAATCACCTCCTATTCACCCCGTGGTGAGGGAGGGGTCCTCACCCTAAACGGTAGATGGTTGAATACACACCACCCTACCCAGCACAGGTGACATCCACAGCAGTTTCTGTTTGTCACATACAATCACCACACCCTGCACGCCGAGGCCCCATGGGGGTGCACTGTGGAGCAGACTGAACACGCAGGGGCAGCTGTGTAGCAGCAAGAGGGCAGGTGCCCTCTGGCTCCTGCAGAGGACGTGAGTGGCTCATCTGAATAAGTTCACCAGCTGGCAGGGAGGTGGAAACTGTTGTGTGAAGGACCAGGTGGGGTGCAGCGGGTCCGACTGATAGTGGAAGAGCTAGACAAGAGGACTTTTCTGCTGGTGGAAGCTATCAGATGACAGCAGGGGACTCCTAGACCCCTGGGGACCTTCAAGGCTCAGATGTCAAGAAGCACATGGGATTTTAGCCTCGCTGTACACCTTCTTCCCCAGAAGGCTTTGGGTGAAGACTGAGTGGGGACCAGGAGTATGGAGCCATGGACCAGGACCCCCTGGGGGCAGAGAGGGTAGGCAGTGGGCCCACATGCACGTTCCTGGCTCGCTGTTCCAAGCACCCACCATGAGCCAGGGCCTGTTCCGAGCATTCTCCCTGTGATACCTCATAGACCCTCGCAGTGGCCCCCTGACCGAGATGCTGTGAGTGCTCCATCTTACAGAAGGAGAAACCGAGGCACGGCAGCCCACCCCAGGTCCCACAGCTGGCAGAAGTGGTGGAGCCAGCGATGGATTGAGGCCACCGGCTCCGCAGCCTCCACATGGTGGCAGCAGCCAGCCTTAGTCTCTGTGCAGTCAGACGGCCCTGGGTTCAAATCCATGCTCTGCCCTGGCCAGGTGCTTAGCCTCTCTTGGAAGAGGACAGACACCAGGCAAGGCAAAGGCAGTGAAGAACGCCGGCCGGGATTCGTTAGCGGTCCCTGCCGCTTGTCAGCCCTCCTCTGTGCCCGGCACTGTTTCTAGCTCCTTTCCATAAATGACTTACATTTAATCCTCACAACAACCCGCTCCGCAGTCTACCAGCGAGACTAAAGCTTGGTGAGGCTAGAGGTGACTGCTGGTGGCTGATGACTGTGATCCCAATGCTTTGGGAGGCCGAGGTGGGAGGATTGCTTGAGCCCAGGAATTTGAGAGCAGCCTGGGCCACAGAGCAAGACCTCGTCTCTACACAAAATTTAAAAATAAGTCGAGCATGGTGGTAGTCCCAGCTCCTGGGAAGGCTGAGGTGATGGCCTGAGCCCAGGAGTTCGAGGCTGCAGTGAGCCGTGATCATATCACTGCACTCCAGCCTGGGCAGCAGAGCAAGACCCTGTCTGTAAAAGAAACAGAGGTGGGAATGCTGGAAGGGGCTGCCCAGGTTGGAGAGTTCCAGACAAGGGTTCCACGGCTGTTACCCCGCGGCTGCACAGTGTGAGCAAGGAAGGCACTTAACTAACTGGGGTTCTCCACACCCCAGCCTAAGGCAAACAGAGAAAGATGTTAAATACTGAGCCTGTCTTTATTTAAAACTCTGACATTTTGTTCCTCATGGCTTTTTTGCATTAATTTTAATTTTTTAAAGTACTGCATTAAAATACCATTTGTCTCAACTACTAAGATTTGAGGCACCCCCATAAATTTTGTGCCCTAGGCCAGGGCCTCACTTGCCTCACCAGGGCCCTGGCCTCTTTGGGGTCCTGGGACCCGGGGCCTGATGGGCAAGAAGTTGGCCTGCGTGAATGAGCAAACAGATCTTCTGTGGCCCAGCGTCGGTCATGGAGTGGGGGAATTCAGGCTCTGGGTGAAATGATGCACCAAGGTGCCAAGACTGGGAGAATGTGGGACTTGGGCGTGAGCCCTGGCTGTCCACAGAGCTCGTGTCTTCTCCCCTAACCTTCTGCCCTCGCACAGGTCAGGATTTTACTGGAATGGCGTGGCCGTCTTCCCCAAGCCTCCCCCAGAGGGGGTGTACCCCAACATGAGTGAGCCTGTCACCCCAGCCAACATCAATCTCTATGCTGAGGCTCTGGTGGCCAACGTGAAGCAGAGGGCCGCCTGGTTCCAGACACCCCACGTCCTCTGGCCCTGGGTAAGGCGGAGTCCCAGGCCCTGTGCCCTCAACACAGCCCAAGGAGCACCATGCAAGCCCTAGCCCCTGCACCCAGGGCCACCCTATCCAGATCCGGCTAGGCGGCCATGCTCAGCCCAGTGGCTCCATCCTCCTTCCCTGCAGACCCCTGGGCCTCTCCCACTCTACCAGCCCCTCCCCCACCTGGAAAAGCACCCTCACCCACACTGGCCTCTCCAGCTCCCACTCTGCTCTCCTCCCCACCTGGGCTGGAAACCTGGCTCCCGGCTCAGGCACTGCATGCCTTAGAGTCAGTCCACTGAGCTTCAGTTGCCTCAGCTGTAAAATGGGAGGGTGGCAGCAGGCTTCATAGGCTTGGTGAGAGGTGGAGTGTTCCCAGGAGGCCGGTGCCCGGCACGTCGTGGCCATCGTCACAGCTAACCTTTAGTGAGTACCTGCTATGTGCTGGGCGCTGCCCCATGGGATAGATTTGTCTTATCCATCTAATTGGCACCACTGAGCCTGGGAAGCAGGCTGGTATCCGTTTCACAGTTGAGGGAACCAGGGGCCAGAGAGGTTAAGGAATTTTCCTGAGGCAACAGAGTTCCTTAGCAGGGTGGCTAGGAAGGGGTGGAATTTGCGTTCAGACCCAGTCAGGCAGGCCCCAGAGCCTGCCTTCTTAATCCATGACTGCCCTTTTGAAGGCAAGCTTAAGGTCAGTAACTGAGTCATGGTTATTATTGTTGTTATTAATCATTATATTCTAATAATTAGTAATCATTAATTATAATGATTTGGATAAGTACTAACACTGATGGGCCTCAAGAGATGCCCAGGGCCGAGCGCGGTGGCTCACACCTGTAATCCCAGCACTTTGGGAGGCCAAGGCAGGCAGATCACCTGAGGTCAGGAGTTCGGAAC
Organism: Rhinopithecus bieti; assembly: GCF_001698545.2. Taxonomy (NCBI): domain Eukaryota; kingdom Metazoa; phylum Chordata; class Mammalia; order Primates; family Cercopithecidae; genus Rhinopithecus; species Rhinopithecus bieti. The sequence goes on along the minus strand of NW_016815549.1, from coordinate 1,284,582 downwards.
CAGCCTGGCCAACATGGTAAAACCCTGTCTCTACTAAAAATATGAAAATTAGCCGGGTGTGGTGGTGCATGCCTGTAATCCCAACTACTCAGGGAGGCTGAGGCAGAAGAATCGCTTGAACCCAGGAGGCGGAGGTTGCATGAGCTGAGATCAAGCCACTGCACTCCAGCCTGAGTGACAGAGTGAGACTCTGTCTCAAAAAGAAAAAAAAAAAAAACCAAGATGCCCAGGGGGTTCTGCTATGGGAGCTGGTTTGGGGCCCCTGTTGGCCGCTTTGAAGACTGGGAAGGCAGCCGGTGGGGGGCGGTGATGAGCCCACCCCTGCTGGGCGAGCGCCCTGCTCCCACGGCACATGGTGTTGCTCCCGTGTCCCCACAGGGATGTGACAAGCAGTTCTTCAATGCCTCGGTGCAGTTCGCCAACATGGACCCACTGCTGGACCACATCAACAGCCACGCTGCCGAGCTCGGTGTCTCAGTGCAGTACGCCACACTGGGCGACTACTTCCGTGCCCTGCATGCTCTCAATGTCACCTGGCGTGTCCGCGACCACCATGACTTCCTGCCCTATTCCACAGGTACAGGCTTCCAGGGGCTGGGGTGGTAGTTTGGTGGCAGGGAGAGTATAGTCCATGTACCCTCTGCCCACCTCAGTGTCTGCTCGGCACTGCTCTCCAAGCCCTGGAGGGGTGCCAGGCAGGACCTGTGTGGGGCGCAGGGGCAGAGACTGGCCCCCACCTGCTCACTCCACCTGGACGTCCTGGCCACCACATGCACCCCCTGGTTCCCACAGGGTTCAGCCTCTCACCATTGCTCACACATGCAGTTTCCTGCCTCTGGCCTTTGCACAGGCAGTGCCTCCTGCTGGGAGCAGCCTCCGCCACCTTCTCTTCCTGCATGAGTTCCACATAAACCTCCTCTAGGAAGCTTTTCCTGATGCTGAGGATGACTCAGGCTCAGTCATTACTGCACAGTGATTACTGGGCACCTCCTGTGCATCATGCCTGTGTCCTCAGGCCAGAACTGGGCTGGCCACCAGCAACACAGCCTGAGAGCTAAGAGGGCTGGCTGTGAGTGAGCCTCTACTCCCTGGCCGTGTGCAAGTCATGAAACCACCCTGTCTCCGAAGGGGGACATTTGTGGTGCCTTGTCCATAGATTGGGTTGCTGTGAAAATTCAAAGAGAGGAAGCGCTCTCAGCCTCCTGCCCAGCACAGAGGCTGGGCTCAGCTGGTGTCCTAGCCCTTTGGGTGCTGCTATAACAGAATAACACAGAATGAATCATTGATAAGGAAACGAAATTTCTTTGGCTTACAGGTGTAGAGGCCGGGAAGTCCAAGGTGGAGGGCTGGTGTCTAGAGAGGGCCTTCTTGCTGCATCACCCATGACTGAAGGCTGAGTGCAAAAGAACGGGGCTTGAACTTGCTTTTCCAACAATCCCAGTCCCATGACAATGACATTAAGACAAGGGGGTTGAACTTGCTTTTCTAACAATCCCAGTCCCATGACAATGACATTAATCTGTTCATGAGGGCAGAGCCTTCGTGGCCTAATCTCCTCTTAAGCATCCCACCTCTTAATACAGTCACAATGGCAATTAAATTTTAACATGGGTTTTGGAGGGATATTCAAACCATAACATTTCCCTTCCAAAGAGATGCCACAGATGGACTCCAGCTGCAGGGCTCATTCTGTCCTGGGCACTGCCTTGACTCACCCATGACCTGGGTTAGTCCTGCCTCTCTGGGTCTGCATGGTGACCAGTGGAGCTGCATAGTCTCCAGCCCCTGCTGTTGACACCACGTTGGAGGCAGGTGGGGCTACACACAGGGGTTGGGGAATGTCCATGGATGTGGGTATGGTTGTAATCAGGGCAGGAGGAGACATGTTAATGTGGGCATGGCTAATGGTGAGGTGGGTGGGGTAGTGACTGTGGGTGTGGCTACATCTAGCGGGTAGGGATACACCCGAGTCAAGTTGGGTGTGGCTCTGTCCAGGTGGGCCTGGTGTCCAGGCGGGCATGGTGTGGTGGTGATCGCTGAGGCTGTGGAGCGCCTGCCAGACTGAATGGAATCGGGCCTCACCACCCACTCTCAAAATGGCTGCAAAGCTGTGAAGGATCCCATCTGACCCACAGGCTATGGCCTGTCCCCTGGGCCATGTGACCACCCCTCCCAGTCTGGTCCAGGACCAGTGGGGAAGGACAAGGAATCAAGGCAAATCTGGGCACATCCCAGACCCCGAGGAGCAGGAAAGCAGAAGCAATAGGAAGCTCCCTTCTGAGACAGACAGCTACTCCCTGGAGAGGTTCAGCCCTCCTGCCTCCTGCATGGGCCCTGGGCATCCTCATCCTCTCTGTTTTGCATCAGGACAGTGGCTCCCTGGGGTCTCTGAGCCCTTGCTGCCTTCTACCATCCATCCTCCCTGGACGCCCAGAGAATCCCTGCTGAAACGCATGCCTGTCCTGGCCTCCCCATGCCCATATTACACATGAAGGCCTTTGTGTGGTCAAGGCCCTTCTCAGCAGGGTCCTGCCCACCTGGCTCCTCCTCTTCCCTGCTGGGTCTCCCAGGCCCTTTGCTCACACAGCTGTCCTGTGTTTCCTAGGCACCCTGGGCTTGCCTCCGATCACCAACCTTCAGCACCCCACCCCACCTGCCCCAGTGCAGCCTGCCTCTCCCGCCCTGCCCAGGGCCTACCCGGGGCTTTCTGGGCAGTGCCTAGTCTGGCTATGGGAGGAGCCCTGAATTGGGAGCCGCAAGCCCTGGGCTCACTGCCTGCCCAGCCTGCCTCCTTGGGTGATCCTGGCAGAGGCTGCCTCTGCAGCCCTAGCTTCTCAGCTCTTCCAGGGCTGGAGCTTAGCAGACTTCTGGGTCAGGCCGTCTCAAGCTCACTGTCTTCCATTGTCTCCCAGAACCATTCCAGGCCTGGACGGGCTTCTACACGTCCCGCAGCGCACTGAAGGGGCTGGCCCGGCGAGCCAGCGCCTTGTTGTATGCCGGAGAGTCCANTGATCGCTGAGGCTGTGGAGCGCCTGCCAGACTGAATGGAATCGGGCCTCACCACCCACTCTCAAAATGGCTGCAAAGCTGTGAAGGATCCCATCTGACCCACAGGCTATGGCCTGTCCCCTGGGCCATGTGACCACCCCTCCCAGTCTGGTCCAGGACCAGTGGGGGAAGGACAAGGAATCAAGGCAAATCTGGGCACATCCCAGACCCCGAGGAGCAGGAAAGCAGAAGCAATAGGAAGCTCCCTTCTGAGACAGACAGCTACTCCCTGGAGAGGTTCAGCCCTCCTGCCTCCTGCATGGGCCCTGGGCATCCTCATCCTCTCTGTTTTGCATCAGGACAGTGGCTCCCTGGGGTCTCTGAGCCCTTGCTGCCTTCTACCATCCATCCTCCCTGGACGCCCAGAGAATCCCTGCTGAAACGCATGCCTGTCCTGGCCTCCCCATGCCCATATTACACATGAAGGCCTTTGTGTGGTCAAGGCCCTTCTCAGCAGGGTCCTGCCCACCTGGCTCCTCCTCTTCCCTGCTGGGTCTCCCAGGCCCTTTGCTCACACAGCTGTCCTGTGTTTCCTAGGCACCCTGGGCTTGCCTCCGATCACCAACCTTCAGCACCCCACCCCACCTGCCCCAGTGCAGCCTGCCTCTCCCGCCCTGCCCAGGGCCTACCCGGGGCTTTCTGGGCAGTGCCTAGTCTGGCTATGGGAGGAGCCCTGAATTGGGAGCCGCAAGCCCTGGGCTCACTGCCTGCCCAGCCTGCCTCCTTGGGTGATCCTGGCAGAGGCTGCCTCTGCAGCCCTAGCTTCTCAGCTCTTCCAGGGCTGGAGCTTAGCAGACTTCTGGGTCAGGCCGTCTCAAGCTCACTGTCTTCCATTGTCTCCCAGAACCATTCCAGGCCTGGACGGGCTTCTACACGTCCCGCAGCGCACTGAAGGGGCTGGCCCGGCGAGCCAGCGCCTTGTTGTATGCCGGAGAGTCCATGTTCACGCGCTACATGTGGCCGGCCCCCCGTGGGCATCTGGATCTGGCCTGGGCCCTGCAGCAGCTCCAGCAGCTTCGCTGGGCCGTCTCCGAGGTAACACCACACTTAACCACAGTGGCAGGATTGGAACCCCCCATGCTGCGCACCTCCCCCGCCTTATCCTAGCCAATCCTCCCAGCCCTGGGGCACTAGAGGCCCCGTGTTACAGAGGGAAAACGAGGTTCCCTTTGGTTACAAGGCCGGTGCATGGTGAACCCAGGCCAAGGCTGGGACCACAGCCTGATCCATCCAGCTGGTGGTCTCATGAAGCTTTGTAGCAGTTTAGCAAGAGGGATAAAGGACAAGGTGGAGTGGCATTTGTGTCCCACAGCCCTGCCTGCATCCAAATCTCGGCTCAGCGGTGTGACGTCAGGCACGTGATTCCCACGCCCACCCGAGACCTAATTCCCTCCTGTACAATGAGAACAACGAGCTAGCTCAGAAGGACGGTGGGGCAACTGGATGTGCTGGTGTGCACAGGCTGCTTGGAGCAGTGGCTACTGAATAGCCAGTTCATGAGCGTCCGTCTCCACCCATCCCCTATCTACTGATGGGAAAATAGACCCAAGACAGCCTGTAACTTGTCCTCAGTCACCTATCCTAAAAAGGGTCGCACCAGCCATGACCCTGTAACAGTTCCCCAAAAGGAACTGCTGGCAGAACATGTCATTGTGTTGTGGGAGAAATCAGGTGACTTTAGGGTCCGTCAGAGCAGGGGGTCCAGAGATGGGGGACAATGAGTTCCCACAAGGGCAGGAAAAGTGGGGCAATCTCCTCAGCTTCTCTTGGCCTCAGTTCCCTCTTCTGTAAAATGGCAGGGACTCCCCACTTCTCCACTGGCACCTGGCAAGCCAGAATGAGAGCCAGCACCTAGTAGGTGCCTCGTAGGTGCCTCCCAGAGTCAGGTCCTGATCCTGTTCTTCCTCCCCCCCGGGGGTTGCTGCAGGTCCAGCACCATGATGCCATCACTGGGACTGAGTCTCCCAAGGTGAGAGACATGTACGTGACGCACCTGGCCTCGGGGATGCTGGGCATGCGCAAGCTGATGGCCTCCATCGTCCTAGACAAGCTCCAGCCCCAGGCACCCACTGCGGCCAGCTCGGGTGAGCCAGGACCTGCAGGGAGGCTGTGGCCCCTTTATGAAGAGAGAGCCTGAGGGGGTCAGGGGAGGAGCTCAATGACCCCAGCTCCAGACTCTGAGTCCACATTGCCCATGTCGCCCTTCTCCATGGGGAGAGCTCGGACAGGTGGCTTCAGTCCTCCCAGCCTCTGTTTGCTCATCCGTGCAATGAGGAAGGGTTGGTGATGTTACAAGAAGAGCCAGAAATAGCAGCTAACATGTTTTGAGCATTTACTAAGCTCAAAATACCCTTCGTGCAGTATTGAATTTAATGCCTCACAAAATCTGTACAAAATAGGAATGGTTACTGTCCTCATTTTACAGCCAAGGAAACAGACTCAAGTTATATGCTAGCCCAGGGCCACTTGGGTAGGAAGGAGCAGAGCAGGGATTGAACCTGAACCCGGTGCTGCCCAGCCTTGTAGAGAGTACGCCAGTGTCCTCAGGGACCTGGTCCCTTCCTGGCTCCCAGCACTCCCTCCCAAACTCCACTTGACTGAGATGACAGCAGGGCAGCCATGGGACCAACCTCTTTGACTGTGAGGTTTCCCATGTGTAGAGTGACTGATCCCGTGCCAGTGTGCCTGGGACTGAGGGGTTTCCAAACTGGGAAGATCCCGGACAAATGAAGACAGGTTGGCGGCCCTCCGCCTGCATGAGACTTTTCTGTGCATAGGCCCCTAGGTCCCACCCACAGCCTGCACTTGGTCATCTTGCACTTCCTTCTTGTTTTTTGTTTTCTGAGACAGGGTCTCGCTCTGTCACCCAGGCTGGAGTGCAGTGGTGCCAATCATGGGTCACTGCTGCCTTAAACTCCTGGGCTTGAGCAATCCTCCCGCCTCAGCCTCCCAAGTAGCTGGGACTACAGGCATGCACCACCACACCTGGCTCATTGTTTTATTTATTTATTTTTTTTGGAGAGACAGAGTCTCGCCGTGTTGCCAGGATGGTCTCTAACTCCTGGGCTCAAGTGGTCCTCCCACCTTGGTTTATCAAAATGCTGGGATCACAGGCAAGAGCCACCGCACCTGACTGCCTTGGACTTCTTAGTGTCCCAGCTCTGGCCTGCCCACTGCCCTAGCACCTAACATGCCCTCCTGTCTCTGTCTGTGTGTAATCCCATCCAACCTGCAGGCTCTGGAAGGCCCCCTGGCCTTAGGAACACCAGCCAGGTGGAAGAGACAGTGGCAGAATGGGAGCTCTCAGCTGGGGTCTGGCTTCACTGCCAGGTGGGGCCTTTTGAGGAGCTGTCATTCCAATGGACACACAGGAGAGGCTTCCCCAAGCTGTGACTAGGTAGAGAAGACCAGGAAAGGTGTCCCCAGCAGAGGGAACAGCCCAGGCAGAGGGAGGGAGGCTGGAAGTATGTGCTGGGTTCAGGGATCCGGGGGTTCTTGGGCGTGGCCAGAGCTCACACACACGGGCTGGTAGGATGCAACAGAAAACAGGCCAGGTCCTCATCACAGGACCCTGTGGGGCCCTCAAGTGCCAGGCTAGGCAATGGACTTGACCCTCTGGGCTCCAGAGAATTCTCTGGTGGCTCACAGTGCCCAGCACTCAAAGCTTTGGAACCAGGCCTTAGAAGCTGGGTCACCTTGGGCAGGTGGCTGTACTTCTCTGGACCTGTTTCCTCATTGGTAAAACAGGCTGATAGAGATGTGTGAGGAGCAAATAGAACCTCAGTTCTCCAGGGCAACGCGGACACCTTATGTTGCGAGCCCCTCCGCCTGCCCTGCCCTGGAAGCCAGACTGCAGAATGTAGCCCACGCTGTGTCTGTGGGAAACACCTGTTTGCCTGCCCCCTTCCCCGCTCCCCTGGGAGTTCTGGAGGGCTGCGTCTCACCCGCCTCAGTTTCCCTCATACTGAGGGGCACCCAGTGAGCACCCCGTTCCAGAAGGTGAGTCACATGGCACAAGCAAAGCCTCTTCTCTGTGTGCAGGTGCAGGGCCTGCAGGACACTTTGCCTCGGTCTACAACCCGCTGGCCTGGACAGTCACCACCGTCGTCACCCTGACTGTTGGTTTCCCTAGAGTCCGCGTCACAGATGAGGCGGGCCACCCAGTGCCCTCACAGGTATGGACACGAAATCCTGCTGGAGGGGCCTTGGCTGCTTGCTGAATCTGCTCTGGGCCAGGCACATTGTCTCTTCTGACCCTGCAAGGGAGGCCTTATTGCCTTTGTTTTACAGAAGAGGAAACTGAGGCTCAGAGAAGCAAAGTGGGATTTTTTTTCCCAACACCACCCAATTCTCCACTTTTCTGACACCAACTGAGTATCTTAAAATCAATTCATTCCTGAACTGAGTAACTGGAGTAAGCACAGACCCCACAAGTTAGGGGCTCAATCTCACAAGACCCCTAATTTCAGACAGCAGCCACAAATGGGGTTCCCGGGCTACTACACTTGTGTCCTGCTAACTGAATTTTGGGGTTCCCATGATACACACACACACAAGTTTGATAATTCATTAGAACAACTCACAGAACTCAAGCAAGTGCCATACTTACCATAACAGTTTTGTTAGAAAGGGTACAACCAGCCGGGCGCGGTGGCTCACACCTGTAATCCCAGCACTTTGGGAGGCTGAAGTGGGTGGATGACCCGAGGTCAGGAGTTCGAGACCAACCTGGCCAACATGGTGAAACCCCGTCTCCAACTAAAAGTACAAAAATTAGCCAGGCATGGTGGCGCATGGTGGTAATCCCAGCTGCTTGGGAGACTGAGGCGGGAGAATCACTTTAACCTGGAAGGTAGAGGTTGCAGTGAGCTGAGATCGCGCCACTGCACTCCAGCCTAAACAATAAGAGTGAGACTCCATCTCAAAAAAAAAAAAAGAAGAAGAAGAAGAAGAAAGAAAGGGTACAACTCAGGGACAGCTGCGGGGAGCACTGGTGAGGTGGAGGCAGGGAGGGCCTAGCATCCCAGCCCTCTAACCCGGGCTCGCTTCCTTGGGAGCAGCTCCATCCTGAAGCCACCTATGGGCCTTGCCAGAAGGCACCTCAACAGCATAAGCTCAGATAAGGTTGGAAGGGGCTTGTTATGAACTTTAGAAGACACTCCTATCACTCTATCACTCAGGAAGTTCCAATGGTTTTAGGAGCTCTGTGGCAAGAGCTGCAGACAAAGACCAAATCTATGTTTACTGTACCACACAAAGTCCCTGAGGTCACACAGCTGGGAGGTGGCAAACTCCCAACCTCCAAACCTTCCTTGGTCAATCAAAGCCGTGGTTCGAGTGAAAGTGTGACAGCCTGCCCTTGTAGGAAGACCTCACCCAGGGACCCACAGCCATTGAGGGCAGTTGGATCCACCCAGCGGACTGATACTGGGCTTGGGGCATCCAATGTAGCCAAAGTCGAGGGCCATCTGTGTCATCATCCCTGTCATCCCCTCATGTACTCGGAGGCCTGCTGAGACTAAGGGACTGGTCAAAGTCCCCCAGCGAGGGAGAGGTAGAGCAGGCTCCACATTCAAGCCCCACCAGCCTTGAGCTGAGCCTTCCCCTGCGCCCAGGCCCGGCACTGCCCAGCACTAATGTGGTCATGCTATGGGAGATAAGGGCCTCATCTGTCTCAGCCTGCTTGGGCTGCTATGACAAACTATCATAGACTACATGGCTTAAATAACAGACATTTATTTCTCACAGTTCTGAAGGCAGGAATTCCAAGATCAAGGTGCCAGCATGGCCCGGTTCTGGTGAGGGCCTCTTCCTGGTTGCCATCTTCCTGTGTGTCCTCACATGGCAAAAGAGGCCGAGGGAGCTCTCTGAGCTCTTTTGTACGAGGGCACTAATCCCATTCTTGAGGGCCACACCCTCCTGACCTAATTACCTCCCCAAGGCCCCACCTCCTAAGTAACGACTTGGAATCTGAACGTCAGCCATCTGAGGGGACACAGACATTCAGTCTGTGGCATCACTCATGCTGAGTGGGAGTCAGGAGGTGGCATTAACCGTTCAACTGTTGTTCCCTGCTTACACTTTTTAAAACAATTTTTAGTGTCAATTTTCCTTGTTTTTTTTTTTTTTGAGACAAAATTTCACTCTGTCATGCAGGGTGCAGTCACAGCTCACTGCAGCCTCGACTTCCCAGGCTGACTACAGGTGTACACCACCACACATGGCTCATTTTTTTGTTTGTTTTTTGGTAGAGGCAGGGTCTCACTATGTTGCCCAGGCTGGTCTCAAACTCCTGGCCTCAAACAATCCTCCCACCTCGGCCTCCCAAAGAGCTGGAATTATAGGCGTGAGCCACCACACCAAGCCTGTTCACACACCTGTTCGCTGGGCCCTTGTGTATGGGCTGATCCCTAGAAGGGCCTCACATGTGGGAAACTTTCCCTCACTCCTCTGCCTTTGGAAATATTAGTGATCTAATATGAATTTCCACCCCGGCATGTGGGAAAGCCTTCAGGAATCTTAAAGGAGTGCTGTGCTTTAATGGAGGTGCCGACTTTAGGGATGGGGCTGGACTGCCTCTCTCCACACCACCCAGACACCCTACGTGGGCCAGGCCAACTCCGGTTCCAGACGGCGCCAGACACGCCACCCAGCTGACCCTTCTCGGGGAGGTGGGGGAGGAGCTGACTTTACTCATTCACTCAGCAGAGCTCCTGAATGCCCATCCTGGGCCCGTCCCTGGGCTAGGTGCTGGGCCCCCAGACCTGTGCGAGGCCAGGCCCTATCTCAGGACACAGACGTGGATGGTGACGGTGTGGAGTGGTGGCTCAGGAGCCAGGGGAGGGGCCCTCGGCTGGAACTGAGACTGAGGAGGAGTTTGTCCAGCACGGAAAGGCGAGGAGAGGGTATGGGTCTGAGCAGACCCCCACACACACCCCTTCCCCACGCAGATGCAGCATCTGTTAAGAGTAGATTCCCTCAACATACATTTCTGGAGCTCCTACTCTCTGTCAGCCCCTGTTCTGGGCGCTGGGGATGGTGTACTAACCAAACAGACACAAATCCCACTGCCTGGGGCATCTGTTCCAGTAGGGGAGACAGGTGATAAGTAAAATAAGAAAAATACGGACTATGATAGACCATGACCACCATGAGGGAGACAGTCACTAGAGCAAGTTGCAGGGCTCGGGACACATTTTAACTAGGTGGGCCGGGCCGCATCAATGTGGGATCAGGCAGACAGGGAAGAGGTGTCTGCTGTATTTGGGTAAAGGCTGGGTTGGAGGGGTGTGTACACCATTATTGAGCTTGCTAATAGGGCCCCCCAAAAGGCCTCCCCACTGGGGGCACAGACACTGAGGGGGTGCAGTACTCTCCTCCAGCCTCCCTCCCCAATTCAGACACCTCAGAGGTGAGCAGAGGCCAGGAGAGTTACCCCGGAAAAGTCCCTCCATGTGGGAACGAGAAGATCGGGGTATGGCCCCTCCCAGGAGAAGGTAGTCCAGGTGGAGGGCACAGGGTGGCACAGGCTCAGAGGCAGGAAAGGGCAGGAGAGTCAGGAGGGAAGGGTTGGTGATGCTAGAGCCCCAGGGGCCAGAGGAGAGAGCAAGGATGCCGCAGGAAGGAGGCTGGGTCCCAGAGGAGGCTTCCTTCCCCGATTGCAGCAGACAAAGGTCTCAAAAAGTTCACTCTGGTTGCTGCAGTGGATGGGTTGGTGGGCACAGGAGTGGATATGGGGACAGCAGTGCAGATGCTGGGCAGTTACCTAGGAAGGGGCCACAGCAGCTGTGACCAGGCAGAGGCCACAGGGAAGGGAGATGAGAGGCCTCACAAAGGCGATGGGGGGCCTTGGTGGTGGGTGAGGGATGGGGATGCCTGGGGGATGGGGAAGGGGAGTGACTGAGGGATGGGATGACAAGGGGGTAGAGGTGGAGAAAGCTGGACAGTGAGGAGCAGAAGGTGCAGGGTAGCTGCTGGAAGGGCCATCGTTGGATGGGGATGCTGTGGGGAGCAGGTGTGGGTGGGATGGGGTAGCTGGTGAGGTCAGCTGTGGACATCCAGGTGGAGGCGTCAAGCACGAAGCTGTATTCGTGGATCTCAGGTTCCAGAAGAGGTCAGTGGATTTGGGTTTGGTTTTGGGAGTCATCACTTTGGTTGATGAAGGACGATTAAAGGAGCTGGGGGTGTTCAGGAGCTCCCAGTTCAGGAGCTGAGAGTAAGAGAAGCTTTGGGGACCCAAGAACCAGCTATCTTCAGGTCGCTGAAGGGTTCTCCCAGGACTGATGTGGTTTATGGGGGTGCAAGAAGAGAAGGCCAGAACTGGGGGCAGGGAGGAGAACTCGGCAGGGTCCAAGAGATGGAAAGACACTGCTGCCTCAGCAGGTAGTGAGCACCCCATTCCAGAAGGTGTGTGAGCTGACAGTTACAAGTCTCATCCTGCTGGCCTCGCAGATCCAGAACTCAACAGAGACCCCTTCTGCCTATGACCTGCTTATCCTGACCACAATCCCAGGCCTCAGTTACCGGCACTACAGCATCAGACCCACTGCAGGGGCCCAAGAGGGCACCCAGGAACCAGCTGCCACTGTGGCCAGCACGCTTCAATTTGGCCGCAGGCTGAGGAGACGCACCAGCCCTGCGGGCAGGCACTTGGTGCCTGTGGCAAACGACTGCTACATTGTGCTGCTCGATCAGGATACCAACCTGATGCACAGCATCTGGGAGAGGTAAGGTGCAGCCATTGCTGTCTCTGAGGCACAGACATGCCAGGAACCTGGCTATATCAGGTCCCTACCTGGATTCTCCATTTGCTCACTTGCCTGGGGGAAGGACAGATGGTGGTGAAACCCCTTCCTGCCATTGTGATCTTTAATTCTAGAAGTGTGAGCCTGGGCCAGTGCAGGAAAGGCTTTCGTATACTTTTTCATTCCAGGACTGTTGATCCATAGAAAAAAAGGAGCACTGAGGGACTCACTCTGAGAAAAAAAAAAATATTGTTATCCACTTTTTTTTTAATTTAGAGAAACATAAAATCTCTATTCAGTAAATAGTGATACTGTCTTTAAAGCAGGAAGGGACTTTTAAAATCATCTAGTCCCACCCACCCACCTATCTACTTACCCATCTATTTACCCACCCACTTATCTACCCACCCAGTTATCCATCCATCCATCCATCCATCCACCCACCCACTTACCCATCCATCCATCCATCTACCTACCCACCCATTCATAATCCACCCATCTACCCACCCACCTATGTACCTACCCATTCATCTCTCCATCCACTCAGCCAACCTCCCATTCATTCATTCATTCATTCAGCAGCTATTTGTGGACATCAGAGTGGGCAGCTGACCTCCCAAGAAAGACCTCGTGGCTGGTTTGTCCTTCCTAGGCCACGTCCGGTGCAGTCTTCGTCAGGCCCAGCTGCCTCTGCCAGAACACCCACCTTGTCTCCTGATGTGACCTCCTAACCGAGAGGAGTACATAGCAGAAAGTGAGGGGACAGGAGAGGGCAGAGGGAGAGGAGGGAGAGAAGAGGAGGGAGAGAAGGAGGGAGAGGGGCGTTTGTACTGAGGTGGGTGTCAGGGGATCCCAGCTCAAGGTCACTGTCACAGCTCCCTGCCCACAGAGCTCCAGGACTTCTCTGGGAATGGAGCCCCAGTCAGGTCCGTCCTCATCTTCCCCTAGTGGATCCTGAGGGAGAGCGGGGCAGGTGCAGGGGTGACAGCAGCCAGCATGGGTGGCTGGCAAGGGGGCAGTTGGGCAGAGGAGCTACAGAAACGCGGGAAGCCCCAGCATGGTCCGAGCCTGCCAGGTTAGGCCAGGAAAGACAGAATGTGCCCTGCCCCTTCCTCACTCAGGCCCCACGCCCCCTCTGTAAATGCCCCTTAGGGTAGCCCACGGACCCCATATGCCTCAGCCAGGGTCCCACCTGGCATTTCCAGCACTGGAGCTCAGGCTGTCCTGTCCTGTTTGTGGCCCTGTCTGTCTCTTGCTTCTGAACTCCAATGAGGACAAAGGAGTTCTTATTAGGCTCCCCAAACCCCACCAGGGGTAAGCCTTGCAAAACCAATGCCTGTCACCTGAGGAAAAAGGAGGAGCTGTTGGTATTCAGAGTAGGGGCCATCTAGAGACGACGCCTGGGGCTAGGCCTCAGGCCTTGAAGGGCATAGGGGAGGTCGTTCCACAGGGAAAAGACCGCCTGTGTAGAGGCCTGGGGTGAGAAGCCAAAGGTGCAGACACCAACCCCAGGGCAGTTTGGGTTGAGGGGAGCGCTTTTGTTCCTTATGTAACTGCTTGACTGAGATGCGCTTCACATACCACACAGCTCACCCATTTAAAGTGGGCAATTCAGTGGTTTTTGGTGCCTTCACAGAGTTGTGCAGCCATCACCACAATCAATTTTAGAACATTTTCATTACTCCAGAAAGAAACCTCACGCTGTTGAGCAATCACTCCCCATCTTCCCCTCCCTGACGGGCCCTGGCAATCCTAGCCTATTTCTGTCTATATGGATTTGCCTGTTCATACCATATGTGGTCCTTTTGCAACTCACTTATTTCACTTCACGTATTTTCTTTTTTTTCCCCTTTTTGATTGATTGATTGATTGATTGATTGATTGAGACAGTCTCACTCTGTAATCTAGGCTGGATTGCAGTGGCACAATCATGACTCACTGCAGCCTCAACCTCCTCCGGGGCTCAAGTGATCCTCCTACCTCAACCTCCTGAGTAGCTGGGATTACATGTGCGTACCACCACATCCAGCTGATTTTTGTGTTTTTTGTAGAGATGGGGTTTCACTGGGGCCGGGCGCGGTGGCTCAAGCCTGTAATCCCAGCACTTTGGGAGGCCGAGATAGACGGATCACGAGGTCAGGAGATCGAGACCATCCTGGCTAACACGTTGAAACCCCGTCTCTACTAAAAAAAATACAAAAAACCAGCCGGACGAGGTGGTGGGCGCCTGTAGTCCCAGCTATTTGGGAGGCTGAGGCAAGAGAATGGCGTAAACCTGGGAGGCGGAGCTTGCAGTGAGCTGAGATCCGGCCACTGCACTCCAGCCTGGGCGACAGAGCGAAACTCCATCTCAAAAAAAAAAAAAAAAAAAGAGATGGGGTTTCACTATGTTGCCCAGGCTGGTCTCAAACTCCTGAGCTCAAGTGATCGGCCTGCCTCAGCTTCCCAAAGTGCTGGGATTACAGGCACGAGCCACCATGCCCAGCCCACTTAGCATGTGTTCAAGGTTCATCGGTATCGTAGCACATATCAGTACTTCGTTCCTTTTCATGGCTGAATACTATTCCGTCACATGTATGTACCACATTTTGTTTATCCATTCTTTAGTTGATGGACATTGGGGTTGTTTCCACATTTTAGCTACTATCGATAATGCTGCCCTGAACATTCATGTACAAGTTTTTGCGTGGACATACGTTTTCGTTTCTCCTGGGTACATAGCTGGGAGTAGAATTGCTTGGTCATAAGCTAACTCTATGTTTAACTCTTTGAGGAACTGCCAGACCGTCTTCCAAAGCGGCTGCACCATTTTCTGTTCCTCTCAGCAGCGGATAAGGATTCTGATTTCTTCACATCCTCGCCCACACTCGTTATTTTCTGTCTTTTCAATTATAGCCATTCTCGTGGGCGAGAAGTGGCATCTCATGATGGTTTTGATTTGCATTTCCCTGCTAACTAATGGTGTTGAGCATCTCTTCATGTACTTACTGGTCACTAGCATATCTTCTGTGGTGAGATGTGTCTTTAGATCCTTTGCCTATTTTTAAATTGGCTTGTCTTTTATTATTGAGTTGTAAGAGTTCTTTATATATTCTAGCTACAAGTCCCTTGTCAGATTTATGATTTGCAAATCCCTCCTTCCATTCCATGGCTTGTCTTTTTACTCTTTTGATGGCCCCTGGGGAGCTTTTAAAAGGACGGTGTGGGGAAGGGGTCCAGAGCCAGAGACCTCAATTCTTTTCTTTCTCTTCTTCCACCAGCACTCAGTAGAACCCTCCTCAGCCTGCCTCGCTTTCCTTCCCCACGCTCACCACGATCCCACAGAGAACTGGAGGCCATCCACCTCACTGTCCACCCACAACCAGGCCAGACTCAGATACAAATACATCACTTGTGTGCTTGCTTAGGCCAAAGATTGCATTTTACAATTAAAACACTGGACCCCCTCCTGCTCTTCTCCCATCCTCTGTCCTAACACAAACATCCTGATAGAAGGGAAGGAGCACAGAATTTGGAGTTGGGGCTGAATTTGAGTTCTGGCTTGCACACTTCCTAGATGTGTGATCTTGGGTGCCTGATGTCACAACTTCCAGCCTCGGATGCCTCGGGAGTGGGATGGGTTTAATAGTCCCTGCCCGTGGGGGTTGGGAGAATTTAACCAGGTGAAGTCAGTGAAGGCTCTGGCCCGTGACATAGCGTCGGTACACATTGGTGTCCTGCTGGACAGCTCGGGGTCAGTGTGACAAAGCCCATTTCTGCAGTGGTTTCACTTGCAGACCACAGCCTGAGTGAACCAGTTCCACCTCTTCGGGGGTGCCCTCTGCTGACAGCTTGCGGTTCCTGTCTGCAGGCTCTGTCCCTCTCCTCCTTTGTGACCCGTTCTAGGACAGGATGGAGGTCCTAGAACTAAGGCCACACGGGCTGTGGGTGAGGTCTCAGGGCTTCTAGATGAGCCGAGTCGTGTGGCCTCATGAGTGCTACGCAGGCCGCTCAGATGGCATCTGGAGAGAGAGGCTTGCCAGCCGGTGTCTGTGAAATCTTGTGCAGGATGAGAATGACATCTTCTCTCTCCTGCCTCTGCAGACAGAGCAACCGAACGGTGCGCGTGACCCAGGAGTTCCTGGAGTACCACGTCAACGGGGATGTGAAACAGGGCCCCATTTCCGATAACTACCTGTTCACACCAGGCGAGGCCGCGGTGCCTGCGTGGGAAGCTGTGGGAATGGAGATCGTGGCGGGACAGCTTGTGACTGAGATCCGGCAATACTTCTACAGGTACTTCCCCCTGGGGTGACCCCACAGCCTGGCACACAGTCAGCGCACACATGCAGGCAGCTCAGTGGATAAGGGTCTGCCTTTGCTCTGAACCCCAGCTCCTGGGCCGTGTTTGACATGTGGTTTGATGAGGAAATGAATTGCTCTGGCATCTGCGTGCTGGTTGCATTTGCGTGTGCTATGTCACATTGGTTGGGAGCTAAGTTCAGAGCTGGGAGAGAGACCCACAGACCCTATGGCCCGCAGAGCACCTGTTCTTCCATGATCAGAGCAGATGTAAGGCAGGCCCGGCATGGCAGCCCTGCAGTGTCGGGGAACCAGGCTGCTCCCAGCTGCTCCAGGTCCTGGGTGGTGCTATTGTCCACATGACCCAAGAAGGCTCCCTGCCTTTCAGCCCTACCCTGCTCTGCCCACCCTGCCCACGTGAAGGAAGGGAAGCAAAAAGGAAGCATCTAGAAGGTTCCTGGAGCTTTACTTACTGATGCTCCCTTCTCTAGGAACATGACAGCACGGAATTACACATATGCAGTCCGCTCCCGGCTTACCCATATGCCACAGGGCCATGACGGGGAGCTGCTCTGCCACCGGATAGAGCAGGAGTACCGAGCCGGCCCCCTGGAGCTGAACCGCGAGGCTGTCCTGAGGACCAGCACCAGCCTAAACAACCAGCAGGTCATCTACTCAGACAACAACGGCTACCAGATGCAGCGGAGGCCCTACCTTTCCTATGTGAACAACAGCATCGCCCGGGTATGCCCTGCAATGCCCACTAGGCACGCTCCCAGTGGCGCCTTTCCCTGACCCATTAAGCATCAACTTGTAGCAGTGGAGGCCAGCAGAGGCCAGTAGAGGCCTCCAGTGAGAATGTTGTTTTTCCTATTTTTTTTTAAGATGGAGTCTCACTCTGTCACCCAGGCTGGAGTGCAGTGGAGCGATCTCAGCTCACTGCAACCTCTGCCTCCCAGGTTCAAGCGATCCTCCTGCCTCAGCCTCCTGAGTAGCTGAGATTACAGCCACCTGCCACCATGCGCAACTAATTTTTGTATTTTTAGTAGAGATGGGGTTTCACAATGATGGCCAGGCTGGTCTCGAACTCCTGACCTCAGATGATCCGCCCGCCTAGGCCTCCCAAAGTGCTGGGATCACAGGCATGAGCCACTGCACCCGGCCTCCAGAGAGAATTCTTTTAAAGCCTGTGTGTCTGCCCGTTCAGGGCTTGAGCGTGCAGGCCGTGAGTCAGACTGGTGTCTGAGTTCTGGTGCTACCACAGACAAGAATAGTATGTGCCTTGGCTTGTGCCTCAGTTTCCTCTCCTGTAAAATGGCTGCTTCATCAAAGGGTCATTGTTAGGATCCATGAGATGATACTTGGCCAGGGCTTAGCCAGGGCCTGCACCCACACCAGCTGGGCCGTATGCTCGGAAGCCACAGAGCTGGTATCTGAACCCCAGTCTGTTCAGGGGTCCAAAGTCAGGGTCCTGGCCCCACGATGCTGCTGTGCCTGTTGGCAGCACTAGCTGGGATGGCCAGAAGGTGAAGCCTGACCTACCTTGCCCTTCGCCCCAATCGCCCTCCGGGGGACGTTTCTCTCTGCAGAATTACTACCCCATGGTTCAGTCGGCCTTCATGGAGGATGACGAAAGCAGGCTTGTGTTGCTGTCAGAGCGGGCACATGGCATCTCCAGCCAAGAGAATGGGCAGGTGGAGGTAGGAGGCGTGGTCTGTCCCGCAGCAGCCCCTCGTGGCCCCCCACAGGCATGCCCAGGTGCAAGCCAGGCCTCTCGGACAATGCCTTCCCACAGGTCATGCTCCACCGGCGGCTGTTGAACAACTTCGACTGGGACCTGGGCTACAACCTCACGCTGAACGACACCTCGGTCGTCCACCCAGTGCTCTGGCTTCTTCTGGGATCCCGGTCCCTCACCGCTGCTCTGCGCCAGAGGAGTGCAGTGGCCCTGCAGCACAGGCCCGTGGTGCTGTTCGGAGACCTGGCTGGTAAAGGGGTGCCCTTTCAGAGTAACATCATCACGGCCCCAGCACCAGCCAGGCCAGGGCGGGCCTTGGGAGGGGCCTGTGCCCTCATGAATCCGGGCCACTTTTGGGCAGGAAGGGACCTCAGGGACCTCTAGTCCAAGCCCCTGATTTAACAGATGGGCAAACTGAGGGCAAACAGTGGCTCACTTAAGGTCATACAACTAGTAGGTACAGAGCTGGAACTCACCCATTTCACCATATGCCTCTTCCCTGTGTCTTCTCCATTTTCTTCTCTGATGTATCTTTTCCTTTCTTAACATGACATTATGTCACCATGTCACTTTAGGTCTGGAGGCTCAGCATTTAAAAGACTGGTTTGTTAGCCTGGCGTGGTGGTGCACGCCTGTAATCCCACCTATGCGGGAGACTGAGGCAGGAGAATCACTTGAACCCAGGAGGCAAAGGTTGCAGGGAGCTGAGATTGCGCCGTTCCACCTCAACCTGGGTGATGCAGCAAGACTCTGTCTCAAAAATAAAAATAAAAGACAATTTTGGTCTGAATCTAGGTATGCTGTCACCAGTTGGGGGTATTCCTAATCTATAGTCTAATCTGAAGGACTTATTCTGTACCTCCACTGAGGCTTCTGTGCATCAGATCAACAACCACGTAGTTGTGTGTCTCTATAAAGTAGGAGAACATGAGAAACATTAAACAATGATTACATTTAAAGATAGTCTTCTGGAGCTGCAAGACCTAGATACAATTTGCTGCCATTCTCACCAACCCTTAAACTCTTTTCTTTTTCTGCTCACCTATGGAGGTTTTGATTAGCATATGCTTCCCTGCTTTGGTTTTAGAAGCAGAACCTTCCCAGGGCAGTAGCAAGCAGGCAGGCTGTCACCCACCCATGCAGCAAGCATACGCTGAGCACTTGCAGGGTGCCTGGGCCACACACCGGAGATGCAGAAGAGCAGCCCCTGACCCAGGAGAGTTTTCCTGGGATGTTGGACAGGGGAGGCGTGTTCGTATAGAGCCAGGATTCAGGGTGGAGAGGGAGCCGTGCCATAGAGGGCCTGGTGTTTCGTGGGTGTGGAGGAGTGTGAGACCACAGCTGGGAGGAGGTCAGGGATCAGGTCCAGGGGGTGGAATTAACAGAGCCTAAAGGGGCAGCTATTTGGGCAGAGCCTGGAGAAGCTTATGGAATCTAAGGAGGAGCTGGACACAAGGTCCAGACAGGCATGGGGCAGGGCAGGTCTGGGCATGTCAGGAGCAGAGGCTCACAGCCTTGTCTCCCAGGACTGCCATTGAGCTGCCTCTGGTTCCCATGCTTCAGATTCCCAGAAGAGGGAATCTGATTGGCCTAGCAGGGTCAGGTTCTGCTCCCAGACCAGTCAGTGGTTCCTTCTAGGTGGCCGGGGCTTTTCCTGCAAAGGGAGATGAGGCCGTGTCTGAGAAAGCCCCATGGCTGTTGTCAGCTCCGTCCCACCTGGCCTCACTCTGGTCTCTCTTGGTTGCAAGTAAGGGAAACCCAACATGAAGTAGCTGAGCCCCCAAGGACAGTGCATGATGAGGCCCCCGTAACCAAGGGAAGGGCGGGGTGGACCTGGGCCTCAGGGCCTGGAGCCCTCGCGAGGCTGTCCCTGTGCATCTCTCACCTGCACTTCTCTCCGTCTGCAGACGTTCCTTCACCTCCCACCTGGGATGTGACTCTGAACAGCTCTGGGGCTGCCCTCAAGGAACAGCTCTGTCTTCCCCGCTCAAAAGGACCTAAGACTTCGACTTTCCAGTTCCCAGTGCAAAAGTCCTGGGGAAAGATTCTGATTGGTCCTGCTGGGGTCAGGTGGCCCATACCTGGACCAATCAGCATGGCCTGGGGTGTTGTAAGAAGATGGTAGCTCCAGCTGAACATCTCGACTTGGAAGGAGTAGGGGCCAGGTGCCTTCTGAGCAGAGAGACCAGTAGATGACAAAACAGGGGTGGAACTGGCATCCCAGATCTTGAGTAGAAAACAGGGCTCTGGCCAGACACAGTGGCTCACACTTGTAATCCCAGCACTTTGGGAGGCCAAGGAGGGAGGATCACTTAAGCCCAGGAGTTTAAGACTAGCCTGTGAGACCCTGTTTCTACATAACATTTTTAAAAAATTGGCCAGGGTGGTGGCCCATAGTTCCACTTACTTGGGAGGCTGAGGTGGGATGATAGTTTGAGCTCAGGAGTTTGAGACTGCAGTGAGCTGTGATTGTACCACTGCACTCTGGCCTGGGTGACAGAGCAAGTCCCTATCTAGAAAGAAAGAAGGAAGGGGAAGGGAAGGGGAAAAGAGAGAGAGAGACAGGGAGGGAGGGAGGGAGGAGGAAGGAAGGAAAAGGAAGGAAGGAAGAGGGAGGGATGAGGAAGGAAGGAAGGAAAGAAGGAAGGAGAGAGAAAAGAGGGCTGTGCATGAACTTGCTGTGTTATCTTGAATAAGTTTTGTTCCCTCTGGGCTTGCTTTCCTCGTCTCTAATTTGAGATGGCTAGGCTGAGGAGAGTCAGGGTCCTCCCAACTCTTTTTTTTTTTTTTTTTTAATTTTTTTATTATGACTTTCAATGTTCTAGGGTACATTGCATTAAGCGTTGGCAGGTTTGTTAGCATACCATGATACTTTATGGGCCATGTTGTGTGTGCTGCCCCATCAACTCGTCCAGCCCCATCAAATTCATCCATTTATATGCTATGTAACACCTCGAATACAGCGCCAATGCAATCGGCCCTCCCCTCTCCTCGCCGCATCCGATGAGGCCCGCTAGTGTGGTGGATGTTCTCGCCTGGCGCCGAGTGAAAAGCAAGTGATCCTGCATTGTTCCAGTTGCCGTTCAGTTCCCACCTATGAGTGAGAACATGCGGTGTGTGGTTTTCTGTTCTTGTGATAGTTTGCTAAGAATGATGGTTTCCAGCTGCATCCATGTCCCTACAAAGGACGCAAACTCATCCTTTTTTATGGCTGCAACTCTTAAGCTCTATGGTCTGAGCAAAGGCAGGGAAGTGGAAGCATGGGGCGTTGGGAGCACAGACACTTTGGGCTGGAGCGGGGTAGGCTACCCACAAGGATGCATGGGAGGTGGCTGGCAGGGGCAGGGGCATGTAATGTGCAGAGCTCTGAGTGCCAAGAGGAGGAATTGAGCCCCGAACCCTCTCCTCACTCTGTCCATCTGCCTTGCAGGGACTGCGCCAAAGCTCCCAGGACCCCAGCAGCAAGAGGCTGTGACGCTGCCCCCTAATCTTCATCTGCAGATCCTGAGCATCCCTGGCTGGTGCTACAGCTCCAACCACACGGAGCACGCTCAGAATCTCCGGAAAGGTGAGGCAGGTGCCCTGGGGTCTCAGACCCGCTCGTCCCTCCCTGAGTAAACCAGGCTTCCGGGCCCACCACCAGACGGGCTCACCTTAGAGCTATCACGGCTCTGCAAGATCACCTAGTTTCTTATCTGGCACATGGGGAGAGTGAGGCCCAGGGAGAGTCAGTGATCAGTCACTTGGCAAGCTGGAGGCAAGGCGGGCCTGGCCCCCAGTCCTGTGACCCCAGCCCATTCTGAGTGGATCCGTCTCAGCCCGCCACCCCCAACTGAGACTAAGGAACTAATTAAAGTCCCCCTGACCCACAGGGGTGCCTGCCAGTCCTGCTTCTTCCAGGGAGAACTCCTGGAGCCCCCAAACACCCAAATTCCCACTCATCCTCTGAGCTTAAGCAGCCTAATTGTTGGGAACTTCCACTCACTCATTCAACAGCACATCTCGTGCCAGGCTCCAGGGAATGAGCAGTGACCAAGGTGGGCAAGGTCCCGGCTCTCTGAGTGCTTGGTCTAGAGGGGAAGCAGTCAAGTCACAAGGCAGTAATGACAAGGACAAGAAGAATCCCCCTGCACAGCATGATGCGGGGTGGGGGGGCTCCCCGAGGGAGCGACACCTGCTGGGAACCGACTTGTCCTGTTGCCAGAGCCCCAGCTGCACCTTCTCTGCCCACTCTACACTATGAGCAGCTGAAAGGCAGGGTCGGACTATGCCTCGGCCATCCTCAGGCCCCCAAGGCCTGGCACACCTGCAGAATTAAGAATAGGGGGAAAAGGGTGAGGCGCAGTGGCTCACACCTGGAATCCCAGCACTTAGGGAATCCGAGGCAAGCGGATTGCTTGAGCCAAGGAGTTCAAGACCAGCCTGGGCAGCATAGGAAGACCCTGTCTCTATAAAAATAAAAATGGAAAAGTTCACTGGGCGTGGTGGCGTGTGCCTGAGCCTGCTTTCCCAGGCACCTGCAGCCCCCTTGTGAAATGGGCTCCCTCACCATTCCTGCTGCGCAGGACACAGGAGGTCTTCCCTGGCTTTGGAGCTGGAACCCCTCACCACCACACCAGGAGATGTGGAAGCACTTTCACAAACCTCTTGGCTTTTGTGATCTTGGGCAGCCATTTCCCTATGCCATTCTGAAAACCAGCTACCCCACAGCCCCGTGATAGCTTCTTAAAAATGGGCCAGGTTGCTGGGCGCGGTGGCTCAAGCCTGTAATCCCAGCACTTTGGGAGGCCGAGACGGGCGGATCATGAGGTCAGGAGATCGAGACCATCCTGGCTAACACAGTGAAACCCCGTCTCTACTAAAAATACAAAAAACTAGCTGGGCGAGGTGGCGGGCGGCTGTAGTCCCAGCTACTCTGGAGGCTGAGGCAGGAGAATGGCATAAACCCGGGAGGCGGAGCTTGCAGTGACCTGAGATCCGGCCACTGTACTCCAGCCTGGGTGACAGAGCGAGACTCCGTCTCAAAAAAAAAAAAAAAAAAAAAAAAATGGGCCAGGCGAGGTGGCTCACATCTGTAATGCCAGCACTTTGGAAGGCTGAGGTAGCAGGTAGCAGGATCACTTCAGGCCAGGAGTTCGAGACCAGCCTGGGCAACATAGCTAGACTCTGTCTCTACAAAAAAATTAAAAAATGAGCCGGGTGTGGGGATGCATGCCTGTGGTCCCAGATACTCAGGAGGCTGAGGTGAGAGGATCACTTGAGGCCAGGAGTTCAAGACTGCAGTGAGCTGTGATCATGCTACTGCGCTCCAGCCTGGGCAACAGAGCAAGACCCTGTCTCTAAAAAAAAATGTTTTTTCTCTTTGAGACAGAGTCTCACTCTGTTGCTCACGCTGGAGTGCAGTGGTGTGATCTTGGCTCACTGCAACCTCCACCACCCAGGTTCAAGCAATTCTCCTACCTCAGCCTCCCTGGTAGCTGGGATTACAGGTGTTCACCAGCATGCCCAGCTAATTTTTGTATTTTTAATAGAGACAGGGTTTCACCGTGTTGGCCAGGCTGGTCTCGAACTCCTGAGAGCATGCAATCCTCCCTTCTTGGCCTCCCAAAGTGCTGGGATTATAGGTGTGAGCCACCACACCCTGCCAATTTTTTTTTTTTTTTAATACTGATGCCTCAGTTCTAATCCCAGACAGATTGATTCAGTCAGCTTTGAGGCATAGCTGCAGAGCTGAAGTTCTACCAGCCAGGGTTTAGGAAGCACCTGTGTTAACCAGGTCCTCTCTCCAGGACCTTGAACTCAGTGCTTTCCTCTGAGCCTCAGTCTTCCCATCTATAAAATGGGAGCAATGGCAATGAGCCTTTCTGAGTGGGAAGGTCAGGGATGGGACAGGAGATCACATACATCTCATGGCAAATGACAGCATTATATCAGTCAGGGCAGCTGGTGTATGCTGCAGTAACGAAGAACCCCAAAATGCCACGGTCTTAACAGTATACATTCATTTCTCCCCCATGCTGTGCATCCAGTGGGGTTAGCAGGAAGGTTTTTCTTGCTGTGGCCACCAAGCCCCCCGCTGATGGAGTTTGTATTGCAGCACGTGCTTCCTCACTCACCAAGGCAGGAAAAAGCTTCTGCCAGAAAGTACTGCGTCACTTCAGCTCACCTTGCATTGGCCACAGAGGCCATGCAGCCTCCCCTGACTTCAAAGAGGGGCAGAGTAGGAGAGACTGGAGTATTTGAGGACATGCCCCATCATGCCTACAAGAGTGGACAAGGATGGAAACATTGCAGCTGGTGTCATGGTGGGCAGCCTTACAGTCGGCTAGACCTGGGAGGGAATCCTCCCTCTGTCACACCCCAGCTGTGTGCCTCAGGCGACTGCCCCTCTCTGAGCCTTGGTTTCCTTTTCGAGTGGGGGCCATATCAGCTGTCTCACAGGAAGCATATTAGTCTGTTCTCATGCTGCTCATAAAGACATACCCAAGACTGGGTAATTTATGAAGAAAGGAGGTTTAATGGACTCACAGTTCCACGTGACTGGGGAGGCCTCACAATTATGGCAGAAGGCAAATGAGCAAAGGCATGTCTTACATGGTGGCAGGCAAGAGAGTGTGTGCAGGGGAACTGCCCTTTACAAAATCATCAGATTTCGTGAGACTTACTATCACAAGAACAGCACAGGAAAGATCCGCCCCCATGATTCAATTACCTCCCACCAGGTCCCTCCCACGACACGTGGAAATTATGTGAGCTACAATTCAAGATGAGATTTGGGTGGGGACACAGCCAACCCATATCAAGGAGGCTAAGGATAGGAAATGGAGCTGAGTGTGTAAAGCAGCAGGTAATGACCAGGGTCATTGGGGTTGGTTGATGAGGGTCTTCACTGCCACCTTTCTTCTGTCCCCAAAGGCCATCGAGGGGAAGCCCAGGCTGACCTCCGCCGTGTCCTGCTGCGGCTCCACCACCTGTATGAAGTGGGCGAGGACCCAGTCCTGTCTCAGCCAGTGACAGTGAATCTGGAGGTGAACTTCCCCACCCCCATCCAGACCATGAGCCAGGGAGGCAAACCCTAGATGCGGCCCCAAGAAACTGCCTTGGCAAAGAGATCCACAAGGGCGTCCTCCCAAATGGACGCCGGTATGGGCCCCGCCCCACCCTTCTTTGTGGTATTCTGGGTTTGTCAGGTATTTCAAGTGGCCTGTTTTTTGAGGGTTTTTTGTGTGTGAGAGAGACAGGATCTCACTCTATTGCCCAGTCTGGAGTACAGTGGCACAATCTCAGCTCACTGCAACCTCTGCCTCCCTGGCTCAAGTGATCCTCCCACCTCAACCTCCCAAGTAGCCGGGACCACAGAGGCACATCACCACGCTGGCTAATTTTTTTTTATTTATTTATTTATTTATTTTTTTTTTTTTTGAGACGGAGTTTCACTCTCGTCCCCCAGGCTGGAGTGCAGTGGCACGCTCTCGGTTCACCACAACCTCCATCTCCCAGGTTCAAGTGATTCTCCTGCCTCAGCCTCCCAAGTAACTGGGATTACAGGCATGCACCACCATGCCCGGCTAATTTTTTTTGTACTTTTAGTAGAGACAAGGTTTCTCCATGTTGGTCAGGCTGGTCGCGAATTCCTGGCCTCAGGTGATCCACCCATCTCGGCCTCGCAAAGTGCTGGGATTACAGGCGTGAGCCACCACGCCCAGCCTATTTTTTTTATTTTTAGTAGAGACAGGGTCTTGCTGTGTTGCCCAGGCTGGTCTCGAACTCCTGGCCTCAAGCAATCTGCCTGTCTCAGCCTCCTGAAGTGCTGGGATTACAGGCGTGAGTGGCCTGCATTTTATTTATTTCTTATTTATTTTGTAGTAAAACTTTTAAAACACAGACATCATCTGTGTAATCCGAAAAAGAAAACAGATTCTCCGTAGAGTTGCTTTGAAAGGTGGCTTAGAGTCAGACAATCCAGGGTCCACAGCCCCTCTACGGGTAAGTCTCAGGCACCCCATGCCTCTGGGCCTCAGTTTCCCCCCCATGTAAAATGGGGAGAGGTGAGAGTTCTTTGCCCAGAAGGTCGTTGAGAGGCCCTGGCACGAAGGGGCCTCGTGCAGTGTCAGGGCCCCCAGGCCTCGGCCCCTTCCAGGTTCCTCTCTTGGCTGATGTTGCTCTCTCAGCCCCACCATCAGGCGAGGCTTCCGCCACCTGGCCTGCCCACGCGCCCTCCCAAGAAGGCGCCACCTGAGCCACCTCATTTCTTCCCCAGTTTGCATTCTTTCTATTTCATTTCCTGCTCGTGGAGAATTTCTGTGAATTTCTGTGAATCTCTGTGTTTCTGCCTTGGGCCTCCTTCGACATCTGAGTCTTCAGGGGAATCCAGAGAAGCCCCAGGACCTTTTCGCCATGATGTCTTCCTAGGCCCCCCACCTCCTCTTTCACGATCCTCGCCACAGAGGAGCCGGCGTCCCTTTCCTCACAGTCCCTGGCCTGCCTGAGAGCAGGTCCGGGCCATGGTGGGTACCGGCGCCCAGCACGCAGCCAGCCTGCCCTGGGGAGCCAGGAGGCCGGCGTGGGACCTGGAAGTTGGTCATCTTATGCTCCCCTGTTTCACAGATGGAAGTTCCAAGGCCCTGAGAGGAGGAGACAGTTGGGATGGACCATGACTTCCTTCCCGATGTGGACGGTGGCGGGGTGGAAAGACGCTGAGTTAGGAACGCAGTTAGTTTGGCTGCAGGTCACAAAACACTTAACACATGTTCTTGGAACAGAGGACAGAGTGTTTTCTCACCCAAAGAGCATGTCGGGGTGGACCCCCAGCACTGTCACTGTGGACCTGGTCACTGGTGTCTTCCCGCCATCGCTGGCACACTGCCTGTTTTTCTTTTGCCATCTGCTTGTTTGCGGTCACGAGATGGCACAGACCTTCCTCATGAGCAAATTTCAAGGCAGGGTGGGGCTGGGCGGTAGTGGCCAGAAAGACTTTGCCCTACAGTGGCGCGCTCTCTCTCTCTCTCGCTCGCTCTCTCTCTCTCTCTCTCTCTCTCTCTCTCCCCATCAGCACACGGAAGCTTCTCCAAGAACCACCCCCACTCCTCCTGCTCCACAGACTTTTCCAGACCCCTGAGGGCCTCTGGCCTCCCCTAGCTGTAAGGGAGGCTGGGACAAGGCCTATTGGGAAAGGGGGTTGGGGTAACTCTGACTGGCTTCCTCCCTGGACTGGAAATGGGGCCACCTGAGCAATGTGAGGAGAGGAGGAGTCTGCATGGGGCAGGCAGCTCAAAATGCCACACCTCCCGGGCTGCTCCTCCGGCTCGGCCACCTGGTGAAGCATGCACCTCCCGCTTCAGTGTCCTCATCTGTAAAGTACATGGCCAGTGCTGTCCTCGGAGATGTGCTGTGAGAAGCAGATGAGGGAGCTGTGTCAGGCACCAGGGCAGGGGCTGGCGCCCTGAGGACACCGAGTTCCTGGTGTGTCCGCCCTGCTGCTGTCTTGGTTCTCTGCTCAGATCTGGGACTTGGTGCAGCTCACCCTCCCTCTGCTTGTCTCCCTGCAGGCTGTGCTGCAGGCGCTGGGGTCCGTGGTGGCAGTGGAGGAGCGCTCACTCACAGGGACCTGGGATGTGGGCATGCTGCACCGCTGGAGCTGGAGGACGGGGCCTGGCCGCCGCAGAGGTTTGGGGATCCCCGCTTCAGCTCCCTACCCAGGACTCCCGGCTAGGCTCAGGAGCTGGTCAGACCCTGTGCACATCCAACCATCTGCCTGTCACGGCCTGTGCGACCTCGAGAGGCTTCTTTCCGCTCTGGAACCTTCAGCCCTCCCAAATCTACCACAAGTCAGTTAAGGCTTTGGGTTAGTCTTCTGCCTGCCAGGGGCTCCCACACAAGGCGTGTTGTGGTGCACTCGTACGTGTGCACACGCAGGAACCGCACACCCCTGATGTGGGCCAGGCCAGGGGCTTCTGGCCCACCTTGGCCTTGCTGACCCTAAGCCCATAAGCCATCCGTGCCCTCACACCGGCATATGCCACTGTGAGTGCCTGCACTACAGGGCAGGGCCTTCCAGGCCCTCCAGTCCCTGTCGGTACCATGCCCCTCTGCCTGGGGACACAACAGGTCCCATTCACCTTCTGGCCATGCACCCTTGCTCCAAGCTCCCAGGAGACCTCCTTCAGAGTCCCCAAACCAGGCCCAAGGTGCCTCCCGCCACTCTTCCTGGCCCCGGAGGGTTTCTTTCTGTCCTGTTGCAGCTCCTGTGGTTCCATAACCACACAGCATGGGTGGCGGGTGCCATGGTTGCACGCCTCAGTTGGTGATAGGGAGGAAGGAAGGAGGAACGGAGGGAGGGAAAGAGATGATGGTTGGTTGGAAAAGAAGGAAGGAAGTGGATGAATGATAGATAAGTGAATGCTGTCCTCCCAAGATTTGAAGCCCAGGGCCATGGCCTTCCAAGGGGACCTGGTTGGAGGGGCCAAAGGACAAGAGTCCACCAAGATGGTCTCAGAAAAGCTTTTTGGGCTTTGAGTGCAACACCTATAGGAAGTGAGGCCACTAGGGGCCAGGACCCAATCTATGAATTGCCTTCTGGTTGGGGCGGAAATGCAAGAGGACCCACAGGAGTCCTGCAGAAAGGGATTGCCACAGCCATTGCCCCACCAGTGGGAGGGGCACAGCAGGACTGTAGACAGGTGCATGTGCGTGTGAGAGGCTGGTTAACCCACAGCAAGAACTGTAGACAGGGTGCAAGGGGAGTGAGAGGGGAGGCTGGGGATGCAACAGCAGACTAGACGGTGCAAGGAGTTGGAGAGGGAAGGCTGGGAGCCACAGGCAGACTGTAGACAGGTGCAGTGTGGTGAGGAGGAATGCTGGGAAGCCACAGCCAGACTGTTTAGACAGGGTGCAGTGTGGTTGAGGAGGAATTGCTTGGGGAGGCCACAGGCAGACTGTAGACAGGTG
Organism: Rhinopithecus bieti; assembly: GCF_001698545.2. Taxonomy (NCBI): domain Eukaryota; kingdom Metazoa; phylum Chordata; class Mammalia; order Primates; family Cercopithecidae; genus Rhinopithecus; species Rhinopithecus bieti. Next base: position 1,255,824 of record NW_016815549.1, on the reverse strand, counting down.
CAGGTGTGGTTGAGGAGGGAGGCTGGGAGCCACAGCAGGACTGTGGACAGGGTGGCAGTGTGGGTGAGAGGGAATGCTGGGAGCCCACAGCAGACTGTAGACAGGTGCAAGTGTGTGGATAGGGAGGGCTGGGAAGCCACAGCAGACTGGTAAGGGACAGGGTTTGCAAAGGGGAGTGAGAGGGTAGGCTGGGGACCACAGCAGGGACTGTAGAACAGGTGCATTTGTGGTGGAGAGGAAGGCCTTTGGGGAACCACAGCAGACTGGGTAGACAGGTGCATTGTGGTGGAGAGGGGGAGGCTTGGGAGGAGGGCATCCCATCCTGGGCCACACTGAACAGATCACCTCTGTTCCCTTAGGCGACACCACCTTTCCCTCGAGGCCACCAGGAGGCCCCATCATCACCGTCTACCCAAAGGAAATCCGGACATTCTTCGTTCACTTTCAACAGCAGTGAGCCCTGGGCAGATGCCCCGTCCCCAGGGCTGCCCCCAGGAACTCCATGTAACAGAACAGACCCAGGACAGGGAAAAGCAGCATGGAGGGACACGACTGGGGAGTCAGCTGCTCATCTGCAGGCTAATGGCAGGAAATGGTCATATTTGGGGTTTTGTCCCTAATTTTTTAAAATAAAAATTACATTACAAGATCCAGGTTCTTACCCTCCCACCCTCAAGCCAGCCCTCTCCTCTTCTGTCAAGTAAAGGATATTCGGCACGCTCATGTGTCATTCACTCACAAAAGACAAACCCAGGACGTTCTGCCTAAGGCAGAGCACAAGACCCACAGCAGCGCCGAAATGCATCTGCCGTCCAGGCCCTGCCAGGCTTGCCTGGGCTGCCAGTGGTAGCTGTGGACCTACTGCCTGCCGCCTGTTTTCATAGACTCATCCCATGCTGGCAACAGGCCTGCAAGGGGCTTGGCTCTGCCACAGGGCAGGAGAGGAAGCTGTAGCGCCGAGCCGGAGTTCCAGCCCCAGACGCCCACCTGTGTCTCAGGGCACCGCCTGTTGAGCAGAGAAGGCACAGCAGCCGTCAGAGTCCATGACGAGATGAAACCACACAGCAGGGATGTCCAATGTCAGAACTATTAACATTGATAAAAGTGTAACCTTCTCAGGTCTATGCCAAGAGAATTGAAAGCATCCATACACACAAAACCTGTGTGCCTGCGTTCATAGCAGCATTACTCAAAAGTCAAACGGTAGCAACAACCCAAATGTCCATCCACAGGTCAATTAAGACATGAAATGTGTTCTGTCCATACCATGGAATATTATTTGGCCATAAAAAGGAAGGAAATTCTGACACATGCCACAGCCTGGGTGAATCCTGTGCAAACATTACGCTAAGTGAAAGAAGCTAGACACAAAAGGCCACGTATTGTGTGATTCTATTTACATGAAGTGTCCAGAATAGGCAAATCTGTGTATAAGAGACAAAGCACATTGGTGGTTGCCAGGGACTGAAGGAAGAGAGAAGAGGCATGACAGCTAACAGGGATGGGGTTTCTTTGGAAGATGATGAAATTGTGGAATTAGCAATGATGGTTGCACAACTTTGTGAATATACTAGAAACCACTGAATTGTTAACTTTGAAAGATAAATTTTATGGTCTGTGAATTATATCTCAATTTTAAAATTTTTTTTTCCCCGAGACAGAGTCTCACTCTGTCGCCCAGGCTGGAGTGCAGTGTCACGATCCCAGCTCACTGCAACCTGCACCTCCCGGGTTTAAGCAATTCTCCAGCCTCTGCCTCCCGAGTATCTGGTACTACAGGGGCACCACTGCATCGGCTAATTTTTATGTTTTTAGTAGAGACAGGGTTTCACCATGTTGGCCAGACTGGTCTCAAACTCCTGACCTCAGGTGATCCACCTGCCTTGGCCTCCCAAAGTGCTGGGATTACAGGCATGAGACACTGTGCCCAGCCTAAACTGTTTTAAAGAGTAAACTATGAGATGTAGGAAATTATATGGTACTCTAGGGCTGAAGGGAAGTACCCAAAAAGGACCAGCTTGGAAGGATTCAGACCTCTTTGGACAATGTGCAGTTTGGCCACTAGACAGCAAAGACATTCTCTGGTTTGGCCAGACAGGAGCTGGGCTGGAGCTACTGACCAAGCAACAGGCCATCCCTGTGGGGTCAGGTGACCAGCCACCAGTGGCATGAATGTGCAGTGGGAGGCTGGGGCACAGGGGGTGAGGCAAGAGCCCTTTAGAGCATGTGGGCTGCATGGGGCTTGGTTTCTGTGTCAAGAAGACTATGAAGGCTGGGCACAGTAGTTCATGCCTTAATCCCAGCACTTTGGGAGGCCGAAGCAGCCGGATCATTTGAGGTCAGTAGTTTAAGACCAGACTGGCCAACATGGTGAAACTCCATCTCTACTAAAAATACAAAGTTAGCTGGGCATGGTGGCATGCGCCTGTAGTCCCAGCTACTCGGGAGGCTGAGGAGAAGAATCAATCACTGAAACCTGGGAGGCAGAGATCGCACCACTGCACTCCAGGCTGGGTGACAAGAGCGAGACTCTGTCCCAAAAAAACAAAAACAAAAAGAAGACTATGGAGGCCGGGCATGGTGGTTCATGCGTGAAATTCCGACACATTGGGAGCCCTAGGCGGGAGGATCGCTTGAGCCCAGGTGTTCCAGACCAGCCTGGGAAATATAGTGAGACCCCATCTCTGTTTTTTAGACGAGCGTGGTGGCGTGCACCTGTGGTCCCAGCTGCTCTGGGGGCTGAGGTGGGAGGATCACTTGAGCCGGGGGGGTTGAGGCTTCAGTGAGCCATGATCATGTCACTAATTCCAACCAGGGTAATAGAGCAAGACCCTGTCTCCGAAAAAAATGAAGACTATGGAAATGTTATCCCCAGCGCTGCCAGGCTGTAGAAAAATCATGTGCACCGAAAGTACCATCACCCATGCTGACCATCCCCGTTCAGAACAAAAACAGCAGGAGAGCCACTTCCTCCTGCAGTCCCTCCAGCATCCAGCACCCTCAACTGGGAAGAGCAAGAAGAATATAGATGACAGGGGAAAACCTCCCCCACAATAGACAGAGGATTGGCTAAAATCTAACATCCATTTGTTGTTTTGTTTTTGTTTTATTTTATTTGAGACAGGGTCTTGCTCTGTCACCCAGGTGGGAGTGCAGTGTCAGTATCGTAACTCACTGGAACCTCTTAACTCCTGGGCTCAAGCAGTCCTCCCATCCCACCGCTCTGAGCAGCTGGGACTACAAGCATGAGTCACCACACCCAACTAATTTATAACATGTTTGTGGAGATGCAGTCTCACTATGTTGCCCAGGCTGGTCTTGAACTCCTGAGCTCAAGCAATCCTCCCACTTAGGCCTCCCAAAGTGCTGGGATTATAGGCCAGAGCCACCCACTGTGCCCAGCCTGTTTTTTTGTTTTGTTTTTTGTTTTTGTTTTTACAAACAACAACCACCAAATTCCCAATAAACTATGTTGCTCACTGAGTCATAAACCCAATAAAAACCCCAACAGGTTGATTGTGGAACTTGATAGGATGATTATAAAGTGCACTGGGGCTGGGTGCAGTGGTTCGTGCCTGTAATCCCAGCACTTTGGGAGGCCGAGGTGGGTGGATCACTGGAGGCCAGGAGTTCGAGACCAGCCTGGCCAACATAGTGAAACCCCTTCTCTAAAAAAATACAAAAATTAGCTGGGCTTGGTGGCAGATGACTGTAATCCCAGCACTTTGGGAGGCCGAGGCGGGCTGATCACCTAAGGTCAGGAGTTCGAGACCAGCCTGACCAACATGGAGAAACCCCATCTCTATTAAACATACAAAATTAGCCTGGCATGGTGGTGCATGCCTGTAATCCCAGCTACTCGGGAGGCTGGGGCAGGAGAATCACTTGAACCCAGGAGGCAGAGATAGTGGTGAGCTGAGATCACGCCTTTGCACTCTAGTCTGCGCGACAAGAGCGAAACTCTGTCTCAAAAAAAAAGAAAACACGACAGTGCACATCTTTGTCCATTTGGGCTGCTGTCACAGAATACTGTACACTGAGTGGCTTATCAACAACAGGAATTTATTTCTCCCAATTCTGGATGCTGGGAGTCCAAGATCGAGGTGCCAGCAGATTCGGTGTCTGGGGGAGGGCCTGTTTCCTGGTTTACAGATGGTGCCATCTTGTTCCATCCTCACATGGCAGAAGGGGCAAGGCAGCTCTCTGGGCTCTGTTTCTAGGAGGGTGGGTGCTAATATAACAGTACTGAGTCTACGCTAAAGAAACATTTTGTTGGCCGGGCGCGGTGGCTCAAGCCTGTAATCCCAGCACTTTGGGAGGCCGAGACGGGCGGATCACGAGGTCAGGAGATCAAGACCATCCTGGCTAACACGGTGAAACCCCGTCTCTACTAAAATACAAAACTAGCCGGGCGAGGTGGCGGGCGCCTGTAGTCCCAGCTACTCGGGAGCCTGAGGCAGGAGAATGGCGTAAACCCGGGAGGCGGAGCTTGCAGTGAGCTGAGATCTGGCCACTGCACTCCAGACCGGGCGACAGAGCGAGACTCCGCCTCAAAAAAAAAAGAAACATTTTGTTTGCTTGACTATAATTACAGCTTTCCTTAAGCTTACAGACTACTCATTAAAAACAGCCTCAGGGAAAGAGGACCTTCAGCAGAGATAAGAAAGAACTGCACTGACCAGCAATCCTGGAAGCGGCTAGCTGCAGGTTTCCACACACCCAGATGAGAATAGTTGGGCTGAGGTCGAGGCAGGAGGATCACATAAGTCCAAAAGTTTGAGACCAGCCTGGGCAAAAGAGGGAGACCCCGTATCTATAAATAGTAACAAAAATTAACTGGGTGTGGCACACGCCTGTAGTCCCAGCTACTCAGGAGGCTGAGGTGGAAGGATCACCTGAGTCCGGGAAGTCAAGGCTGCAATGAGCCATGCCTGGGCAACAGAGCGAGACTGTCCAAAAAAAAAAAAAGACTAAGAATAGTCTGGTTGGCCCGGTGTAGCCAGCACTTTGGCAGGCTGAGGGGGACAGATCATTTGAGCCCAGGAGTTGGAGACCAGCCTGGGCAACATGGTAAAACCCAATCTCTAAAAACAACTAAAAAATTAGCCGGGTGCGATGGTGCATGCCTGTAATCCCAGCTACTCAGGCTGAGGCAGCAGAATCGCTTGAACCCGGGAGGCGGAGGTTGCATGAGCCGAGATCAAGCCACTGCACTCCAGCCTGGGCAACAAGAGTGAAACTCGGTCTCAAAAAAAAAAAAAGAGAGAGAGAGAGAGAGATGGGGTGCCTCATGGTGGGGAAGAATGGTTGCATGCCAGAGGTGCTGTGACAACTGCCTGCTCACCTGGAACAAAAAGAAACCTGACACTCGCTCGCATCATACACAGACAGCCCCTGCTGAAACCCCAGCGGTCAATGCACGCATGAAAAGATGGTCAACCTCCTTAGTAATCAGGTCTGTGCAAATGAAAACCACAATAAGATACTGTTTCACATCTGCCATGTTTTCTATTTAAAAGATTAAAAAGATGGGCAATCATGGAAACTCTCTTAGACTTCTAATATGAGAGTAAACAGAAGGAGCAAACTTAAGAAAATAATTCCATGTTATCTTCCAAAGTTAAAGATATGCATGCTCTGGACCCAGCAATTCTGTTCTAGGTGCGTAAGCTAGAAAATCATGTTCAGCCAGGCGTGGTGGCTCACGCCTGTAATCCCAGCACTTTAGGAGGCCAAGGCGGGCAGATCACTTGAGAGAGGTCAGGAGTTTAAGACCAGCCTGGGCCAACATGGTGAAACCCCATCTCTACTAAGGAAAAAAAAAAAAAATTGGCCGGGTGTAGTGGTGCACACCTGTAGCCCCAGCTACTTGGGAGGCTGAGGCAAGAGAATCAGTTGAACCCAGGAGGCAGAGGTTGCAGTGAGCCGAGAGAGAATGCGCCACTGCACTCCAGCCCGGGCAACAGAGTGAGACTCAAAAAAAAAAAGAAAAAGAAAAGAATCATGTTCATGTGCACAAGATTATGTAAGACTGTTCAGTGGCATTGTTCATGATAGTTGTAAATTGTAGAGGGTGGTTTATTTGTACAAGAGAATACTACAGAGCAGCAGGTCTCAAAGTGCGGCCCCCACACGCCAGCATCACCTGGGGAGTTGTTAGAAACACAAATTCTCAGGCCTTATCCCACATCAAATACATCAGAAACTCTAGGGATGAACCCTGGAACATATGTTTTAACAAGTTTCCTGGGGTTTCTGATGCACACTCAATTTTAACACTCACTGCCATAGAGCAATCAAAATGAGTAAACTATCCTTACCTGCATCAACACAGGTGAATCTCAGATAGAGAGACAGCGATGATAGATAGATGATTGATTGATTGATTGATTGATTGATTGATAGATGATAGATAGATGTTAGATAGATGAGAAATAGATGTTAGATAGATGATAGATAGATGTTAGATAGATGATAGATAGATGTTAGATGATAGATGATAGATAGATTATATTGAGCAAAAGCAGCAATACACAAATGAGTAACTATGATTCCATTTACATAAAGTTCAAAAGTGGGAAAGACTATACCATATTCTTTATGATTGCATTCCTAGTGGATAAAACAACAAAGAAAGCAAAGAAATGACTAGCCAAGGTTGGGTACAGTGACTCTGTCCTATAGTTTTAGCACTTTGGGAGGCTAAGATGGCAGATCACTTGAACCCAGGAGTTCAAGACCAGCCTAAGTAACATGGCAAAACCACATCTCTACAAAAAAAAAATAAATAAATAAACAACTAACAGGTCGTGGTGGCACATGCCTGTAGTCCCAGCTACTCAGGAGGCTGAGGCAGGAGGATCGCTTGAGCCTAGGAGGTTGAGGCTGCAGTAAGCTGAGATTATCCCACTGCACTCCAGCCTGGGTGACAGAGAAAGACCCTGTTTCAAAAAAAAAAGAAAGAAAGAAGAGAAGGGAAAGGAAGGGAGGGGCAGGGAGGGGAGCAGAGGGGAGGGAAGGGAAGGGAAGGGAAGGGCAGGAAAGGGAAGGGAAGGGAAACTAGAAGTCACAAAAGGGGTTACCTTCAGTGGGGCGAGGGAAATCTGGGTTAAGAAGGAACACACCTGGATTTCTAGGTGTGGCATTGTTTTATTTCCTGATTTAGTTTATTGTTAACATGTGAGTTTCCTTTAAAATTATTCATAGGTGAAACTGTGTTATATACACATATATATAATGTTTCTACTTATATTCTCTCATATATATATGATATACATGGTAAATGCACATGTATATATGAGAATATAAATAATGTTGTATATATGTTGTTTTCACCAAAAAATATTTAAAATATTTAAAAGAAAATACAAAATTGTGAAATATATAAATGGAAAAGATAAAACAAGTCCAAATTCACATCTTACATCTAACAGCTCTTTTATATAATCCAGATTTTATATAATCCAGACTTTTATATAGCTCAAACTGGCTTAAACAATAAGAGGATGTTTTTGGTTGTGGCAGGGCTAGTTGGCTTTCTGCTGGCATCCATTCTTCCCCTCCATGATATAAATGACAGTTTTAGCTGAGAAGTGGCTTCCCAGACAGGGTCCACATTCCCCAGCTTTCCTTACATCCAAAGGGAGCATATGAATCCTTCTCACTAAGGTAATGAAAGAGAATGCCTCTGACCATTCCAACACCCCAGTTAAGACCCTATGTGAGTGAGACATTTTTGGATTTTTCAACCATTACAGGTAGCAGCTCAACATAGCAGAGTGAGTGCCTCTAGGTGATAAACTATATATGAAGCAGAAGAACCAACCAGCTGAGCCCTGCCCAAACTCCTAACCCACAGAATTGTGACAAATGATTGTTATGGTGCTAAGTAAGTACCATAAGATTTGGGCCAGGTGTGGTGGCTCACACTTGTAATTCCAACACTTTGGGAGGCTAATGTGGGAGGATCAATGGAGTCCAGGAGTTCAAGACCAGCCTGGGAAACATGGTGAGAACTTGTGTCTAAAAAAATAAAAAATTAGGCAGGCATGATGGTGCACACCTGTAGTCCCAGATGCTCAGGATGCTGAGGTGGGAGGATCACTTGAGCCTGGAAGGTCAAGGCTGCAGTGAGCGTTGATCATGCCACTCCACTCCAGCCTGGACAACAGACTGAGACCCTATCTCAAGGAAAAAAAAAAACGATTTGGGGTGTCATGAACACAGCATTAGATAACTGAAATATATAATTTATTTGTAAGTCATATTTATCATTACACAATGCTCCTCTTCTTTGTTTCATATTTTAACCTTAAATTCTGCTTTATCCCTTAATGTTTATACATTCCTTGCCACTTCATTATAGGTGTGTTTCTTATATATAACACATACCTTAATTTTAGTTTTTAACCCCAACTGCCAGTTGCTATCTTTTAAGAAAAGTTATTGTGCTCACTGACTGGATTTTATTTTATTTTTGGGGACAGGGTCTTACTCTGTTGCCCAGGCTGGAGTGCAGTGGCGTGATCTTGTCTCACTGCAACCTCTGCATCCTGGGTTCAAGCAATTATCCTGCCTCAGCCTCCCAAGTAGCTGGGATTACAGCCATGTGCCACCACACCCAGCTAATTTTTTGTATTTTTAGTAGAGATGGGGTTTCACTATGTTGGCCAGGCTGGTCTTGAACTTCTGGCCTCAAGTGATTTGCCTGCCTCGGCCTTCCAAAGTGCTGGGATTACAGGTGTGGGCCACCATGCCTGGCCATGATTGGATTTTATTAAATATTTCTTCTCTTTTCTATTTATAGTTTGTTTTACTTCATTGTTTTCTCTCCTCATTTTCCCTTTTCTTTTCAATTTTCCAGAGTCCTACTTTATTCTCTTTTTTCTCCTCATTACTTTGAAAGTTCTACTAGTCTTTTCAGTTTTTCTAGTAGTTTAGTTCTGGATTGTTTTGGCATAATAATTATAAATAAGCCTCTATTTCCTTTCTGGAATAACAAAATAAAATAATGATTATCCTTCACCACTACAAAGACAGCTTTGTTGCCCACTGTCCTTCTTCTTTCTCCCATAGCAAGATAAAATCTTTGGACCGTGTGTACGTTCCCACTCTTCCCATCCATTTATAACTTCAGGCTTTGGCTTTGTCAAGCTGTTCAAGTCTCTGGAGAAGCAGCAAAACAGAAAGTGGAGGAAGCATGGCAGTTTACACGCTTCGGGCCCACAGCAAGCAAAGGGCAAAGGAGAGGAAGCCAGTCTGCTTATGACTTCCCTAGGGACAGACACCAGCTATTAGGCTCTTCAGGCTGATACAACAAATTACCCCAGACTGAACGGCTTAGACAACAAACATTTATTTCTGATAGTTCTTGAGCCCAGAAAGTCCAAGGGCAAGGTGCCAGCAGATCTGGAGGCTGGTGAGGATTGTCTTCCTGGTTTGCAAATGGCCATTTTTAAACTGAGTGGTTAATTTGTGAGGTCTGCCTACCCTACTTGCTTTGGGTCACTTGCTTTTTGTTATTTTTTCTCCCTTTTCCATGAAGCTGAAGGTCACAGTAGTTGAAGCATGCATCACTGAATGCTAAAATTTAAACGTTTACTGACTACTTTATTTTTTATTTTACTTTTTAAGAAACAGGATCTCACTCTGTTGCCTAGGCTGGAGTGCAGTGGTAGGATCATGGCTCACTGAAGCCTCAAACTCCTGAGCTCAAGCAAACCTCCCACCTTGGTCCCCCAAAGTGCTGGGGTTACAGGCATGAGTCACTGCACCTGACCTTCACTGGCTACTTTATAGATAACATTTGCAGGTCACCATGGTAATGGCTACTTCAGTTATTTTTCAGGAACTTGGGCCAGCTCCTGTCCAGTTCAAACCAGCTGCAACCACCAACTCTTCAACTGGGCCTGCGCAAGTGCCTGAGAGGTAGCCTTTGGACATCAGAGGGCCAAATACTCCACCCTCAGATCATGCTAACACCACCATTTTCTGTACATATGTCCTATGAAATGTCATGAACCCTGACTACACTTGTGCAAAATGAACCTGTTACTTCATTTTTCCCCACTGCCAATCATCTTTCCCCAAGCCTTAATCCACTCTACTTCTCTAACCCATAAATATCCCTAAGCCTGATTTTTAGAGAAGTGAATTTGAGAGCTGTTTTCCCACATCCTCACCTCGTGCCCTTGAGAATAAATCTCTTTTCTTTTGCAGAACCCATGTCACAGTGATTGATTTACTGCACACGGGCAGAACAGACCTGGACCTGGCCAGTAACAGTCTTCTTGTCGTAGCCTCACATAGCGGAAAGTAAAGAGTAAGAGCTCTTGCATCTTTTCTTACAAGGCACTAATCCTGTGATAGGTACCCCACCCTCATGACCAAATCTAACCCTAATCACTACCCAAAGGCCTCATCTCATTAGAGGTTAGGATTTCAACATAACTTGCAGAGGACACAAACATTCAGTCCATAGCACTAGGCTCTCCCCACCTCAGGCAGTGGCACAGCTCAGCCTGTGCATCTGCTACCAGGACCAGCAATGTTGAGCAGGTGCCCCTAGTAGGCAGGACAAGTGAGTCCCAAAATTGGGGCTGAGCCCAGGAGGGTTCTTGGCTTTAACCAGAAAAGAATTTCTGGGCAAGCCAGTGGTGTTAGCAAGCCGGTGGTGTTCAACTTTTATTGAAGTGGCAGAGTACAGCAGCAGCAGCAGAGGCTCCTCCTCCTTTGCAGAGCAGGGCTGTCCTATGGGTAATGTGCCCAGAGTAGCAACTCAGAGGCAATTCCACGTCATATTTATACCCACTTTTTTTTTTTTTTTTTTTGAGGCAGACTTGTTCTGTCACCCAGGCTGGAGTGCAGTGGCACAATTTCAGCTCACTGCAACCTCCACCTCTTGTGTTCAAGTGATTCTCCTGCCTCAGCCTCCCCAGTAGCTGGAATTACAGGCACGTGCCATCATGCCCAGCTAATTTTTGTATTTTTAGTAGAGATGGGGTTTCGCCATGTTGGCCAGGCTGGTCTCAAACTCCTGACCTCAGGTGATCCGCCCATCTCGGCCTCCCAAAGTGCTGAAATTACAGGTATGAGCCACGGTGCCCAGCCAATACCCAGTTTTAATTATGTGCAAATTAAGGGGGAGATTATGCAGAAATTTCTAGAAATAGGGTGGTAACTTCTGGGTCATAAAGCTGTTGCCATGGAAAGCGGCAGTAAAGTCCGGGTGTTGTCATGGCAATGGTAAACTGACATGACACGCTGGTGGGCATGTATTCTGGAGAGGTGCTTTTACCTCTTCCCTGTTTTAGCTAGTCCTTAGTCTGGTCTGACATCTGAGCCCCGTCTCCAGAGTCCCACCTCCTGCCGTCTCACTAGGACCACAGGTGTGTAGGCAGCTCCAGTCCTTCCCCAGAGACTGCCCAGGTGTCCAGGGGTTGTGCTGTCTCTGGGAACCATTAAAGGCCTCCCCGCACCCCAAGCCTCTCACACCGTGCCCTCAGCATCATGTCCCCTCCCAAGAGGGAACAAAACAATGCCTTTTCTGCGCCACTCTTCAGTATTTACAGCTGAGCCATAGGACTGGGAGTTCCAATTCTTCCCCCATGTGGCCCTGCCTTTCCTCACTTTGTCCAGGAAAAACCGTTATCCAGTTTCCAGCCTGGGGAACAGCAAGTTCTGCCTCATGGCAGCATTTACCAGCTGAAATACCCTGGTTTTGTTTGCACCTGTGTTTGTTCTCAGGCTACAGCTAATGATGCACTGGGGCTGCCCACAGTCAAACTGGTTTGCAAAACTGCATCTTTGACTTCAACAATTTCTGAAGAATTTCTAAATTTATAAATAATTTTGTCAAGAGAAAGAAAAATGAATCCAGACAAACTCTGCAATGCACCAAAGAAATGGAATCTATGTAGAGATTACGCTATAGATGAATGAGGCAAAAACAGGAAGCTATTGCAACACTGAAGGTGGGAGTTGGTGGACGTGCATAAAGTCCTGGTCCCAGCCTTACAGAATGCTCACTCATCTCAAACACACACACAGAGTGTGCTGCAATTGCCCAGGCCGAAATGTTTTTCAAATTTCAGACTCACTATCAAACTGAATTCCATCTCTAAGTAGAATACAATTAAGTTAGAGATCAGTAATAGAAGAGCATAAACAGCTCTAATGTGGTGAAATTTTTAAAACACAGTTTGGGGTTTTTTTTTTTTTGGTTTTTGTTTTGTTTTGTTTTTTTGAGACAGAGTTTCACTCTTGCTGCTTGGCTCACTGCAACCTCCGCCTGCTGGGTTCAAGCGATTCTCCTGCCTCAGCCTCCCGAGTAGCTGGGATTACAGGTGCCCATCACCATGCCTGGCTAATTTTTGTATTTTTAGTAGAGACGGAGTTTCGCCATGTTGGACAAGCTGGCCTCAAACTCCTGTGATCTGCCTGCCTCGGCCTCCCAAAGTGCTGAGATTACAGGCATGAACCACTGCGCCTGGCCAAAACACAGTTCTAATAATTTATGGATCAAAAAATTATACTTGGAATAAAAGTACACTTAGAACTAAATAATGAAAATACCAGTATCAAAAGTTGTGTGATGCAGCTAAAGTCATGCTTGACAGGAATTTAAGATCTTAAATGCTACGTTAGAAAAAAAGAAACCATTAATGAGTTGAGTTTCACCTAGGAAATTTTAAAAAGAGCACAGAATAAATCAAAGAAAGTAGAAAGGAGATAATAAAGATAAGAACAGAAATTAATAAAAGAGGTTGGGCACAGTGGCTCACTCCTGTAATCCCTTTGGGAGGGATTACTTTGGGAGGCCGAGGCGAGTGGATTGCTTGAGGTCAGGAGTTCAAGACCAGCCAGGCCAACATGGCAAAACCCCATCTCTACTAAAAATACAAAAATTAGCTGGGCGTGGTGGTGGGCACCTGTAATCCCAGCTACAGGAGGCTGAAGCAGAAGAACTGCTTGAACCTGGGAGGCAGAGGTTTCAGTGAGCCGAGATCACACCACTGCACTCCAGCCTGGGCGACTAAGTGAAACTCCATTTCAAAAAAAGAAAAGAAAAGAAAATTCAAAAGAAATAAATAAAAAACAAAGAAACGTTAGCAATCAGCCCCCAAATGCATGTTGTGCACCTGGCATTTCTGCCCTGCACAAGAACACCTGGAGGAGTGGGGCCCAATCTAACCTCATCCCAGGAAACGCTGTTTTTGAACTCATGGATGAGTTTATTTGTTTTTTTGGTGGGCTTATTTTCTCCCATTTAAATACACTTTAATGTTTAAAGCAGTTTTGGGTTCACAGCAGAAAGTATAGAGAGCTCCCATACAACATCTGTCCCCCAACCTGCATACCCTCCCCCTTCCCATCAACATCTCCCTCACAGTGGTGAGTTTGTTGCAACTGATGCATCCAAATTAATGCATCATAATCACCTGAGGTCCTTAGCTTACATAAGGGCTTACTCTCGGTGCTGTACATTCTATGGGTCTGGATGAATGTATAATGACATGTGTCTACCGTTACGGTATCATACAGAGCAGTTTCACCACTGCCCTAAAAATCTTGTGCCCCTGCCATTCATCCCTCCCAATCCACCTGACTACTGATCTTTTTATCATCTCCAAAGTTTTACCTTTCCTAGAATGTCATACAGGTGGAACTCTACAATATGGAGTCTTTTCAGATTGACTTCTTTCACTTAAATAAAATGCATTTAAGTTTCCTCCATGTCTTTTCATGGCTTGACAACACATTTCTTTTTAATGCTAATTAATACTCCACTGTCTGGATGTACCACAGTTTTTGTACCCATTCACCTATGTAAGGACATCTAGATTGCTTCCAAGTTTTGTCAACTACAATGAAAGCTGGTAGAAACATCCCCCCGCAGATTTTCGTGTCAACCTAAGTTTCCAACTCATTTGGATAAATACCAAGGAATGTGATTGCTGGATTATATTGTAAGAATAAGGTTTAGTTTTGTAAGAAACTACCAAACTGTCTTCCAAAATGGCAGCATAATTTTGCATTCCCACAAGCAAGGAATAAAAGTTCCTGTTGAGGCCAGGCGCGGTGGCTCACGTCTGTAATCCCAGCACTTTGGGAGGCCAAGGCGGGTGGATCACGAGGTCAGGAAATCGAGATCATCCTGGCGAACACGGTGAAACCCCGTCTCTACTAAAAATACAAAAAAAATTAGCCGGGCGTGGTGGCGGGCGCCTGTCGTCCCAACTACTCAGGAGGCTGAGGCAGGAGAATGGCAAGAACCCAGGGGGCGGAGTTTGCAGTGAGTGGAGATCGAGCCACTGCACTCCAGCCTGGGTGACAGAGCTGAGACTCCATCTCAAAAACAAACAAGCAAGCAGTAACAAAAAACGTTCCTGTTGATCCGAGCCCTCAACAGCATTTGGTGTTGTAGGTGTTCTAGATTTTGACTATTCTAATAGGTGCTTAGTAGTATAGCATTTTTGTTTGAGTCACTTATTTTTATTCATATAAAAAGTGTATGAGCTAGGTGTCTCTGATCTATCAAGTATGAACCCCAAATATCTAGGACAGGCATCAGTCAATTAAGAAGGTTTATTTTGGCCAAAGATAAGGATGTGTGTCCGTGACACAGTCTCAGGAGGTCCTGAAGACGTGTGCCCAAGGTGGTCGGGCACAGCTTGGTTTTATACATTTTAGGGAGATATGAGACATCGATCAATATATGTAAGGTATACATTGGTTCCGTCTAGAAAGGTGGGACAACGCGAAGCAGGGAGGAGACTTCTGGGTCATAAGTAGATAAGAGACAAATGGTTGCATTCTTTAGAGTTTCTGATTGGCCTTTCCAAAGGAGGCAGTCAGAGATGCATCTATCTCAGTGACCAGAGGGGTGGCTTTGAGTTCTGCCAGTTGTCCACAAGGAATTTCCTTGTGAGGGAGGTATGTAGCTTTTTAATTTTAGTAGCTATCTTTTTTAGGAATAGAATGGGAGGCAGGTTTGCCTGGCGCAGTTCCCAGCTTGACTTTCCCCTTTGGCTTAGTGATTTTGGGGTCCCGAGATTTATTTTCCTTTCACACAAGTAAACCCAAAAGTTGCGTTTTTACAAGATCAACCAAAACATTAAGAACCTGAGAAAAGTCTAAACAAAACATACACTTTCATTTCTCTGAATCCTTAATTCTGCTATAGTCAAAACTGTGATGTGTCCCTTTAACTGGAAAATGAAAGCCAAATCCATGGGATTTATGCAAGCTGGATTTCTGAAGTTTATTGCTGTTTGGGAATGGGACAACAAGCTAGGAAATTAACACCTCTCTCCTCATTCTGTGTTGAGTGTATGTTAAGGCAAGTTTACCAATATGCGCCAAGCTCTGCCCAGGGCGTTAGGGCATTAGGGCCACAGAGCTAAGACCCCAAAGAGCCCAGGATCCAGTGGAAGGGCTGAGAGGCGGTGGACAGCGCCTTGCACCACTCACTGAACATGGGTCTGCTGGGGCCTCAGTACGGAGCAGCCAGGCTCCACCTTGGGGTGTGGGGAGGCCGGTTTGGTGAAAAGACACCCAGACCCTTCTGACTGTCATCCAAGGAAGAAGGAAAACTCTTTAAAAAGGCAGTGAGGGCCGGGCGCGCCGCTCATGCCTGTAATCCCGGCACTTTGGGAGGCCCAAAGTGGAAGGATCACTTGAAGCCAGGAGTTCAAGGCTGCAGTGAGCCATGATCCCACCACTGGACTCCAGCCTGGGCAACAGAGCGAGACCCTGCCTTAAAAAAAACAAAAGAAAACAAAACAAAACAACCAACTTTTCAAATAATAAGAAGTACATGAAATGGCTGAGGGGCTCAGGTCCCCTGCGTGAGAGGAAAGGGCTTTAAGCGTCCAGCTGGGGTCGCTGCATTATCACGAAGGATCCTCCTCTTCCAGTGTGGAAGGCCCTTTTAAATTTTCATTTATATTTTATTTATTTTGCTACGGAGTCTCACTCTGATGCGCAGGCTGGAGAGCAGTGGCGCGATCTGGGCTCACTGCAACCTCCGACTCCCGTTTTCAAACGATTGTCTCAGCCTCCCAAGCAGCTGAGATTACAGGTGAGCAACACCACGCCCAGCTAATTTTTGTATTTTTGGTAGAGACGGGGTCTCCCCATGTTGGCCAGGCTGGTCTCGAATTCCCGACCTCAAGCCATCCACCCACCTCGGCCTCGCAACGTGCTGAGATTACAGGCGTGCGCCACCGCGCCCGGGAAGTGTGGGAGGCCTTTTTTTAAAATGTAAACTCGCCGGTGAAACCCCGTCTCTACCAAAAATACAAAAAATTAGTCCGGCGTGGTGGCGGGCGCCTGTAATCCGGAGGCTGAGACAGGAGAATGGTGTGAACGCAGGAGGCGGAGCTTGCAGTGAGCCGAGACCGCGCCACTGCTCTCCAGCCTGGGCGACAGAGCGAGACTCCGTCTCAAAAAAAAAAAAAAAAAAGTAAACTCGCGTGCCCGAGAAGCCCTCTAGGAGGGAAACACCCAGAAGAGGTCACTTTCCAAACACACGGCAGAATAAGGGTGACGCACGGAGGTAAGGGGAAGGCGGGCACGAGCCAGAGCGTACTGGCTTGTGCCCGCGCGTACCTGCGTGCGCGTCCGTGCGGCCGCGACGGTGCCCCCGGCGCCTCTTTCTAGACGTGCGCGCGCCCGCAGCTCGCCCCCCCGCCCCGACCGTAAAGAGGCCCGGCTGTGTCGTGAAAGGGGCCGCAACGCGCAGAGCGCTGGTTGACGGCTGGGACTCCATTTTGTTCGTCGTTACTCTACGCGTAAGTTGCTTCTCCGTGGTTTCTCTGAGGAGAAAAGTTGAAAAAGGGTAAAAGTTTTCAGGAATATTCGGGCTCTCTGTTGCTAAGCATAGCGAGTGTCGGTTTTCTGTCTCCAACAGACATCGCTACTGCGGTTCTGAGGCAGTGGGAAGAGATGCGGCCCCTGGACATCGTCGAGCTGGCGGAACCGGAGGAAGTGGAGGTGCTGGAGCCGGAGGAGGATTTCGAGCAGTTTCTGCTCCCGGTCATCAACGAGATGCGCGAGGACATCGCGTCGCTGACGCGCGAGCACGGGCGGGCGTACCTGCGGAACCGGAGCAAGCTGTGGGAGATGGACAATATGCTCATCCAGATCAAAACGCAGGTGGAGGCCTCGGAGGAGAGCGCCCTCAACCACCTCCAGAACCCGGGCGACGCGGCCGAGGGCCGGGCGGCCAAGAGGTGCGAGAAGGCGGAGGAGAAGGCCAAGGAGATCGCGAAGATGGCAGAGATGCTGGTGGAGCTGGTCCGGCGGATAGAGAAGAGCGAGTCGTCGTGAGCGCGGTCGGCGGTAAGTCGGGCACCCGCGCCGGGCAGAGGAGCGGCCCCAGCTTGGCTGCTCTTGGAGGGCGATGATTTCATCAAGATGCACTGGGATCGGGGGTGGGGCGGGAGAATAAAGGCGTGCTCGGGTCAGGGCGGATCTGGGCCCCGTCTTCGTGTTTTGTTTTCTGAGGGTGCCGGCGTGGGATAATCAGAGTGGCTGGGTTTGGGCGTGATGCGTGTTCAGTGGAAGGATCGTAAATCTCAGAGTCGCCAAGGAAACAGAAAGGGACAAGGTCCCGGGCCATCCAGCAAGCGGGGGTGGAAATAGAGGATTTTCGGGGAAGGCGTTGGACAGGTCAGCGTTGCTAGAGACTGGAGTGAGTCAGGTGGTGGCCAGAAGAGGCGGCGTCCTGCACGGTGGTGGTCGTGAGGGTTTGGGGGTCGTTGTGCCCAGGATTAATCTCTCGATGATGAATTTCTTCTCATTGTGCTTTAGGTTTACAGCCAATGGATTCTGGTCAACTGGTGGAGATTGGCTGACACCCTGGAGAAACCGAAACCAGAGAGCCTTTTGTTTTCTCTTTTTTCCTCTGTCTATGCTCTGTCTCACTTAACACTACGTTTTCTGCTATGGTCTGTGGTTGATGACCTCAATATGAGTTTCGATTGTTACGTGTTTTTGTTTGGAAAGTAATTTTGTTTGAGAATGCTCTCACATACAGGAATTAGGGCCTAGATTGTAAGCTCTTGCAGCAGTCACATTTGTTCCCGGGCTTTGGTGGTTATTTCTAAATTTTTGAGGTGCTTTGCTCTTTCTTGTGTGACCTGATAGCTCCCTGGAACTTTGGGTCTCTGTGTGACACATGAGACTCACAGTTGGAGTTCTCCAGCTCTGGAGGTGCTGAAGGAGCTGCATTAATTCTGGAAGACGACTCCATGCAGCAACTACTGAAGAAAGGACCAGACTTCGACGGGGAGTGCGGATGGGCCGACCTGGCTGGGACTTGTGAATCTGGAGAAGAGCTGGAGAATGGATAGTATTGTCTGTGTTTGGAGACTTAATTTCTGTGTGAGACCAAAGGAGGAGAGATGTTATTTTGTTCAAAGTTTAAATTCTATGTGGTACACTATCTTATGTAACCTGTCCGGTGAGTTTGTTTGGACAACCTAACTCAGCTTTACTTGACATGGAACCTAAAATAGAAGATAAGATCTTGATATTCTGTACAAGTTGATGTAATACCCTGATGCGTTTTAGGGGACTTGGCATAAAATGAAAGATTTGCAGAGGCCCTTGAGGGGCTCGGGGATGAGAGTATGGAACTGTCTGCATTGGACCCTAAACTGGACTGGAAGAGGCATCTTCAAGGTTCATACGTTGTCCAGCTATAAGTTCATTTGAGTAGCAGACCTAACAAATATTTGAGGTCAAAACCCTACCGTGTTAAAAACAAACAAAACTTACCATGTTAATAAAAGTATTCATTTGCTTGAAAAGACGGAAGACCTAAAAGGTTATTGAGAAATGTTACTCCTTTAAGAATGAAATCTGCTGTCTCCCAGATTGTTCTCACGGTCAAATGGAGGGTGAACATCTTAACAGTTTCTGAGGCTCTTAGCCTCTAATCAAAGGGAAGCTTTATCTCTGTGTGCTGTTGGGAACTGGGTGAAGAAAAAACACACTTGGCTCTTAGTGTGGGAAGAAACCATATGTAATCCTGTGGTCCAGGCCTCTGCCTTCAGAGAGCCAAAGCACCTTCAGTCTTTCCAATTGGAACATTGTTTTCCAGGCCTTGCACTGGGAATATAGCAATTACAGTTGCAGGGTGAGGGATGACATAGAGTAGATGTGATACCCCACCCTCCTTCCAGAATGAAGCCTTTCTCCCCCAGCTGCTAGTGTTGCTGACAAACACCCCTCAGCTAGTTAGCCCTCTGGGAAGTGCCTTTTCAGAGGAGAGCTGCTTTAGCCAAAGTCATGCCCTTTTTCTGGATAGCCTACATCTAGTGACTAATGGGCTGGAAATCTCAGGTCACTGTTTCTCTTACCCCAATTTGGGACAACTTTGAGGAATATGGTGGCTTCAGAGCTCGTGGGGTCTGCTGAGGCTTTTAGGATTGCATCACACAGCCCACCTCCTCCTCACTCCCAACCTTGAGTTCCTTCTCTTCCACAAGTGTTAATTCCTAAAAGACATGCATCTAGTTTTCATCTTGGGAGTCCACTTTCTGGGGAACCTAGTTGGTAGAAATCAAAAGACAGCCATGTGTCCCAAGCGCTAATAAAGATAGCGTGTCCCAGGAGAACACTGGGGGGGAGGTCTAGGAAAGCTTTTCAGAGCAAGTAACTGGTGAGCTTGGCCTTCAAAGAGGAGCACAGCTTCCAGGGTCAGGAAGAGCTGGAGAGGCATGCTAGGCACGGGAAACAGAAAATGGAAGATGGTCAAGGTTTTCTGTGTGAGTTCCACAGAGGAGGGAGAAATACGTAGGATGGACTTAGGAACTGGGAAACAACCATGAAAACTGCATTTCGTACATTTGCCAAAACAAGAAATGTGACATTGGTACAGCACTACCAGCTAGACTACTCTGCTTTCACCAGTTTCCCACTAAGGCCCTTTTTCTTTTCTGGGATACCACATTGCATTGGGGAGTTGATTTTTTTCAATGAGTAGTATTTATAAATGACACGAAAGTGATCCTCTCCCCAGCTTCCCAGTTCCTCTCCCAGGAAACAAGTTTCTTATATATCCTTAGAAATACTAATGTGTTTGAAAGTATATATAAAACGGCTTCCACCTTTTTTTTTTTTTTGCGGGGGGAGGTGAGACAGGATCTCTGTGTCTCGCAGGCTGGAGTGCAGTGTTGTGCTCCCTCACTGCAGCCTTGACCTCCTGGTGTCAGGTGATCCTCTCACCTCAACCTCCCAGGTAGCTGGGACCAGGCATACACTACTGGTCTTGAACGCCTGGGCTCAAGTTATCACCTTAGCCTCCTGAGTAACTGGAACTACAGGCACACCACCACCGCGGTTAATTTTTTTTTTTTTTTTTTTTTTTTTTTTTTTTTTCCCCGTAGAGACAGGTTTTTGCCATCTTGGCCATTTTGGTCTCGAATTCCTGAGCTCAAGCCATCTGTCGGCCTCAGATTCCCAAAGTGCTGGCATTACAGGCATGAGCCACCGTGGCCAGTCCACCTGTTTTTTGTTTGTTTTGTTGTTGTTGTTTTTTACATTAATGGTAGCACACTGTATAATCTGTTCCTGTCCTTCATTTGTCTGTTTACTTGGAAATCTTTTCCTATCTAACATCCAAATCTGCATTCTTTTTTTTAAGGCTGCATAGTGTTCATTCTTAGGCCAGAGTTTGAAAACTATTGTCCTAAAATCTTTCCAGTAACCCCTTAGTTCCTCTTTTTTATGATTCTGGTCACAACTGTGATGCAGCCACTAATTCCCAATTGACCCAGCTCCTGAATTTCATACTCCTGGCTTGCTAGCAATTGGAGGAGCAATCAAATCTTACACTTTATAAGCAAAGAATGTGATAAGAAGCATTCTGAGAGACAGTCTTACGTGGCTGTACAGTCATTAAATTTTCTGGCTGGAGTTGCCATCATTTTTATTTATTTATTTGAGACAGGGTCTCACTCTGTTGCCCAGGCTGGAGTGTAGTGGCACGATCTCAGCTCACTGCAACCTCTGCCTCCCAGGGCTCAAGCAATTCTCCTGCCTCAGCCTCCCGAGTAGCTTGGGTTACATGTGCGTGCCACCATGCCGTGCTAATTTTTGGCATTTTTAGTAGAGACAGAGTTTCACTACATTGACCAGGCTGGTCTTGAATTCCTGGCCTCAAGTGATCCACCTGCCTTGGCCTCCCAAAGTCCTGGTATTACAGGATGGCAGAGCTGGAAAGAACCTCAGAGAGCACTGAAGCTTTTCTGGGTTAAAGTACGGAAGTCATTAGTGCTGTTCACCAAATAAATTCCAATTCTCTGCCTTCTAGGCACAGAGTAGGATGGCACTTTCTGGCCCCCTTGGGTTGGGTGGGGCTATGTGATTAATTCTGGCCAATGAGTTACAAAGGAAAGTCACATCTGTTGCATCCAACCCAGAACCTCCAAAGCGACCCCCTGCAGAGCTCTCTCTTCCCTCTGGCACATGAACCAGCAACATTCCAGATGGTGGCTGAACTTAAGACCATAGTTCCCTGCCAATCTATGATGAGTGTGTGCCACAAACAAGGGAAAACCTTAGCTGTTTTAAGCCGCTGAGATTTTGGGATTGTTTGTTACAGTAACAACTTAGACTAAGATGACTGATGCAGATACTCATTATTTCTTCCATCCCTTGTGTTTTGATGAAAGGGTTGTTCTCCCTTCTACCTGAGGCCCGTTGATCACATCCCTCCCACTAGCCCAGGCATTGTCCAACAGGTTATCTCCTGTCTTTGGCTTTCATGTGTAGCTCTGGCCTTTCCTCTGCCTTCTAATGACTTCGAGGTGAAAGAAAGTGCACGTTCAAACTCCTACTCCTGGCCATTCTCCCCGTTCCAGGCAGCAGTTAAACATGGAGTGGCTTGAGTTTCTACCATCTTCCAGAGATAAATGGGGATTTGTTACCCTGGTTAACACTGTGGCCAGGTAAATCTACAAAGTCCATCCAGGGCCTGCTTTAGTCACTGCCTGATATGGTTTGGCTGTGTCCCCACCCAAATCTCATCTTGTCCTGGGAGTGACCCGGTGGGAGGTCACTGAATCATGGGGTGGTTACCCCCATACTGTTCTTCCAATAGTGAATTTCCACTAGATCTGATGGTTTTATAAGGCGCTTTTCCCCCTTTGCTCAGCACTTCTCCTTCCTGCCGCCATATGAAGAAGGACAGGTTTGCTTCCCCTTCTGCCACGATTGTAAGTTTCATGAGGCCTCCCCGGCCACGTGGAACTGGAAGTCAATTAAACCTCTTTCCTTTACAAATTGTCAGTCTCGGATATTTTTTCGTAGCAGCATGAGAACAGACTAATATACTACCCAGCGTATGTTAGACCCTCCCTGAGTCAATTCTCTTTTCTCCTTCTCTGATTTCCATAATGCTCTGTGGTACCTATTTCCTGATTTACATCCACATTGCTTTCTCCTTCAGACTCTATTCCATGGTTCACAAAATCCTGCATTCCATTATTCCCAAATTAATCCACATTATTCTTTGCCTCTTCAAAGAACACTTCTTTACCAACTCTTAACAGCTGAAACTAGAATCCCCCCAAGCCCTGGGCTTTCCTGTAGCCTTATTGGTGATGGTTCCTCACAGCACTCACCCACTGCCTGGGGCAGATACTGGGTTCATCAGGACTGCATTTTTGCCAGAAAGGAGTGAAGGAGGAAAAAAGAGTTTAGGGTTTTGACAAGGACATGATTGCAACAATAGATGATGTACTCTGAGTAGGGAAGTATGGAGGCGAAGAGCAGGAAAGCAATGGGCGAAAGTAGCTAGTAAAGTGAATGGAGGTCCCAGCATGTTAGTGACTGCAGTGGAAGTGTCACCTGGAGGATGGGATGTGGCCAGAAAATAGGAGGGCTAATATTGGAAAGCAATTTATCATATTAAAAACTACTATGATTGTCAAATAAAATGTACCTGTGGATGACATCCTGTGAGCTGCGTGCTTCTGGGGCCTCAGATCAACTCTTGTTTTAACGCCTATGAAGCATTTACTATGTGCTAGTTACCTATAACGCCTCAAAAGCCCCTCACAACCCCTCGGTGGGACAGATGCCATTATTAAAATTAGTCTTGTCTTATCAATGAGGCACAGAGATATTAAGTAGGCCAGGGTTGAGACAATAACAAGCCCCAAGTCACCCTTGGCAGTGAATGGCCAAGCAGGATGGAGGAGCTCCTTGGATATGAGGGCCCAGGTGTGGGGCTGGTGGCTGTGTGAGCATGGAACTTGCTTAGGATAATGGCAGGGCTTGGGGTGGAGGGGAAGGCCAGGAGCCAGGTGCCCAAGTTTGCAGTGAATGATGGGACTCCAATGAAGTGGGAAGAGATTGGAGGATGCCAGAGGTGAGAAGAGGGAAGAGATAAGAGGATGCCAGAGGTGAGAAGAGGGAGAGCGCAGTCAGATGACCAGTGAGTGCTCCCAAGGAGCAGCATTTTGGACAAGAGGGAGGAGAAGTAGGGTGTGGATGTGGCCTGGGAAAACACTGCCCCCAAATTCTGATTGACACACAAGGGAAATGAGTGGTTTTTTCCTCATAGGCCTGAGGATAAAATAGCACTATTCTCAGGGGTAAGGTGGGGGGAGGGCGTAGCTCCTCTAAGAAGTCAGGCACATGCTGCAGGCCCAGGAACAGGTTTGGGGGTGAAGAGGAGTGGAGAACATCATTGGAAATTTGTCCTAGGCTGAGCTCTCCTTGGTTCATCAATGGGCGAAACAGCAGTGACAGGCTAGTAAGTTTAGTCCTGAATTTAGTCTCTTTGAGAGGGGACAGGCAGGGTCTTGGTGTGATCACTATGGAGACAAAGAAGTGGCAGTTGGAGATTGTCAGTCAACCGTGCTTCCTGCAGTAGCTTCTGTGAATGAGCTCAGAGAGGCACCACTGCTGGTCATTTGGGGCCTCATAGGCAAGGGGTTCTGCATTCCAAACCTAAAGAGTTACGGGAGATGGCTCCAAAAGAAGCCATCTTACAGGGAAATGGGACTGAGGCTCCAAACCTTTCTCAAGCATCTCCAGTAAAGGTCCTTCCCCAGAGAGTGAGTGCCAGTCATGTGGGCAAACACCAGATGATGACTCTCACCTTCCTGTCAAGGCCACTGGCTCCACAGGGACACCACTGGCAAAGCAGGGGAAGGACAGAGCGCATTAAGGAAAGCGCCGGCATCTTCACAAGATTTGGGCTGTGGCTGCCTGCATGTTGGGGCTGACTGACAGCAAATAGGCAGGAAGCATCTGAGGGGGTCTTGTTTGTGTTTTTATTTCTTGTTTTGCTTTTGGTTTTTTTTTTTTTTTTTTAGTTTTGGGTTCTTTTTTCCCTCGGGTTGGAGTGAGGGAGTGTGATCACA
>NW_016815549.1:1215653-1229845 GCF_001698545.2 Rhinopithecus bieti | reverse complement strand
GGGCGGGCGGGCCTCTCTACTCGAAGGTGACCACGTTTAGATTCTGAGACGGGAAGTGGAGGGTGAATAGGTCACGGCGGCCTTTTTTTTTAGTTTAACTTTTCCTTTTTTGCTGTCTAGTCATCCTCGTCGGTCTTCTGCTTCTTGGTATCAACATCGTCATCCTCATCATCTTCAGCTGCCCGCTTGCCCGTAGCTGACTCAGCTTCCTCATCTTCATCTCCATCCTCTTCCTCACCATCACCTTCTTCCTCCTCTTCCTCTTCCTCCCCACCTTCTTCCTCTTCTTCGTCTACCTCATTGTCAGCCTCTTGCTCCCCGTTTTCCTCATTAGCATTCCCGTTAGCAGGGGCGTCTCTTCCATTTTCTGCCTCTTCCACAACTTCCTTCTTCTCCTTTAAGTCCTTGGTGGTGATTTCGGAGCTGGTGTCTACGGCTGCGTCTGACATGGTGGGGCACGCCGGTGATCCGATGCAGGGGATTTAAAAAGAAAGCGAGAGTTCAGGGACTCTGGCGATAAAGCTGCCGGAGTCCGCGGCGGCGGCGGAGGCGGCTGCGGCGAGCAAGGAGGCGGACGAGGAACAATGCAAAGATGGCTTTTCAGAGCAGCCAGTGGGGCTTTTTTTTTTTTTTTTTTTTTCCTGAGACAGAGTCTCCCTCTGTCACCCAAGCTGGAGTGCAGTGGCATGATCTCAGCTCACTGCAACCTCCACTTCCTGGGTTCAAGCAAGTCTCCTGCCTCAGCCTCCTTAGTAGCTGGAATTATAGGCATGAGCCACCTCACATGGTGGATTACCACCATGCCCAGCTAATTTGTGTATTTCAGTGGAGATGGTGTTTCACCGTGTTGGCCAGGATGGTCTCAAACTCCTGACCTCAAGCAAGCCACCCACCTCAGGCTCCCAAAATGCTGGGATTACAGGCATGAGCCACCATGCCTGGCATCTGCCCCTTAATTTGCATGTAATTAAAAGTGGGCATAAATATGACTGCAGAACTGCCCTGAGCTGCTCCTCTGGGCTCACTGCCTATGGGCACGCCACCTGTGCTGCTACTATGCACTGCTGTATCAGTAACACTTGCCGTCTACCACCACTGGCTCACCCTTGAATTCTTTCCTGGATGAAGCCAAGAACCCTACCGGGCTAAGCCCCAGTTGGTTCTGTATGGGTTATATTCCAATGACATGATGTCTGTGAGACATCATAGATTCAAAAGAATCTAAATTGCCAACATTAATAATAGTCTCTAGAGTTTCAAGGTTTCTAGACACAAAATCAATAAAATCAGTAGTGTTTCTTTTACCAGAAACAAAGAGGAAATATGTTTTCTGAAAGGTACCACTGATAATAGAACCCAAAACCTTTTTTTAATGGTGTATTTGTTTCCTAGGGATACCATAACAAACTGCCACACATTAAGTGGCTTAAAGCAGAAATTTATTTTTTCATAGTTCTGGAGGCCAGGAATCTAAAATTAAGGTGTTGGCAGGGCCATGTACTCTCTGAACCATCTGGGCAAGAATCATTCCTCGCCTCTCCCTGACTTCTGGTAATTGTCAGCAATTCTTGGCATTCTTTGGCTTGTGACTGTCAGTCCAATCTGCCTCAATTATCACATGGCCTTCTTCCCTTTGTCTTCACATAAGGACACCAGTCATTGCATTTGGAGCCCACTCTCATCCAGTCTACCCTCATCTTAACTAGGTCTGCAAAGAACCTATTTTCAATAAAGTCACATTCTAAGGTTCTGGGCAGAAAAATTTTGCAGGGACATTATTCAACCCAGTACAAATGGTAACTAGGAAAATATATATTAGTATATATGAAATTTTTAATAGATGAAAACCATTATGCATTAAATTATGTTGAAATACATTAAAGAACAACAAAATAGATTAAGAAAATTAGTATTGTAATTATTCTCCAAACTGCTCCCATGAATCAAGGCAGTCCCAATAAAAATCTCTTCAGATGGGTCTGTTTTGGTTGTTTGGGTTGAATTTACAAAAAAATAATTTGAGGGCTGAGTACAGTGGGTCATGCCTGTAATCCCAGCATGTTGGGAGGCCAAGGCAGGAAGATCGCTTGAGGCCAAAAGTTCAAAGCCAGCCTGGGCTACATAGTGAGACCCCATCTCTACCAAAAACAAAAAAATTAGCTGGGTGTGGTGGTGCATGCCTGTAGTCCCAGTTACTCAGGAGGCTGAGGCAGGAGGATTGCTTGAGCCTGGGAGTTCAAGGCTGGAGTGAGCTATGATTGCACTACTGCACTCCAGCCTGGGCAACAGAGCAAGGCCCTGCCTCTAAAACTTAAGTAAAAATAAAAACCATGAATTTGGCCGGGCGTAATGGCTCACACTTGTAATCCCAACACTTTGGGAGATGGAGGCAGGCAGATCACTTGAGCCCAGGAGTTCAAGATCAGCCTGGGCAACATGGCAAAAGCCAGTCTCTACAAAAAATTTAAAAATTAGCTGGGTGTGGTGGCAAATACCTGTAGTTCCAGCTACTCCGGAGGCTGAGGCAAGAGATCTCTTGAGCCTGGTGGGTGTGGGGAGGAGCACAGGGAACTCGCAAATTTGAAATTTAAATGGACAAGCAGAAAGCCAGGACATTCCTGTAGTAGAACCAGATGGGAGGACTTGCTATACTTTACCAAATATTAATATTTATTATAAAGCTAATTAAGTCAATGGAGTAATGGCCCAGAGATAGGTAAAGACCAATGGAACAGAGTATACAGCCCAGATACAGATATGAGCAAATATGACATATGATACCTGACACACGTTACACAGCAACCCAGAAGGAATGGATAAAACAGTCAGCATGGGCCCGCCGCAGTAGCTCACGCCTGTAATCCCAGCACTTTGGGAGGCTGAGGCGGGCGGATCACAGGTCAGGAGATGATCAAGACCATCATGGCCAACATGGTGAAACTCCATCTCTACAAAAATACAAAAAATTAGCCGGGCATGGTGGCACGCGCCTGTAGTCCCAGTTACTTGGGAGGCTGAGGCAGGGGAATCGCTTGAACCAGGGAGGTGGAAATTGCAGTGAGCCAA
Organism: Rhinopithecus bieti; assembly: GCF_001698545.2. Classification (NCBI taxonomy): domain Eukaryota; kingdom Metazoa; phylum Chordata; class Mammalia; order Primates; family Cercopithecidae; genus Rhinopithecus; species Rhinopithecus bieti. The sequence goes on along the minus strand of NW_016815549.1, from coordinate 1,226,779 downwards.
GATCTCACCAGCCTGGTGACACAGCAAGACTCAAAACAAACAAACAAGAAAAAAAAAAGAAAACACCACCACCAAAAACAGTCAGCATGTGGGGCTAGGACAAATGGCTATACATGTGGGGGAAACTGCAATTAGATCCCTGCCTCAAACATCACAAAAAATTATTTTCAGATGGAGTAACCCACAGATATAAAAAACTAATTACTTAACTAAATATTTCAGAGAACATAAAGGAAAATTGGTATGGTTTCAGAGCATGAAAGGATTTCTTAACAAGACGAAAAGCAAAAAGCGGAAAAGACTGACATTTTGTCTTCACCAAAACTAAAATCTTAACTTGTGCATGAATGCTGATGGCAGCACATACTAGCCAAAAAGCAGAAACAACCCAAATGGCCACCAATGGAATCAACTGATGAATGAATAAACATTCATTCATAAACTGTGGAATAGCCATACAAAGAAATATTATTCAGCCATAAAAATAAACAAAGTATGGCCAGGCACTGGCTCACACCTGGAATCCCAGCACTTTGGGAGGCTGAGGTGGCGGATGACCTGAGGTCAGGAGTTCGAGACCAGCCTGGCCAACATGGTGAAACCCCGTCTCTACTTAAAACACAAAAATTAGCTGGTATGGTGGGGGCGTGCCTGTAGTCCCAGCTACTCAGGAGGCTGAGGCACGAAAATCGCTTGAACCTGGGAGGCGGAGGTGCAGTGAGCCAAGATCACACCACTGCACTCCATCCTGGGTGACAGAGTGAGACTCTGTCTCAAAAAAAAAAAAGAAGAAGAAAAGGCCATCTTCAAGCCAGGGAGAGAGGCCTCAGGAGAAGCCAACCCTGCTGGCACCATGATCTTGAACTTTCAGGGTCCAGAATCATAAGAAAGTACATTTTTGTTGTTTTAAACACCCAGTCTGTGGTATTCTGTTATGGCAGCCCTGGCAGACTAACACATGTGACATATACAGACAGGTAAATCCACAGAGACAGAAAGGAGATGAGTGTTGGCCAGTGGGTGAGGGGAGGCAGGATGTGGAGTGATTATTACATGAGTACTGGGTTTGTTTTGTTTTTTTGACACGGAGTCTTACTCTGTCGCCTAGGCTGGGGTGCAGTGGTGCAATCTCAGCTCCCTGCAACCTCCGCCTCCCGGTTCAAGCGATTTTCCTGCCTCAGCCTCCCAAGTAGCTGGGATTATAGGCGCCTGCCACCACGCCTGGCTGATTTTTGTATTTTTAGTAGAGACAGGGTTTCACCATGTTGGCCAGGCTGGTCCTGAACTCCTGACCTTGTGATCGGCCCATCTCGGCCTCCAAAAGTGCTGGGATTACAGGCATGAGTCACCGCACCTGGCCTTGAGTACTGGGTATTTTTATAGAATGATGAGAAAGTTTTTAAACTAGAGAGAGATAGTGGTTACACAACATTGTGAATCCACTAAATAACCACTTAATTGTACACTTTAAACTGGGTAATTATATGTTACATGAATTTCACCTCAATTTTTAAAGAAGCCAGAACAGTCCAATTCATGGAACAGCAAATAGAATGGTGGATGCCAGGGGATGGGAGAGGGAGGATTGGGGAATTAATGTTTAACAGGGACAGAGTTTCAGTTTGGGAGGATGAGAAAGTTCTTGAGGCAGATGGTGGTGATGGTTGCACAATTCAAATGGACTTACTGCTACTGAACTGTACCTTCAATGGTTAAATGGTAAATCTACTATGCCTATTTTACTACAATAAATTTATTTTGCTTTTTTGCATCAATTTTTAAGTTAAAGTATGGTGCTAATCGAAGGAACCATCATCAAAGCGAAAAGTTGAGCTGCATTCTGTGCTATCTTCTCGATTTTTCTATAAACCTAAAACTGTTCTAAAAAATAAAGTCCATTTAAAAGAAAATAGTCAAGCTTCAATCGGGAGAAGATATTTGCAATGCACACTCTGGAGGAAAATATTAAGGAGAATCCAAAATGTATAAAAAGATAGGGTTAGAATCAGGGTTAGGAGAACCCAGAGGAGAATAAGGTGGGGGCAAGGCTTTGAGGGTCTTGATTCATTTTTACCCATCCTTAGACTATCTGCAGACTAAGCTTCAAGTGTTCAACTGCTGCGACAACAAATCATCACAAATTAACAGCTCAAAATAACACACGTCTATCATCATAGTCCTGAAGGTCAGAAGTCACGACTGGCTTAGAAAGTTTCCCTGCTCTAGGTCTCACAAGGCCAAAATCAAGGTGTTGGCTGGCTGGGCTCCTATCAGGAGGCTCCAGGGAGAAACTGCTTCTAAGTGCATTCAGGTTGCTGGCAGAACCCAGCTCCTTGTGGTTGCAGGCTGGGCTTCAGCTGGGGGCCACCTTTAGCTCCTAGAGGCCTCTCTCCTGTCCTTGCATGTGGCCACCTGTGTCTCAGAACCAGCAGTGGTTTGTCAAATCCTCCTCATTGTCCAACCCCCTGCCCTGCCCCAGCCACAAAGTGGTGAAGCTAGGGTCCAAACCCCCTACATCTCAGAGTCAGCGCAGGCAGGACCTGTCATCTCCTGCTTGGAATAGCACAGATTTCTTCTGCCAAATCTCTCTTCTGCCTTCCTTTTCTATCTCTGACTCCAGCCCAGGAGTGTTTTTCACTTTAAGGACTCAGGATTAGGCTGGGCCTACCTGGATAATCCAGGCTATTCATTCTCCTTAAGACCCCTAACTTTAATTACATGAGCAAAATCCATTTTGCCATATGCAATATGATATATTCATAATTACAAAACATGTCATATCATTTATAACACAATCACAGGTTCCGGGGGTTAGGATGTGGACTTCTAGGAGGGCCACTCTGCCTACCACACCTCCCTAGAGGTGATGGTACCCAACTCCACGGAGTTCGGGTGATGGCACAGGCCAAGAGAGCTACCCTCAGGCTGATAGGACCTGGGTCCCCCAGCCCGCAGGTTGTGAAACCAGGGTGCAAATATCGGATGTAGTTCCCACAGTACTCTCAATGCACTGTGTAGTATAATGACTGTCAATGACTGTCATAGTAGCAATGCCACCTGCCTCTGTCTGGTGCTTTGGCAACCGTACAATGCACTGTCATGCCTTTTTTTCTCACTTCTCTAACAGTCACAGGGGCCTACCAGCTCCATTTCACCCCTAGAGAACTGAGTTTCCAATCTGGGCCACTTGTCCAAGCAGGGTCTCCCCAATCTTTACCATTAGCCCATTTTGTGGGCCACAGACCAGGAATATGAACGTACCTCTTTTTTTTTTTTTTTTTTTTAGACAAAGTCTCAGTCTAGTCACCCAGGCTGGAGTGCAATGGCTCGATCTCCACTCACTGCAACCTCTGCCTACCGGGTTCAAGCGATTCTCCTGCCTCAGCCTCCCTAGTAGCTGGGACTACAGGCATGTGCCACCATGCCCGGCTAATTTTTGTATGTTTGGTAGAGATGAGGTTTCACCATGTTGGCCAGGCTAGTCTGGAACTCCTGACTTCAGGTGATCCGCCCACCTCGGAGTCCCAAAGTGCTGGCATTACAGGCCTGAGCCACCATGCCCGGCCTTAGCATATCTTCGAACCCCCTCCAGACAGTATTCGTGAGGGTAACCAAAATGTACTGAGCCCCTGCTGAGCACCAACCCTGGCGGAGACGTGCGGACAGATTCTACCCTCAAAGAGCTATCCTGGGAAATGTCCCTGTTTCGTAACAATTTTGCTTCCAAAAACCTCCCCTGGCCTGTGTCGGGCCGGCAGGGCCAACCCCGGCGGTTCCAACCTCTGCGGTTCCCTGGCGGGGCGGGGACAGTTTGAGGTGCAGTCGTGGGTTTCGTGACCCTGGGTCACGATATTCGGTGCAACCCTCCGTTTCTGGTGCAAAAATCACTTGCAACTGAGTGTTAAAACCCCAGCCCTGGAATCCCTCTCGGACTCCACCCCAGAACCCGGGCAGGCCAGGGCGTGGAGGGGAAGCGAGTCGAGAGCGCGCCGTGGCGCCTGCACTATCCGGGACCCGCCCGAGACCCCGGTGGGCGCGTGACCACCTGGGGCTGCCGTGAAAGGGGCTTCGAGGAGGCCCCGCGGCGGCTGGCAGCAGGGAGGCCATTTGGGTGTGGCTTTCGCTGTTTTAAGGCTGCAAGTTGTAGAGTAAAATTTTATTAAAACTAAAAAGAAGCTTCAGGAACTTGTCGCAGGTGACAGCGAGGCGTCCGCGCACGGCTGGTGGGTGCCCGGCTGGCCCGGGGCGGGAAGGGGCAGCGGCGGCGCTGTGGCCCTGTGTTACTGGGAGGAGGGCGTTGCGTGGGTTGTCCTGGTCCTTGGCCTTTTGAACAAAGCATTGAACAAAACGCACAAAGTAACAAAGGAATGAAACGCAGGAACAGAGACAGGGAAAGCAGGAATTTGTTAAAGCGAGAAAGCACCCACAGGGTGGGAGTGGGCCCAAGAAGCAGCTCAACGGCCAGTTAGAAAGTTTTCTGGGCTTTAAGTCTTTCATTTGACGTTCTTATCAGCTACCTCTTATCTGGATGAAGGTTTTGGTTGGTGGCTAAAGGCTGGGGTGAACTGGTGCCCTATGCGGATGAAGGGACGGTTCCTGCATGGCTCTTGGCCACTCCAAGGCACTCTCCCTTTCCATCTGGGAGGAGGGGTGTAGGGAGAGTAGCCCTTGATACTTTACTACTCGCAATGGGGAGAGGGGTTTTTCCTTTTGGTTTGGGAAGTTTGCGTTAATCGGCCTCAGATTCTCTGCCCCAGACCTTGGTGTTTTCCCTTGATTCAGCTTTAGGAAGTCAGCAGGAATCGGCCTTAAGTTCCCTGCCTCCAGACCCTATTCTCCTGCCTCACATGGACGCGGACCAGGCGGGAGCCCCATAAGGACCCAGGTGGCCCCGTGCCCCGCGTGGGCAGCGAGGACCTGGCCTTCCTGGAGGGCGAGCTGGCGGGCCCGCAGGGAGCTGCTGGAGATCCAGAGCCTGTTCTATGCCGTCAAGAGCAGGTGGAGGCGGAGGAGTGGAGCGCCCGGGCCCCTGCACCCAGCCGGCGCGCGGAGGCGGAGGAGCGGGTGACCAGTCTGTGCGCCCAGGCGGAGAGGAAGGCCGCGGTGGCAGCGCGGATGGGCAGGCAGATCGTGGAACTGCACCAGCGGATCGCCGGCTGCCAGTGCTGCTGAGCCGACTGGGCCGCTCAGGGTGGAGTCCCGCGGGGCTGGAGTCCGGCTGGAGTCCGACCGGGAGTGTCCCGCGTGGAAGACGCTGGGCAGGGAGGGAGGGGAGCATAGAGCCGTGCCACACTCTGCGCCGAGATTTACTCTTTTTACGTAGGTAAAAGAAAATAATTTCATTTCTTAAAAAGAAAAAAAAAAGGGGAAAAAGAAACCCAAAGACCTTTAGCAGTAGAACAATAAAGGACATAGAACAGCCATGTCGCTAAGGGGATTAAACAATTTCTTCTATGCCATAAAGCTAAATATCAGGCTGGGAACAAAATCTAAAAGTGTGTGAGTTGGGCTCTGTGTTTCATGCCTGTAATCCCAGCACTTTAGGAGGCTGAGGCAGGAGGATCACTTGAGCTCAGGAGTTTGACACCAGCTTTGACAACATAGTGAGACCTCTCTCTACAAAAAATAAAAACCAATTAGCCAGATGTGGTGGCATACACCTGTGGTCCCAGCTCCTCGGGAGGCTGAGGCAGGAGAATTGCTGGAGTCTGGGAAGTCAAGGTTTCAGTGAGCTGTGTTCAGGTCACTGCACTCCAGCCTAAGCGACAGATTGAGTCACCGTCTATAATTAAAAAAACAAAATGCAGGCGGGGCAGGGTGGCTCATGCCTGTAATCCCAGCACTTTGGAAGGCCGAGGCTGGTGGATCACCTGAGGTGAGGAGTTCGAGACCAGCTTGGCCAACATGGTGAAACCCCATCTCTACTAAAAGAATATAAAAATTAGCTGGGTGTGGTGGCAGGTGCCTGTAATCCCAACTACTTAGGAGGCTGAGGCAGGAGAATCGCTTGAACCCGGGAGACGGAGGTTGCAGTGAGCTGATACTGTGCCTGTGCACTCCAGCCTGGGTGACAGAGTGAGACTCCATCTAAAAAAAAATGTGTGAATTGGTGAAACATAAGGCCATTATTGAACATTTCTAAATTTTGCTAGGAATTTGAAGTGTTCTGCTTGCCCTCTGGCAGTCTGCTGGCAGAATTGCAGTTTTCACCCCAGGACAGTGAATTCTGACTCACAGTGTCAAAGATAAGGAAAGCCAGGACACTAGTCAAAATGGTAAGGACAGATTTCATTCAGTAATGACTTGCAACATGGAAGAGTCCAGAGTGAACTAAACTCAGCTTTGCCAAAGCAAAAGGCAGGAGACTTTTTCAAGGTTAGAGTGTGCTAGGGGGAAAGCACTGACGGGTGAAAAAACAGGTTTGATCCACCTGTCTAGGCCATCTGGGTTTGCTAGTTAGTGCTTATCCAGAGGAGAAACAAAGTTCTCCGTTCTTTATGACAGGAGAAGTAGTGAGTTGGAGCAAAGCTTCCACTGAAGATAGGTCCTCATCCTCCCACTGGGACTGGGGAGGAAGAAGGAGGTTATCTCCTTACATGTTTGAGTTTCAAGGAGCCAAGGAAGAAAAGAAAGAGGAGGAGGAGGAGGAGGAGAAAGAAGAAGAAAAAGTAGAAGAAGGAGGAGGAGGAGGAGAAAGAAGAAGAAGAAGGAGAAGAGGAGGAGGAGGAGGAGGAGGAGAAGAAGAAGAAGGAGAAGGAGAAGAGGGGAGGAAGAAGGGGAGGAGGAGGAGAAGGAGGAAGAGAAATAATTTTTCTTTTTTTTGAGATGGAGTCTTGCTATGTCGCCAGGCTGGAGTGCAGTGGCGCAATCTCGGCTAATTGCAACCTCCTCCTCCTGGGTTCAAGCGATTCTCCTGCCTCAGTCTCCTGAGTAGCTGGGACCACAGGCATGCACCACCACGTGGGCCCAGCTAATTTTTGCCTTTTTAGTAGAGACGGGTTTTCATCATGTTAGCCAGGATGGTCTTGATCTCTTGACCTTGTGATCCACCCACGTTGGCCTCCCAAAGTGCTGGGATTAGAGGCATGAGCCACCGCGCCCAGCCGAAGAAGAATAAATTTTAATCATGATTGTCCATTGATGAGATGGTTGGTCATATTTTTTGTTTTGAGAATTTCTCAATAGTTTTAACTTTTCCTGCTTCTGTGCATTTTGTTATGTCGCATGGGACCTAATCACGGCTGGAGACTTTGGGACAAGCAGGAAACTTGTGTCAGTCCTCAAACCACAGAGTTGTTGAAGGAGCTCCACCTGTTCCATTGGAAGATGCCCCTGGGAAATGAGGTGGAAGACAGTTTTGTATGCAGTTTAGAACTTTCTCTGTGAGAACAGACGAGATTTTTCCTCTGAAGTTAAATCATGTCATTTGGTGCACATTGTGTGACTTTACAGGTCAGTTTGCACAACCTCACTACATCTAATGTGACTTGAAACCTGCATGTGATGGAGTGCTTTCTTGTGTTTTGTTTGTGGTTTGATTTAGGGGTCAGCTTCACTGACAGAGCTCCCTAGTGCATTTCAGGCCCTGTGGGCCATAGAAGAAGAGAAGTCTGAAAAGGGCCTTGAAGATCTCTGGGAAGGAATCGTGGTGCTGGCGCTTTAGCCTTCCTTCACAGGGTCATAACTTACCTGGTTAGACCCATTTGAATAGACCCCAGAGGGATCTGAGGTTAAAATACCATATGTGGCTGGGTGTGGTGGCTCATGCCTGTAATCCCAGCACTTTGGGAGACCAAGGTGGGAGGATTCCTTGAGGCTAGGAGTTTGAGACCAGCCGGGGAAATATGGTGAGACCCCCCTCTCTACAAAAAACAAAAAAATTAGCCAGGCATGGTGGCACTCACCTGTGTGCCAGCTGCTCAGGAGGCTGAGGCAGGAGGATCGCTTGAGCCTGGGAGGTTGAGGCTGCAATGAGCTGAGCTCATGTCACTGCACTCTAGCCTCTGGGTGACAGAGCAAGACCTTGTCTCAGAAAATAAAACAACAAAGCAAAAACACCACACCCATGTGTAATAATGGTTGTTGCTTGTAAAAATGTAAAACCTAAAAACCTATTTATTATATATATTTGTCCAAATGAACCAAAGCCCTTAAAGTTCACCAGGAAAAAGAGAATAAAACATGTTTCTGAAGATCACCGTGTCTGCCTCATTGTCATCAAATGCAGTAAACTGCAGGTTATAATGCATTTGGTGAAGCTGCAAGTGGAAGGACAGGTGATCCCCAGGCACAGAAATGAGGTTGAAGCAAGAGAGAAACAGGCACACTTCAGGCCCTAGGTACCTGTGTTCAAAAGCACTGGCTACACGATGTGCCCCAGACCCTGGGCACATTCAAATTCAAAGACTGTGCCAGGTGTCACAGATGCAGGCAGTAACTCTATTGAGGGGCATCTTCCATGCCAGCTATTGTTCTGAAATAGAACAGTGTCACCGCCCTGATGAAGCTTACATGTTAGAGCAGGGAACCTTCAGAAAACATATAAATATGTCCTGTGGTGATGTGTTTGGTGGGTAACAAAAGGCACTGTGCTGCTGGTAGACACGTAAGATGTAGGATGAGGCTGGAGTGAGGATGAGGCGACCCAGACTGCAGCTGAATCTCCGGTCCACTGCTGACTGACTGACTTTGTAATGTTTCACAAGTCTCTTCACCTCCCTTTACCCCATCTATAAAATGGGTATACTCAAGAGTAGCTACCTCATAGGGATATCACGAAAATTAAATGAGTTGATACCATGTCAGATGGGCTGAATTTGGCCCATGGGGTGGGCCACAGTTGGCTGATCCCTGGGTAGATTTCTGTTGCAGCAAAGAATTCTCTGAAATGTCATTTAGTTAGGAGGGTTATTAGTGAGTGCTCTTGGGATCCACCCCTGTGGGAGGGAAGGAAAAGAACCAGGACGGAGCAAAGGAGAAGTCGAGCTGTGGTGAAGGCTCAGCAGATGCCTCAGCCAACTCTCTAGGGAGTTCTGAAGACAGTGTGACAGGCAGCCTCTAAGATGGGTCACAGCAATCCCTGCCACCTGGCATTCAAGCCTTTGTAGAATCTCTGTTTTGAGCGTGGGCCACAGTTACTGACTTGCTTCTAGTGGACGGAATTCTGCAGAAGCGGTGGGATGTCGTGGCTTCCACTGTGTGCGCCCTCTCTCCCTCTCAGCATTGCTCAGCCCGGGGTTAGCAGACACTGTGTTGTGGAGCAACCCAGTGTAAAGGCTGTGTGGTTTAGGACTGAGGACTGGCAACAATCACAAGCTTGATTTTGGAAGAGATCGCCCCTCACCATCCCAGTTGAGCTTTCAAACTGCAGTAGCCCAGCCAACATCTTGACTGCATCCTCAAGAGACCTTGAGCCAGAGGCACCCAGCTAAGCCCCGCACAGCTCCCCGGCCCATGGAAACTGTAAGATAATAAATGTTTGTTTTAAGCTTTAAGTTTTGCGAAAATGTGTTATGCAGCAATGGGCAACTAGGACAGTCTGATGGCTCTTCAGAGCCCTCCCCACGTTGGGGTGAGAGGACTGGGCTTTCTATCTATCTCTGCAGGGATCAATCATCAAATGCAGCTGCTCCAGGAAGACGTGGTGACAGTCTCTAAAGATGGCTGCCGGCTTGGGGCTGTCCCAGCAGCTGGAATAAGACTTCACTCCTGAAGGGCAATCTGAGCCATGTATCCTCCACAGCTGTCAACGTTCTGAGGCTCTAGACTGTCCCCTGCTTAAGTTCACCAAGGTTTGTAGACGCCGTTAGAGCCAAGGCTGGCGCGAAGGCTCCCGTGCTTGGATCACCTGCTTATTCTTTTTCATGTTTGGCCTCTAAGGAGTCCATATATTTTTCTTCCAGCTCAAGTCCTGGACAGCAGCCGCGCATGGGACGGTCGCCCTGGCCTCTGGCCACCGGGCCCCACGGCGTCGTCCGTCCCTGGCCCCGCTCCTCCCTGAGCCTGCGGCCCGGGCTCCCTCCTGGCGGACCCTGGGCCTGGCGCGAGGGGGCGCGGACACACAGAAGGGGAGGTGGGCACCGGGCCGCGAGGCGGGTGCGCCCAGGACCCTGGGTTCCGGGTCCTGCGTGCTGCGCTCGCCCAGAGCCAGGAATGCTCGCCTCCAGGTGGGGCCCTGAAGCCATAGCGGGGATCACCCCCCTGTCGCCTCCTGAGGGCGCGCGCCTCCTGACAGGGGCTCTGACCTGGTAATGTCAGAGCTCGGGGAGCTCTACCGCCTCCTGGCACCCAGGTCTCCTGGTCAAGCCTCCGCGGGCCTCCTCCCTGCCCTTCTCCCGGGCTGATCCTACTTTCTTTAAAATTCTGGCCGGGCGCGGTGGCTCACGCCTGTAATCCCAGCACTTTGGGAGGCCGAGGCGGGCGATCACGAGGTCAGGAGATCGAGACCATCCTAGCTAACACAGTGAAACCCCGTCTCCACTAAAAACACAAAAAAAATAGCTGGGCGAGGTGGCGGGCGCCTGTAGTCCCCAGCTACTCGGGAGACCGAGGCAGGAGAATGACGTGAACTGGGAGGCGGAGGTTGCAGTGAGCCGAGATCCCGCCACTGCACTCCAGCCTGGGTGACAAAGCAAGACTCCGTCTCAAAAAAAAAAAAATTATTTGTGGGTGATGCAGGTTTAGGAACCGCTGCGCACCGACGGCTTCCGGCGCGGCCTAGAGGTGATGGGAACAGATCTGAGGAAGGTGGCTCCACCTTGGCCTTGCAGCGCCTACCAGGCCTCCCGCTCCCTGCTCAGAGCGGCTCTGGCCGGGCCACGCACGCTCACACAAGCATTCACGGACACTCATCATGCCCACTCACACACACTCATCCTCTCGCACACACTCACACTCATGCTCGCACGTGCACATTTACACACTCACGCTCACACACATGTTCACACATGCTCACATACATCCGCTCACATTCATGCTTACATGTACATTCATATGCGCTCACACACACACTCATACATGCTCACATACACATTCATGCTCACACTCTCATACTCACACATACACGCTCACTCATGCTCACACACATACAATCGCTCACACTCATGCTCACACGTGTATGCACTCTC
>NW_016815549.1:1158294-1215494 GCF_001698545.2 Rhinopithecus bieti | reverse complement strand
TCCACACACACTCACTCTTTTGTACAAACCCCTACACGTGCGCGCACCGGGACATTTACACACTCACCCCGACAAAACAGTTCACACATGCTCACATACATCCGCTCACATTCATGCTTACATGTACATTCATATGCGCTCACACACACACTCATACATGCTCACATACACATTCATGCTCACACTCTCATACTCACACATACACGCTCACTCATGCTCACACACATACAATCGCTCACACTCATGCTCACACGTGTATGCACTCTCTCATGTGTGCTCACACGCTCACACTCATACATGCTCACACATACACATACTTACACATGGTCACTCACACACACATATTCACACTCACACTCATGCTCAAGCATGTATGCGCTCACACACACTTTCAGCCTCCAGCACTGTAAGGAACCTTTGTTTCCAAGCCCCCCAGGCTATGACATTCTGTTACAGCAGCCTAGTGGGCTGCAGCACCTCCAGATGCCTCGCTGTTCTTTAGGTCTCCACTGAGAGCCTTCTCAGGTCCAAGGCTTGCTTTGTCTCTTCAGCAACCTTCGGCAGCACCCCATTGCCAGATATGGATATCTCTTTCAGTTATCTTTCTTTTTTTTGAGACGGAGTTTGGCTCTTGTTACCCAGGCTGGAGTGCAATGGCACGATCTCAGCTCACTGCAACCTCTGTCTCCCAGGTTCACGCGATTCTCCTGCCTCAGCCTCCCGAGTAGCTGGGATTACAGGCGCCCCACACCACGCCCAGCTACTTTTTGTATTTTTAATAGAGATGGGGTTTCACCACATTGGCCAGGCTGGCCTTGAACTCCTGACCTCAGGTGATCCACCTGCCTCAGCCCCACAAAGTGCTGGGGCACCTGGCCAGGGAACTTTTTATATAGTCTCCACAGCATGACAATTTCAGGGGAGCCGGACTTTGTATATGGTGACTTTCACATCCAAATGTACAAAACCCAGGAGAGTAAGCATCAGAAGTCCCATAGCATCTCTTTGCCGTATCACCTTCACAACGTCCCACCAGGCTCAAAGGGAGGAGACAGACTCCACCTCTTGATGGGGATGGCAAGGTTCTGGAAGAGCAGGTGCAACTGTTAGTAATTGCACTGTGGCTGTTTCTTGAAAATACAAGGTGCAAGACACCATGTTTTACTGCCCCACCTGGCTAGCAGTGGACATGGAGACAGCTTTGTCGTCATGGCTGTGATGCATCCCACACTCCAGTGGTTCGCTTTTCCTGTACCAGACACTCCATTATGGTTGCTGCCTTTGGTGGAAGAATTTAGCCTGGCTCAGAATTCTGTCGAGCCCAGAATCTTACCAAACCCAGAATCAACATTTTTTCAGATAAATAAATAGTAAATTATTTTATTATTCCTAGACTATTCATGTAATGTGGGCTAAGTAACACACAATGTGGTCTGACCAGTTATTATGTGTAATGAGTGTTAAATGGAATGTGGAACTTACCCAGATTTTCTGATTTAACTCTGATAGATAGAAATAAATTCCGCTTTCTATGTCTTTGTGCTGTCGTTTGTGTAAAAGAGACCATCCTTTGCCATAATTAAGCACTTGAGGGAAGTGCATTCTCCCAAATGGACTGAAAGTTTACAGATGTGAATCACACATGATCGGTATGAACTAAATGGCATCCGAAAAGGTGAAATTAAGGACTTTTTTTTCCTTTTGCCCTGGTTACCTCTGTCCGCATCCCCTCTTCTCAGAGTCCGATGTGGCCTACAGCTGGCAATAGCTTTGTAATCTTGATTGTAAAATGTACAAGCTGGCCGGGCACAGTGGCTCACACCTGTAATCCCAGCACTTTGGGAGGCCGAGGCAGGGAGATTGCTTGAGCTCAGTTCAAGACCAGCCTGGGAAACATGGTGAAACCACACCTCTACAAAAACTACCAAAAAAATCAGCCACGTATGGTGGTATGTGCCTGTAGTCCCAGCTATTTGGGAGGCTGAGTTGTGAGGATCACCTGAGCCAGGGAGGTCGAGGCTGCAGTGAGTTGTGATCGCACCACTGCATTCCAGCTTGGGCAGCAGAGCAAGACTCTGTCTCAAAAAAAGAAAAATAGGACACAGAAAAAACTTGGGTTTGGGTTGCAAAAGGGGTGAGAAGAGGTTTTGGAGATACAAAAGGAGTAAATATTGTTTCCTGAAGAGGGTTCTTCCAGCCACAATTTCTAAAGAGAAAATCCAGAACCTCTGGGCCTCTGAGCAAGATCCCTTCACCTGAGACTGAGCAAATGAAGACATGGGGGAAAGAAGAGATTGGCATTTTAATGTATCTGGGATTATAATCCCATCTACGGGCATCAATTGGCTTTTGCTGCACGAGCCAGCCTAAATCTCGGTGACAACAATAAACATTCCTCATGGTCTGCAGTTTGGTTGAGAGTTGGATGATCCAGGCTGGGCTCAGTAATGATCTGTGGGCCACCTGGTCTAGGCTAGGCCTGTCCAGGGCAGCTTGGTTCTCTGTTTCTCTCACCATCTTCCCAAGACCAGTGAGGTGACCCAGCCTGTTCTTCTCATAGTGAAGGCAGAGATGCAGAGGAAAGCGAGCCCAACTGCGAAAGCCTGTTTCAAACCTGTGCTTGTGTCCTCTCTGTGGACCTCTCATTGGCCAAAGCAAGACACGAGGCAAAGAACACGGATGCAGGAAGGGGTGGGGAATTGGGGTCACTTATACTACCTACCACGATCTGTGCCCACTGCCCCCATTATTCATGTAAAATTTGCCCACCCACATCTAAGGACCCCCCTCCTAGTTTCTTCCAATCACAGCCTCAAGCAAGAAGTCTAGGATCTTGTGAGCCACATCAGGTCCTAATATGGCTTTTACTGGTCTAGAAGCTTATGAACTTTTTGAAAAGACAAGTTATTGTCCACTTAGACCCAACATACAGTGATGAGACAGGGACAGGATAAGGCCCATTGGCAAGGGAAGAATGAAGGGGTGAAATAGTAGCCACATAGCCATTTTGAAAGTCGGTGGAGTCAACATTGCCAGGTCCTCTACTTTAAGGCTAGGAAATGTAAGGCTTTGGTTTTGCAACCTAGAAGTGGCATAGCAGCACAGGAGTTGGCAAACATTTTCTGTAAAGATCTAAACAGTAAATAGGCTTTGTGGGCCACATACAGTCTCTATCACATATTCCTATTTCTCCTTCTCTTTTTTAAAGATATGAAAGTCTTTCTTAGTTTAGGAGCTGCGGTTTGCCATTGCGCCCCACACACTGGCCTGCACTGACACATCCTTCTTTCTCTGTCACACTTCTGAAAAGGGCATTTTAAAATGCACCAATGTGGGCTACTGAACCTGCTTCTGCTGGTGGAAAGATTGGGAGTCTAGAAGTCCTTTGACACTTTGAACAGTTGCAGTCTCTTTCCATTCAAACTGGAGCATTTTTGCTAATGTGTTCACCTCGAAACTTTTGTGAGTTTCCATGTATTTTATTCCATTCCACTCATACCAAGAGACAATTCTTTTTGAGGTGTGTTTAGCTCTCTAGACTTAATAACTGCTGTGTTTGTCACATTGGCTGCAGTGAGATCGTGACATTAGGATTCCTGGGAGCCTGTGGTGGGCAGAATTTAAGACGGCTCCTCCATGATCTTCACTCTCTGGGTGAAAACCGTCAGTCAGCCCACACCCAGGATTGTTGATCAGTGCTGAAGGTCCTGAGGCTGTTTTTAGCATAGTCTAAAACTTAAGCAAAGCAGTAATTATAATTGAGCAAGCAAAATTGTCCTTTAACATGGAATCAATGCTGTTACACAGTCACATAAGCCCTATCTTAGTCCGTTCAGGCTGCTCTAACAGAATACCAGAAATTGGGTGTCTTCTAAATAACAGAAATGTATTTTCTGAGTTCTGAAGGCTGAGCAGTACAAGATCATGTGCCAGCAGGTTTGGTGTCTGGTGAGGGCCCACTTCTGGTTCACAGAAGTCCATCTTTTTGCTGTAACCTCCCATGGCAGAAGGGGTAAGATGGCCCTCTGGAGTTGTTTTATGAGGGTGCTAATCCCATTCATGAAAGCTGAGCCTTCATGACCACATCACCTCCCAAAGACCCCACCCCCTAATATCATTACATTGGGGATTGCTTTGCAACATACGAATCTTGGGGGGACTCACATATTTGGACCATGGTGAGCCCCTTAAAAGAAGAGTTTTCTCCAGCTGGGAGCAGAAGGGGATGACAAAGAGCCTGGAAGGATAAGAAGGATCCGACATGCTCTTACTGGCTTTGAAGATGGAGAGGGCCACCTGTAAGGACCAGAGAGTGACCTGTAGGAGCTGAGAGTGACCCCTGGCCATCAAGCTTGGAGGATCCCCTTAATTTTCTGCTAGAAGTATACAGTGAATGAACCTAGACACAATGACATGCAGTGGGTGCTTAATAAAGATCTCTTGGGAAATGAGCATTAAAGCAACATTTACTGGGCTCCTGCTGTATGCCAAGCCCATTTCGAGCTGTGAGGAAACAGAGCAGAGGCGCTTATACAGTCCAGTGAAGAAAGAAATCTTCCAGAATGATTCATAAGGACATATTCAGAGCCTGGCAGGGCTGAGGAAACAGCGGTGAATCAGACCCACTTTGGCCTTGGGGTGCCCACGGTGGGTAAAGCCAGACTCCCACTCACACCCAAAGTCCCAGGCAGAGTGAAGCTTATACCTTTTGGAAAAAAGCAGGGGGAGGCTGGGTCACAGCCGTCAGCATCAGCACCTAGGCCGCAGCTCTGTGTTCCAGGAGCATCTGCCCGAGGCAAGAGGGAGCCGAGGCCCTGGCTGGGGGCAAATCCCGACGCTGTGAGGACCTGTCTTCGCGGAGCCCGGAATATTCTAACGGGACCACTGAATTCGGTTATTATTTTTATTTATTTATTTTGAGATAGGGTCTCGCTCTGTCACTGGGCTGGGGTGCAGTGGCACAATCAGGCTTTCAGAGCTCACTGCAGTCTCGACCTCCTGGGCTTAAGCAATCCTCCCGGCTCAGCCTCTCAAGTGGCTGGGACTACAGGCGCGCGCCACCACGCCCAGCTAATTTCTTGTGTTCTTTTGTGGGATTTTTCCCCTTCTTGCCCAGGCCGGTATGGAACTCCTGAGCTCAAGCGATCCTCTCACTTCAGCCTCCCGAAGTGATGGGATTATAGGCGTAAGCCACGCGCCCCGACCGGGTGTTTATGATTTAGAATGTTGGGAACTTAGAGCAGTGCTTGGGACACGGTTATCAGCGTCAGCTATTTCCTTAAACTAACGTGAAGTCGACTTCAATCTTCCAGCAGTGTGGCCCTAGAACCAATACCCAGGGAGCAGCGGCCCTAGTGCGGGTGGGGATGTGGGGTGCGCATGCGTGCGGAGGTACGCGGATGCGCGAGTGCGCGTGCGCGCGCAGGGCAGCCGAGGCTGGATCCCCGAATGCGGTTCTCGCTCGCTGCGTGGCGGTAAAGAACCCCGGGTGTCGTAAAAGGGCCGCAGTGGCAGCGGCCCGGCCGACAGCTGTTATCCCATTTTGGATGCCGTCCTCCTGCGAAAAGTTGGGGTAACCTGTTGCTAGTCCGTTCGTTGGTGACAGCAAGGCTTCCGCGCTCGGTGTTGGTGGGCAGCCCCGCCGTGGCCCGCGGGCTGGAAGAGGCGGCGGCGTGATGCGGCCTGTGGACGCGGACGAGGCGCGGGAGCCCCGCGAGGACCCGGGCAGCCCGCTGAGCCCGGCGCCCCGCGCCGGCCGCGAGGACCTGGCCTCCCTGGAGCGCGAGCGCGCCCGGGCGCACTGGCGGGCCCGCAGGAAGCTGCTGGAGATCCAGAGCCTGCTGGACGCCATCAAGAGCGAGGTGGAGGCGGAGGAGCGGGGCGCCCGGGCCCCTGCACCCAACCCGCGCGCGGAGGCGGAGGAGCGGGTGGCTCGGCTGTGCGCCGAGGCGGAGAGGAAGGCCGCGGAGGCGGCGCGGATGGGCAGAAGGATCGTGGAGCTGCACCAGCGGATCACCGGCTGCGAGTGCTACTGAGGCGGCGGGGCCGCGCGGGGAGGAGCCGAGTCCGGCGAGGAGTGTCCCGCGTGGAAGGCGCTGGGCAGGCAGGGAGGGGAGCGCAGAGCCGTGCCACTCTCTCCGCCGAGTTGGTTTCATTCTTTTTTTCATAGGTAATTAGAGAAAATAATTTGATATGTTGTTGTAAAGAGTCATGACAACTTAAAGTATTTGCAGGACGTAGACCTGCTCTGTCAGTAGGTGGGGGAGAGAAGTGTGAAGCGGAGGTACATGCTGGAAACGTGTGAATGTTATGAGATTGGAGCGTTTGCGATGACCTTCCTGCAGGTGGTAGCATTGTGCACAGGTGGTTGGGTTTCTTTGACTCCCCGATACGGGAATATCAAGCTCAAAATTTATGTTGTGATGATGAATTTCTCCCACTTGTACTTTAGGTGGCCAACTGACGAACTGTGTTCACCTAATAAGGATTCCTGGCTGTTTGGACAGGCTCATACCAAGAGAGCCTTTCGTTTTGTCTCCCCTGTTTTTCTGCCTGCGTTTTCTCCACGTTAGCCACTCAATTTCCAGTACCATCCTGGCGGATGACTTCAGCATTAGATGGTCAGGTGTATTTTTTGATTAATAGGTGCATTCAGTTTGGAAAAGACAGCTTTTCATTAACGTCCCACGTAAAGGAATATGGCCTGTACGGTACGTACACTGCTGCGTGGTAATATTTGTTACTGTGATCTTATTGTATTTTCAAAGTTTGGAAGTATACATACCGTGTGCTTTGCAATTTTTTTATGCTTCCTGGAATTTGGGGATTCATGAGAGACTTGAGGTTAGAGTTCTGCAAGAGAGAAGACACTACATGATTGCAGCTGCCGCTTCAAGAACCCAAGCCCCAGTCAAGGTTGTGAATGCGACTTTGGATGAGATTGAGAAGGCCCAGTGGACGGTTGGTCTTGAAGAGTGGCAGTGTATGGACTTGAGAACCTCTACAGACCATCAGATCAAAGGAGGAGAGCTGTTTTGCGTGGTGTTTCGTTGTTGTTGTTGTTTTTATAGCATTTTGCTTTCTCCTGGAATGTAATTTTCCCATGGCATGTTAACTGGTGCACATCGTGTAACCTGTCTGGTGAGCAACCTACAATTGGGATGAGTTCTAGGTACATGTGTTTGCTGACTTTGGGGTAAACTTTGTTAAAATTCAGTCTCTGCCACAAATGCATGTGACCTGTTCAGGGGCCCAGAGTGGCGGAGGAAGGAAAGCTTCAGGCTGGTCATGGGGGTCCCAAACAGTCATTTCAGGCTTAGATGATGACTAGCCTAGGTCATTAGAGCCCAGACTCCACAGAGACTAAAATCAGAGTTCTGCCTTGTTGTGATAAAGTTCGTTTGCTTGGAAAAACAAATGCTGAAAGCCAGTTTTTAAACTCTTTGTGCAGATGACCAAAGCAATTGACTTGGCCAGGAAAAGGTAAGATAAACATTTTTCAAAATGAGTTTCTCCTTGATAGTGGTCACTGTCAAATGGAGGTGAATTGCTTCTGACTTAGGAGTTGTTCAAAGCCTGTAGCCCAGGATGGGGTTTGAGCTGCAGAAGGGGAAGAAAGCAGACCTAGGGTAGGAAGCGGGTGCCTTATGAGGCCATGTGGTCTGGCCCCAGCCTTAGGAGAGCTGAAGTCCATTCAGGCAACTAGTATCCCCTGGGACCACAGAGCTCCCCACTATGCCAGGCGCTAGGACTTTCTTGGACAGACTATCTAGTGGGTTGAGACAGGTCTGAAAACATAATTACAGTACAGTGTTCGCAGTGCTGGTCTTTGATTCAACACATAAATTGAGCACCTACAGAGGCTGAGGCTACCTGACTGAACAGAGTGCTTGTAAAATTGGATCTGAGGGCCAGGCACGGTGGCTTGTGCCTGTAATCCCAATTCTTTGGGAGGCCTGAGCAGGGGGATTGCTTGAGGCCAGGAGTTTGAGATCAGCCTGGGCAACATGGTGAGACCCTGTCTCTAATAGAAAAAAAAAGTTGGATCTGTTATACATAAGATGCTTAGTATTGTATCTGGCCATAGTAAGTGCTGCATAAGTATTTGTTAGATAACCCCTAAATGAGGAAAGCAGGAAAAAAATGATATATGTACCCATATTAGATAGTGTAAGTTCTGTGGGGGAAAAAATGGCATTGGGGGATCGGGTGTGGGGTTTCTAGTTGATTTGCATGGTCAGGTGACATGTCTGATACGACATTTGAGTGAAGGCTGATGTGTGGAATATACATGGGTATCTAGGGAAAGAGTCTTCTAGGCACAGGAATCAAGCAGGGTAAAAAGGAGAGGAACAGCATGAAGCCCCAGTGGGAAGGGAGGAAGTGGTGGGCACTGAGGTCAGAGGGAGAAGTGGCTGGATGCGAAGCTGGTAGGGGGTTGCCAGCAGAGGAGCGATGGGAGCTGACCATCTGTGAAGAGGTGGCTGCCGTGCTCAGGCCTGATAGTGGGAGACAAGGACAAGAGTAGGGGGCAGCGTGGGGAGTGGGGGGCGGCGCGGGGAGTGGGAGGCGGCGTGGCTAGTGGGAGGCGGCACGGGGAGTGGGAGGTGACGTGGAGAGTGGAACACAAACTGGGTGCTGGCGGGTGTGGACTGCGTTGGGAAGGTGCTGAGGGCCTGCCTGTGGACATGAGAGGATTCAGCAACAGTTCTGAGGCTCGGGACCTGAACACCTATTTAGTACCATTTGTCAAACAAACTGGGCCACTTTTGAAAGTGAAGGGTGGCTCTATTAATAGAAATTCATTTGGGACTGCAGATGTAAACAAGGACTTTCATAGGCAAAGAGGTGCTTACTCTGTTTGGTGGGAGGACTTAGGGAGGAGTCCCCTCAGACCCACTGACTCTTGCTCTGAGCAGGAAGCATGGGCACAGCTACACCAACAGCACCCCAAGCACAGGGAACACGAAACAGGCCAGGGGCCTAGTGTGGCCTGCAGAGGCCACCAGTGGGTGGAAATAGGGTGGTGGGGAATGGGATTCTTCCGGAGACCTGTCTTTGAGTCTGTGTCTCAGGTAAGGCAAGCGTGCTTACAGGTAAATACATTTCCTTTTTTAAAAAAATTATCCCTGGGATTGTTAAATTTGCTTTAGCAAACTCATAAAGAGGAACATTGTTCTATAGGATGTCAGTGGGATGGAAGGAGTAGAAGTCTAAGTAATGGTAGAAGTCGAAGACCACACAAAGGGGCCAGAAGGGAAATATTTGGCACTGGCCTATTGCCTCTGTTACCTCCCAGCCCAATTTCCTAAGCTCCCGCCAGTGTCAGGACACTGAGGCTGTGAAAATGAGAAAACAAAAACCTGTATGACAAGAATCCACTTGGGATTAGGCACTTAACATACCTTATCTAATTTTCACAAATATCAGAGGTCATTTTATTATCCCCATTGTTCAGGTGAGGAAACTTCAACTGAAAACAAAACAGAAAACAAGCCTCAGAACCTTGCCTGGAAGAATTCAACTGGTGCCAAAGCTCTGTGACAACATCAGTAGCTCCTGGTGCGCCGTCTGCCTCCTCGACCCCCAGCAGGCACATCGGTCGTGATGGTTTTTGAAACAATGGTTCAGAATGCTGACCACTCGAGAGAGGGCTGCAGCAGCAAGCTTGGGACTGAGTTTCTGGCCTCATAGAATGTTCCATGACAGACCCTCTTTGACTGACGAGGTGTGAGGTGTCGCTCAGGCTGAGTGAGATTCGGAGGCCTGAATGCAGGCATCCACCCTCTGCTCATGTCCCATGTTCCAGATGTCTTCTGGACACCAACCAGTGGATGTCATAGGATGGATTCACTTCTTTGTTGATGTATTCATCCAGTGTGTTTTGCTGGCGATGTACTAGGTCCTTGGGACACCAAGGAGCAAGTTGGCTCCTTGGCAATGGAGTCATTGATTCGTTTGTTCAAGTATTCTTTGAATAGGTACTGAAGACTTAACATGTGCCAGGCCTGGAGTAGACATGACAGCCATCCTCTTGCACAGCTGCTGCCTTCAGAGGGTTTGCACCCTAGTGGGTGAGATGGCCACTTAGCAGCCCCTGCCTGTGGGTGAGAAGTGCTGAGCGTGAGCAAAGCCTAGGGTGGGTGGTGTCTGCCCAGCCAGGGAATAGACAAGGCTCCTTCCCTGAGGGGTCACAGATCATGTGTTACATGATTTAAGCCATGTGGGGATGTGGGCAGGGGAAGGGAGGGTATGCAGAAGGTTCCGATCTGGCTGGGTGCAGTGGCTCACGCCTATAATCCCAGCACTTTGGGAGGCCAATGTGGGCAGATCACGAGGTCAGGAGATCGAGACCATGATGGCTAACACAGTGAAACCCCATCTATACTAAAAATACAAAAAATTAGCCAGGCATGGTGGCAAGCGCCTGTAGTCCCAGCTACTCAGGAGACTGAGGCAGGAGAATGATGTGAACCCAGGAGGTGGAGCTTGCAGTGAGCCGAGATCGTGCCACTGCACTCCAGCTTGGGCGACAGAGCGCGACTCCATCTCAAAAAATAAAAAAATAAAAAGGTTCCAATCTAACCCCATCCTGTTAGCAGAGAACAGCTGAGGCCCAGCCCTCTACATTTGCATGTTTCCTCATCCTGCCTGACTCCTTTGATGAAGGCAATTTGGATCTTGGGTGCCATGATGGTAAGAGCTAAGTTCGTGAACTTTTCATCTTAGGAGTCAAGGGCAATATCCTGTGTATGAGCCTAGAGGAAGGGAACACACTTGCGGAGGAAGAGCCCCAACCCTGCTGTACACCAGACAGCGGACAGCACACAAGGTGTGGACCGGGGTCAGGAAGGCAGTTTCATTCCTGGCTGTGCTGATTACTCACCCTGTGGCCATCTCTTTGGGGGCCACCATAAAATGATAGATTTGCACTGTGTTTTCTCTCGAGTTTCCTTGTCACCTTGACATTTCGTTGGACTCAGATTCATAGAAAGTAACCAGCCACCTCTTGGGCAGTTGTAGCCTTGCTCCTTGAGGTAGCACCTTGAAGACTGGTATCTGAGGCCCTCTCAGAGACTTGGAATCTCATTGTATGGTCCAGCCACACTAGCACTTCCAAGCAGGTCCTGTATTGGGACGAAGAGTCTCATTAGCAGAAGATTCCTGGGTTCCAGAGATGCCCTGAGACTTAACTGGATAAAGATTGCTGTACAGATGAAATTGATATTTGATCTTTCTCCCCCTTGATTATGTCATATTACAACATAATGCTTGGGTATTCAAAGGCATCCTGGACTTGGGTCAGGGGGTGCCCATCAGTCTTATTATTTGTTCCGTGTCCTGTAAGTCAGACACATTTTTCTGTGTTTCTTAATTCCCACAGTCATGGTTGCACATATGCTCTGAGACATGGAAAAATGAAGAGTTCCTCAATGTGGTCCCTTGAGTCATTGCACTCTGACAAACCAGTCCTATTGTCTTCCTCAGGTTTGTTTCCTCCCTTTCTTGAAAGATAATTTTGCTGGGTATATAATTTTAGGTTGGCGAGTAGTTTCTCTTAGTGTCATTAACATATTATTTCACTAACTTTGGCTTCTATGGTTGAGAATTCAGCTGTCACTCAAGTGTTTGGCCCTTAGAATGGAATTGAAGTCTGGGCCGCAGACCACAAAGTGCAGAGTGGGCAGGCTTCTGCGGCCCCCCAGTCCAGTTTCTCGGTGCTCCTTCACTCCTGGCTACCTGGCTGCTTTGCTGTTTCCTGGCCGTGGCAAGCATGTGGTGTGGCCCCAGGGCCTTTGCCCGTGTTGAATCCCCTGACTGGGACACTACTGCAGCTGAACCATGGTAAAAGTGGACAGAGAAAACATGAAGCATTCTTTGGAGAAGTTCTACTGTGACGTGGCAGAGAAATAGGGTAACTGCAGAGGTAGCTGAAGGGAGGGTGTCTTTCTGTGTGTGACCATGTGTGATGTGGACAGCTGCACCGACTGACCGGACTGACCTGGTGCTGCAGGACAGACGGGATGCAGGTGGCGCAGCTGCAGGCAGCAGGCGGGGTGGCCCCTGCAGCTCCGCCTGCAGGTCCTTGCCTCCCTCTGCACCTTGCAGAGTCCCTTCTCTAGCGTCAGCCAGTTCCCATAACCCCATCCCCAACTTAATTCGATGAAGCCAGCAGCCAGAAGTGCACCCGCATTGACACTTCATTTCTAGAACATTTCCTTTGGGAACATTCCAACCACGACCCAAATGCCGCCCCCCCAAACCCCCAGCCCTCTCCCTGCTTTCCCCCAGAGTCCTGAACTTCCAAGTTCTAGGGCACCCCAGCCAGCTTAGGCTCCTCTCACACAGCTTTCCCCACACTTCAGTCCGCCAAGCCTTCTGTGGCCTCTCGGGGCCCTCTCCCTCCTGGGGCAGTCCGGTTTGTTCTGAAGTTACATGTTGGATGATGATGGTTTATGAGCCCTGACCCATGAGCCTTTCCCCCAGGGCCTCCGGGGAGGTGGCCTCAAAAGCTTCCACAAAAAGGAGGCCAAGTTCTGTCCTCCCCGAGGGGCGTCAGTGCCCTGGGTGCAAGGGCTCCCCCTGCCGGCTGCCCCCAACCCCTGTGCAGCCCTCTGCTGACAGTGGAGAGGCCTCGCCGCCATTCAGCAGGCTGCCTCCAGTGCATTCAGCAGGTGCGCCTGCGGCGTGGAGGTGTGCAGGCAGGTGCAGTTCATGACCAAAGGATGGTCGTGCTGTTTCTTAGTCAAGCTCACAGAAGCCCAGGCTCACTGTGGATCCTTTCTCGCCCCACCCGGATCACAGGCAGCAGTCCTCTCAAGGCTCTGCCTGAGCACAGATGATAACAGATGGGGACTTCAGAACCCTTATCCGTGTGCAGTCTGGGGGACACGTGGTGGACAGCCTTTTGGCGGGGGGCGGGGGGGATGTTTGATGTGCTACTCAGACTCCACAAAGGCCCCTTTGGAGAACTCATCCTGCAGGTCCGCGTTACTGGAGAAGGCACCAGTCTCATTAGTGGCCAAGGAGCATCGTTTCCCAACTTTTTCATTATTCTCAGGATGCTGCCAGCCCAAACCTCCTGAGAGGTCCAACAACTGTGGCTGGAAGAGGGGAGCCCTTGTTAAAAGAAGACATTCCCAGCTGCCGTCCAGAGCTCATAAAACCAAGTGTTCAGGGGCTGTGGGGCAGCTGGGCAGTGTTCTTTGCATTTCTTTGCTCTGGCCCTGGTGCGGGTGGAGGGAGGTGAGCAGAAGATACGTTCCCATTGTGTCTCTGCATCTGTGAGCTGCACAGCTGTGGGGAAGGCACCAGGCCTTTCTGAATCTCTCTCCCCACCGGTAAGATGGGCATGGTACTCCCTGCCTGTATCCCTGCCAGAACTGCTAGGAGGACTGATTGGAGAAAACTTTGCCCTAGATTAGGGATTAAATTTTTTGCTAAGGAGCCAGATAGTAAATGCCATAAGAAGGCCGGGCGTGGTGGCTCATGCCTATAATCCCAGCACTTTGGGAGGCCGGGGCGAGTGGATCACCTGAGGTCAGGAGTTCAAGACCAGCCTGGCCACCATAGTGAAACCCCGTCTCTACTACAAATAAAAATACAAAAATTAGCTGGGTGTGGTGGCATGCACCTGTAACCCCAGCTACTCAGGAGGCTGGGGCAGGAAAATTGCTTGAACCTGGGAGGCGGAGGTGAGAGTAAGCCAAGATGGCGCCACTGCACTCCAGCCTGGGCGACAGTGACAGTCTGTCTCAAAACAAAACAAAACAGAAAAAGTAAATGCCATAAGGTCTCTGTCACGGCTGCTGAGCCTGAATAAGTCCACTAAGATAATGCACCCCACTGGCAGGTTAGTGGAGAAAGAAAAACACATGAAGGTCTCATTAGACACAGAAAAGGCATTTCGTGCAATCTAGTACATGAACACTCATTTCAAAACTTCTCACACACTAGTACTAGGTGGATAAAGTTGTCCACTTACAACCTGCGGGAAACATTCTCCTTAAGCCGGGTGACAATGGAGCCATTGCCATGTAACATGATGGCAGCAGGGTGCTTGCAGCTGGGGCAGGAGGGCTGGGGTGGGGAGCAGTGGGGCAGAGATTTGGTTGGCGGCTTGGTTGGTTTTAAATAAACCTTAACCACCCATGCACCTGGGAAACACTTAATCATGACTCACACCAGCCAGCTCTCCTCACCTAGTTGCAGAGAGCACCCCAGATCTGTTGTGGGCAGCAGAGTTTGGCAGGACGCTGACCCTCACCTTGACCCTGACCCCTCCAGTCCTCCACCCTCTGTCTCTCCTCTCCCAGCCCTGCCCACATACCACCCACAGCTCCAGGAAAGGGGCCCCTGTCCTGGGCTGGGCTCCAGGCATTCAGAGGTGGGTTGGACTCACCCTTGGCCTTTGCAGAGCTCCCAGGCCGCTGGCAGGGCTGGCGCTGGTAGAGAGGGAGGCCCTCACCAAAGGGAGCAGAACAAGAAGGACGAGACCGCCTTGCTGGACTGAAGTGGAAAGCGTGCTGGGAGGGCTCGGGTGGAAAGGCAAGCTGTGACAGAGCAGGACAGTGGCCACGGTGCCTAGGAAGGAAGATGCGCGCCTTCTCACTGCTGCACACACCAGTGCCGACTCCTTCAAGCCAGGGTATGTGGCAACGTTCTTCTGGAAGAAACCACAGCAACTGTTAGTAGTTGCCCCAGACTGAGGGCTGGGCCTGGGTCGGGTGAGGGTTTCTGTTTCATCAGGTGCTCTTCTAATCTCGCTTAAATTTTCTAAACCTGCTTGACAGCCTCTTTATTTAGTTGCTAATGTCAACAAAATGTATCTGAGTAGCAAGATTAGGCTCTGTTTTTTTGTTTAGTTATTTATACTTCATAGTGTTTAAAAAACTAATAAAAGTAATATTAGGCCAGGTGTGGTGGTTCAGGCCTGTAATCCCCGTGCTTTGTGAGGTTTGCTTGAGCCGAGGAGTTCAAGACCAGCCTGGGAAACATAGCAAGGCCCCGTCTCTACAAAAAGAATTTTTAAAAAATTAGTCCCCACTACTCAGGAGGCTGAAGCAGGAGGAAGACTTGAGCCCAGGAGTTTGAGGCTGCAGTGAGCTATGATCACACCACTGCACTCCAGCCTGGGCAGCAGAGTGAGACTCTGTCTCTAAAAAATTTAAAAAGTAATGTTATACAATTTTTTTTTTTTTTTGAGACAGTCTCACTCTGTCACCCAGGCTGGAATGCAGTGGCTCGATCTCTGCTCACTGCAACCTCCAACTCCCGGGCTCAAGCGATTCTCCTGCCTCAGCCTCCCGAGTAGCTGGGATTACAGGCGCCCACCACCATGCCCAGCTAATATTTGTATTTTTAGTAGAGACGGGGTTTCACCATGTTCAAGAAAGTCACCTTGAACCCCTGACCTCAGGTGATCCGCCCACCTCGGCCTCCCAAAGTGCTAGGATTACAGGCGTGAGCCACCGTGCCTGGCCACACATTTTTAGAAATAAAGGTTAAAGGTAAAACATGTAAGCATTCAGGTGCTTCAACTTAAGTCTCATTTCCGGGAGTCCGTCTAAAGCAAGAGGGGCCGGGCCGGGTTGCTCAGCAGCAGTCCCCGTCTGCACACCTCCAGGACAGGTGCCACGGTGTCGCGATCACAGGTGCTGGCTGAGGGAAAATGTCTCATGCACTTTATTCCGGGTCTTCACAGCCCCCCATGAGGCAGATGCCAGCATGGCTGTGCGCGGGCTCCCCTTAAGACCGCGGGTTCCAGAACAAACCGCTGCTCCATTCACAAGGACGAGAGACTCCCTTGCTCTCCCGCCACTTCAGGAGACAGCGGGCACCTGCTGAAGCTGAGATTTGGGGAAACAGCTCCTCTTTCCTGAGCTGGCAGGGCTGGGAGTGGCTGCACCTCATAGACCAATTCCAGGGAGTAGGACCCGTGAGCCCCCTTCTGGTCCCAGACCCAAGCCAGCTTCTCCAACCCAGCTTTCCTGTGAACAGGATGGCCAGGCTGTGGCTCTGGGGTCTTCCCAAGGGAAGGAGGAGGCAGGGGGCTTGCACACCCGCAGGCTTCGCCCTACTCCTCCCTGCCCCACCTCTCTCGCCTGCACTGTGGGCTGGCGGGTTGGTCCCCACCAGGATGCCACAGCACCTCCTCCAGGGCACGGGCCACATTCTCCCCAGTATCCCCAGCACCTAGCGGGAGTGTTTCCAACCAAGTGTTTGCTAAACTGAACCCGGAGCCAGACGGGAGCTTGGAAAAACTCACATGCCTGGGGTAGCCCAACCTCAGGTGAGGGGAGCAGGGGGCTTGGCTGTTCCGCCCTGGCAGGAACGGCTGCCCAGCCACATCATCTGATTTCCATGTTAGGAGTCCTATTTGTGTGTGTGTGTGTGTGTGTGTGTGTGTGTGTGTGTAACCTTATTTTTGAACATTGGTAGCTTATTTTAACACATTGCTTGACTGATTTATTTTTAAGCGATTGGCTCATGTGATTGTGAGGACTGACAAGTCCAGACTCGTAGGGCAGGCTGGCAGGCCTGAGACTCGGGGAATAGCTGATATCACAGGCTTGAGTTCACATGGTGCGGGCTGGAAACTGAGTCAGGCTTTCTGTATTGTGTTCTGGAGGCAGAATTCCTTCTGGAAACCTCAGTTTCAACGGATTGAATGACGCCCACCCACACTATGGAGGGTCATCTGTTTTATTCAAAGTCCACTAATTAAATACTAATGACACCCAAAAATATCTTCACAGCAGCATCTAGATGAGAGTTTGAACAAACAACAGGACCAATAGCCTAGCTGAGTGGATAGATAGTAAAATTCATCATCGCAGCTGCCAATGGGCCACCACCAGATGGGCACTGCCCAGCCTCACAACAGCCCTTGGGGTAGGAGCATGTGCACCCCATCCATTTTACAGATGAGAAAACTGAGCTCAGAGGGGTCCCCAGCCAGCACATGGCAGAGCCAGACTCAGACCCCGTCCTCTGCTCCAGGCCTGGGCCCTGCAACCCCACCCTAGGGTGTTGGCCTTGGCAGCACTGGGAGACTCACTGCAAGGGCAGCGGCAGTGAATGGGGAGCGTGCTGACTGCAGACTTCACAGGACCTCCACAGGCCGCAGGACCCAGCCTCTCTCCCTCCTGCTCTCAGCTCCTCCTCCTCCATGTTCTCCAACAGGCCTTCCCTTTGTGGGGACCCAAGACTCAGCCAGGGGAGCTGACTATGGAGACTGCCTCACCCGGGTCAGGACCCGCAGTGCGCATGGCCACTCGGGGGTGGGAAGGGCTGTCTCCAGCAACTGGCTGGATGGGTCTGGGAGATGGAGACGCTGTGTTTTCACAAGGCTCCTGTTTTCTCCCCATGTGAGTTTCTTAGTCTAAATAGAAATGTTTTAAAGCCCCTGGTATTCTAATGAACCAGCATGTACTGTGTATGCCTAGGAATCTGGGCACCTTGGTGTGAGAATGTGGGCTCTGTGGGTTCAGAGTCCTGGAGGTGATCTCATCTGAATCCCTCATCTTACAGATGAAGAAAGGGGCCCTAGAGGAAGGAACGGGCCCGAGTGTCACTCAGCAAGTCAGTGACCCAGGGACTGGACAGGCTGCTCCCCTGAGGCCGGTACCCTGCACCAGCCAGCCCTGTGCTCACAGGCAGGGGCCCCGTTCCTGCCACCACCAGGACACTTGAGATGTCCCTGTGCTTCTACTTAAAATGGAGGTCACAGGGAGGAATTCTTGTCCATGCCAGAGGGATCTGATGAGGAAAGACATTTGAAGCATTTTTGTTTTTAATTTTTTTGTAGAGACAAGGTCTTGCTATGTTGCCCAGAGCTGGTCTTGATCTCCCGGGCTCAAGCCATCCTCCTGCTTCAGCCTCCCAAATTGTTGGGATTATAGGCATGAGCCACTGCGTTGGCCTGAAGGATGTCAGCATGTTAGATGGGTGTCTGCCAGGCCTGGGTCAGGATAGGCGGGAAGGTGCTCCAAGTCCCCTGTGCTTCGAAGCAGAGTGCTCTCCACTGTGGGCAGTCCTGGACTTGGACTCAGTCTCCCCAGATTGTCATGGGTTTTCTGGCACTCTCTCAGAAATCAACTCAACAGATGATGGTGTGGCCTTGAGGAGGGCCTTGGGTGAGGAGAGGGTAGGAATAGTGGGGACCCCAGATCTGGGGTCTGTGGAACATGGAACCCTGGCCCAAAAGGTGGTTGGAAGATACTATGCAACCTGCTGCCTCTCCTTTAAGAACATGGGCTTTTTCTTTCTGTTGAGGCACTTTGCCAGTGTTTAATATTTCGTGTCCATCACCAAAGCCACTCTACAGCAGTTCCCAGGGGTGCAGAATCACAGACTTCCAGCTTTAGGAAATATCTAAATTCCTCATCCTGCTCTTTGTCCCCATCAGCCACATCCCCGACTCCTGACACATGGAGCTGCTTCCCTACCCCGCAGCTTCTGCCCTTGCTGCAGGCTCTGCAGATGTGCCACACTCTGTCCCAGCTCCAGTCCTTGGTTCTAGTCCCTGTCACCCCTGCTGAGAATGTCCTGAGGCTGGAGAGCACATCAGAATCCCCTGACAGGTTTCTCTGACCCCTCTCCCAGCCTTCCCTGCAGTGGATGCCCTGCCTCAGGGTTGTTCTAGCTCAGGGGATGCTGGTCCTGCTGTTCTGTTGTGGCAGGACGAGCTGCAGACAAAACTCCTCAGACACCGGATTAAAGAAGGAAGAGGTTTATTCGGCCAGGAGCATCGGCAGGCTTGTGTCTTAAGAGCTGAGCTCCCTGAAAAAGAAATGTTTGGGCCTTTTAAGGGCTTACAACTCTAAGGGGTCCATGTGAAAGGGTCGTGATAAATCGAGCAAGCATGGGGAACGTGACTGGGGGCTACATGCATCAGCTAACAGAACAGAAAGTTTTGCAATGCTTTTTCATACAATGTCTGGAATTAACAGATAACACAAGTCGTTTAAGTCAGGGGTTGATATTATTATTACTTTTTTAAACTACCAGGGCCAGGTGGTGGTGCCAAGGTCTTCTGGCTATTTATCTTACTTCTGGTTTTTTTCCCTAACTTTTTGCTTTCTCTCTTTCCTCCTGTCTTGTAAACTAGGCAAGGTGCGGGGAGGAGGGCAGCAGGAGTAGTAGCGGGCTCCTTCCTTACTGGGACCACGCTCTGAAGACCATTTGTCCGAGTAAGCCCCTTTGTCTAGCAAACACCTTCAGCTCCTTCAAGTTTCATCTGAAGCGCCACCTCCTCCAGGAAGCCTCCCTGACCTTCCTGCCTGGGTAGCCGCTCCATGGGGCTCCCACAGCATACCACTGTCACACTGCACTGTCACCGTCTGCTGCTTCTCAATGTCCTCGACTGAATGAGTAGCTCCTCGAGGGTCAGGATGAACCAGTCACAGCTCCTCTCCAAAGAGCGCCCAGCAGAGAAGGCAGCTGGGAACAAGGAAGGAAGGAGCAGCAGGTGTTTCGAGCACCGCTGGGTGGCCGACACCTGCCAGGCGCCTCACACGCTCCGCTGCAGTTCATCCTGTACTTTACGTACCCTTGAGTCCCCCTATCTCTGATCATTGTCACTAGTTCCTAGGAAACTGACAGTTGGGTCACAAAACTTGTCCAAGGTGTCACAGAACAAAGGACAAAGCCAGGGACCAAACTAAAGTCAACCTCTGCCTTTCTACAATGTCAGGCTACTCACCGTCAAGCAGCTGGGTGGTGTCCCCGAGCTCTGCGCCAGTGTACTGAGGTGAACGGCATCCCCCAAAATTCATGTCCTTCCCAGGACCTCAGAATCCAGCCTTCTTTGCAAATCAGATCATTGTGAATGTACTTAGTTAAAACGGGGTCACGCTGGGGTAGGGAGGGTCCTTAATTCATATGACTTGTGTCCTTCTGAGACACAGAGACACATGGGGGCCAAGTGACAACAGAGGCAGAGATTGGAGTGCAGGGCCACAGACCGAGGAACGCCACCAGTCACCAGAGCTGGGGACGGGCAGGGAACAAAATCCTGCTCTCAGGCCCCAGAAGGAACCAATCCTGATGGCGCCTTGGTCAGCAAGCCCAGGCCCCTCCACCAGGAAGGAACCAATCCTGATTTCTGCCTTCTCGGCTCCAGAACGGAGAGGGAGCCGTTGCTGGTATTTTTGGCTCCCCAGTTTGTGGTGATCTGTTCCACAGCCCCTAAAAAAAACAAATACAACCTGTTGGAAATAGTCACCAGCAACAAGAATCCCGACAGCGTCTCCACATGGCTGCAGGTAGCAGAGGGAGATCACGCCCAGGATTCGTGCAGGAAGAAAGCAGAGGGCTGAGGGCCTCTTCCTGTATTCGGCAAGGCCAGGCTCCGTAGCCCTCAGGGAAACGTTTGACCAGAACTGTGGTGTGTGGGCCCTACTGGCTGCTAGAGAGCCTGAGAGATGAGTCATTGGTTTCTAGCCTGGAGAAAGAGGCCTGTGAGATGAGACTGTCAGGGTCTCTGTGGCCCTCCCCAGGAGCTGTGTCCCTCAGGTGAGATGCCACCCCTGCCCTCACAGCTACCCGATGCATGACACCTGTGTCCATCCTGTCCCTGAGAAACTGATTTCCTCCCCTCTCTCAGCCTCCTCCCTCTTCAAATATTTGTCTGAGGCATTATCAAGGATCAAACCGGTTTGATCCAGTGCAGTGCAGGAAACGTGGGCAGGGTGACGGAGCCTGGGCTTGCTGAGCAAGCTCCTTGCTCTGAGCCTCGGTTTCCCCTTCTGCAAAGCATGGAGATCACATCAGGTGATGAGTGAGGCCCCTCCTCCTGCTTCAGTTTACTGCTCCTGCCAAGGCTTCCACCAGCTCCCAGTGTCCTCGGGCAGGTGCTGCAGGGACCCTGAATTGCACACGGCTGGGGGCTCCTCACCCTGCAGCCCCTCACTGCCTTCTCACCATGCACAGCCTTCTCACCGTGCACGTCTGCCTCTCACACCAGCGGCCATGTGGGCCTCCAAAGGGCAAACATGACGGTGCATCTTGCCCCTGAAAACCCTCCAGACCATTGACCTGGCACAACAGGATCACCTGGAAGGCGCTGGGCCAGTCTGGCCACTGAAAGGGGCAGCTCTGCTGGGATGCGGCCCGGCAACAGCTAGTTCTTAAAATCACCCAGGGCCGGGTGTGGTGGCTCAAGCCTGTAATCCCAGCACTTTGGGAGGCCGAGACGGGCGGATCACGAGGTCAGGAGATCGAGACCATCTTGGCTAATCTGGTGAAACCCCGTCTCTACTAAAAAATACAAAAGATTAGCCAGGCGAGGTGGCGGGCGCCTGTAGTCCCAGCTACTCCGGAGGCTGAGGCAGGAGAATAGCGTGAACCCGGGAGGCGGAGCTTGCAGTGAACTGAGATCCGGCCACTGCACTCCAGCCTGGGCGACAGAGCAAGACTCCGTCTCAAAAAAAAAAAAAAAAATCACCCAGGAGCTCAGACGTGTGGCTGGTGCTGCAAGGCCCAGAACTACAGGATTAAGCCTCTGTGGGGCCAGCCTGGGGGGCCTTCCCTGGTTGGTGCCCTCCTCCCCCTCCAGCCCCTCTCCACCCTGGACCCATGCTGCCCATCCCAACTTCTTGATTCCCCGGAACACTGGTTCTTTGTGCCTTGTTTCTCACTGTCCCACATCCCAAAGGCATCAACTCCTCCAAGCCCGCCTCCCACTCCACTCCCACTTCACTCTCCCCGTGCCCTTCCCAGGCATGGGTCCCTCCACCCCCCAGCACAGGCCCCGCCCTCCTCCTGGCCTCCCTGCTTCTCCCTCCCCAGTCACCTCTCCTTCACCACATCCTCCGTGCACATGGTGCCCTCTGTGGCTGATGACTCCCTGATAACAGGATCCCAGCCTGGCTCATCATGCATCCCCCAGCCCAGCGCGGGGACTGGAGAGCTCGGATCAACTTATGGTCCCCACCTGCTTGGCCTGGTGCTGGACCTGGGGCCACACTCGAGTGGCTTTCTGTCGTATCTGCTGAGTGCAGGCATCCGGAGAAGGCCCCATCTGGTCCAGATTCCAGAGGACAGAGGAGTCACTTCCAGAGCTGTTCCCATGACACTCAGGACAGGCTTGGCAGGCCGAGCCTCACCTGCCCCACTGCATAACTTGTGTCTTCCTGAAACCTCCTGATCCCTACCTGGGGCCTACTGACTGGGGATGTCTCCTGCCTGCCCATCTCCGTGGCAACAGGGCAGCCTTGCCAAAACAGGGCCACATCCTAGCGTTCCCGGGGGCTGACTGCTGGGCCCCTTCCCATCAGCGGTTGCTCTTTACCCTGGTTAACAATGTGGAAACTTGTGGTTCGAGCTCTTCATCTGACTTTTTTTTTTTTTTTTTGAGACAGAGTCTCACTGTAGCCCAGGATGGAGTGCAGTGGTGCAATCTCAGCTCATTGCAACCTCCACTTCCCAGGCTCAAGCAATTCTGCCTCAGCCTCCCGAGTAGCTGGGATTACAGGTGCGCGCCACCATGCCTGGCTAATTTTTGTACTTTTAGTAGAGATGGGGTTTTGCATGTTGGCCAGGCTGGTCTCAAACTCCTGTCAAGTGATCCACCTGCCTTGGCCTCCCAAATTGCTGGGATTACAGGCGTGAGCCACTCCCAGCTGCCTCAAGGGCAACTCCCCCACATGGCAATCATCATGACCCCTACAGCAACATGCCTGAATAAAGTCAGAATAATTTTCTCTTTAACTGGTCCTCTGACTCAGAGGTCTGAGTTGAACCCTTTCTTGGAAAATGCTGCCTCCCTCCTGAGAGAAGAGTCTCCAAGGGGGCTTGTCCTCAGAGTTACCCAGGTGAGTTACTCCAGCAGGGGCAGCCCTGGTGGTCTGGTGACACTCCAGTGGCCTGAACAGGTCAGGGGGTGCAGCGGTTTCCACCTGATGGATGTCCTGACCCTTCCTCCCACAGCGGTGAAAGATTAAAGTGAGTGGTCAGGCATGGTGGAGGGCCCTGTAGTCCCAGCTACTGGAGAGGCTGAGTTGGGAGGATCACTTAAGCCCAGGAGTTGGAGGCTATGGTGAGCCGTGATTGTGCCACTGCACTCCAACCTGGGTGAGAAAGCAAGACATTGTCTCTAAAAATAAATAAATGGGGCCGGGCACGGTGGCTTATGCCTGTAACTCCAGCACTTTGGGAGGCCGAAGTGGGCAGATCACTTGAGGTTAGGAGTTCAAGACCAGCCTGGCCAACAATGATGAAACCCCATCTTTACTAAAAATACAAAAATTAGCTGGGTGAGGTGGTGCATGCCTATAATCCCAGCTACTCAGGAGGCTGAAGCAGGAGAATCACTTGAACCGGGAGGCAGGGGTCGCAGTGTCAGGCCTCTGAGCCCAAGCCAAGCCATCGCATCCCTTGTGACTTGCACATATACACCCAGATGGCCTGAAGTAATGGAAGAATCACAAAAGAAGTGCAAATGCCCTGCCCCGCCTTAACTGATGACATTCCACCACAAAAGAAGTGAAAATGGCCGGTCCTTGCCTTAAGCGATGACATTATCTTGTCCCCGGCTCATCCTGGCTCAAAAGCTCCCCACTGAGCACCTTGTGACCCCACTCCTGCCCGCCAGAGAACAAGCCCCTTTGACTGGAATTTTCCTTTACCTACCCAAATCCTATAAAACAACCCCACCCTTATCTCCCTTCACTGACTCTCTTTTCGGACCCAGCCCGCCTGCTCCCAGGTGAAATAAACAGCCATGTTGCTCACACAAAGCCTCTTTGGTGGTCTCTTCACATGGACGCGCATGACATTTAGTGAGCCAAGATGGCGCCACTGCACTCCAGCCTGGGTGATAGAGCGAGACTCCGTCTCAAAAAATAAAATAAAAATAAATCATAAAGTATTAAAATTTAAAACAAAGTGATGAACCAGACTGGCCAACATGGGTGAAACCCCGTCTCTACTGAAAAATACAAAAAAATTAGCCTCGCGTGTGGTGGACACGGCCTGTAGTCCCAGACTACTCGGGAGGCTGCAGGCTGCGAAAATCGCTTTGGAACCCAGAGGTGGAAGTTGCCAGTGAGCTGGAGATCACACCACTGCACTCGCAGCCCTGGGCAACAGAGCGAGACTCCGTCTCAAAAAAAAAAAAAAAAAAAAAATATGGCTGGCGCGGTG
The DNA here is from genome assembly GCF_001698545.2 of Rhinopithecus bieti. Taxonomy (NCBI): domain Eukaryota; kingdom Metazoa; phylum Chordata; class Mammalia; order Primates; family Cercopithecidae; genus Rhinopithecus; species Rhinopithecus bieti. The sequence continues at coordinate 1,191,347 of NW_016815549.1, read as the reverse complement.
GCTCAAGCCTGTAATCCCAGCACTTTGGGAGGCCGAGACAGGTGGATCATGAGGTCAGGAGATCGAGACCATCCTGGCTAACAGGGTGAAACCCTGTTTCTACTAAAAAATACAAAAAAACTAGCCAGGCGAGGTGGCGGGTGCCTGTAGTCCCAGCTACTTGGGAGGCTGAGGCAGGAGAATGGCGTGAACCCGGGAGGCAGAGCTTGCAGTGAGCTGAGATCCAGCCACTACACTCCAGCCCGGGCGACAGAGCGAGACTCCGTCTCAAAAAAAAAAAAAAATACATATATATATATATACACACACACACACATACACACACACGTATATACACACACACACACATATATACATATATAGGTGTATATATATGTATGTATATCTCGCGGTGAACGCGCTTCCTGAGGAGCTCTGCCTCTGGGGCAGGGAGTCTCCTTCTCTCTCCCGCTCCTCTGGCTGAGGTGGTAGGATGGTGGCCTGTGCTGTGCGACCTTATCCCAAGAGGGAACTTCTCAGCTCAGGAGTGAGCAGAATGGACCTGTCCCTGCTCCCCAAGGGGTCACCAGTGGGGCCACTCTGAGCCTCCCCTGCAGGACACCTGGGCAGAGGCAGTGTGTTCCGAGAAAGGCAGCTCTTGTGAGACCTGCTGCTCCCATCGTGCACCAAGGTTTTTCTGTGTGGAGCCAGAGCCCCACGGCCGCAGTCCTGGCCCATGTGCTGGTGCAGGCTGTGTTGGGAGAGGTTAGGGAACTTGCTGGAGGCTGACCCTCTGGAAGATCTCTACCAAGAGAGAGGCCTTTGAGTGTGGGCCTACTTTGACTGGGGCAGGATGTGAACACAGGCCCCTACCTCCATGCTCCTTACCTCCGTGCTCTCCAGGACTCTCTCAGCCTCCCACGCACAGACCCTCTGAGGGCCTCCACTATAGAGATAGGGAGGGGTGCTACCGTGCCTGAGACCAGAGTCCCTGACTCTGCCCAGAGGTCCCAGGAGCCTTCGTGCTGTCTAAGCCCTGTGACTGCTCTGGGTTTGGTAAGTGCCAGGGCTCAAAAAATAACACCTCAACGTGTAAATCTCAGAAGCAAAAGTTTCTCTGTCCTGCTCCCACCCTCCTGTCTCCAACCCCTCCTTCTCCTCTGAGAGGCTTCCCCAAACCCTGCCATAAAACCCAGAAATATGACTCCAGTTCTCCACTCCCTCCCCTTTCTGTGTAGAAACCAGCCTAAAGAAACCCTCTGGCCTGCTTTATTTGACTGTAGGTCATAAGAGCTCCATTCCAGAGAGGGTCCTGCTCACACCTAGAAGGAAGGAGAGCTGCTCAGAGAGGCCCCAGGGAATCTGACCCGACAGGCCCTGCCGGGTTCTCCTCCTGGTCTATGAGCGTCCGGCCGGGTTTTCCTCTTGGTTTATGAGCGTCCGGCCTTACTTTTGTGTCCACTCATATTTCCATACTTTGCTGAACTGTGTTTATGTTTGTAAACATGGACAGTTTCCCCCAGATCCTTGGGTCTTCATCTTGAAGGCTGCCGTGCCACATAACGATCAGATACATCTGTTATGCTCTTCTCCTATTCATCTGCCGTTTGCCCGTTGATTTTCAGTGAACTCCCAGAGGACGAAGGGGAGTTTTCCATTTGCCTCCACAGGGGAGGAGTGAGCGAGATTGAGGTGGAAGCTGGGCCTCTGAAGGACACAGGGTGTTCTAAGAAAGGGGCGACGGGGCAGATCCGTGTTCACACACACGCCCAGTGTGAATTCACTCTCAGACGTCTCCTCGTGTCAGCACGCTGGGTGCCAGAACACTCTGATGTTGACACAAAGGGCCACAGAGTCACCACTCACTCCTCACACACTCACCCTGTGGCCACTTACCCAGGGAGGGCCAGGGATGAGGACACCGCTGCGGCTCAGTGATGGCCCCAAGACACAGGTGAACACTGTAAAATGCGGATGCCTGGAGGCAGCCCACACCCCGGGCCTTGGCTGGGAGAAAGTTTCCAGAAACGTCATCACAATGATGCATTTCATCAGAACTGAACACATGAATGGGGAGGGGCAGGACTTCCTGAATGTCCCAACCCCACTGTCCCACCCACTGTGTCAATATGAGGCTGCCTTATAAAGCACAAGAGGATGCCAGTGCGACATTTTCTCGGCCCTGCCAGTCCCCAGGAGGAAGGTGGGTCTGAATCCAGCACCATGACGGAACTGGAGACAGCCATGGGCATGATCATAGACGTCTTTTCCCGATATTCAGGCAGCGAGGGCAGCACGCAGACCCTGACCAAGGGGGAGCTCAAGGTGCTGATGGAGAAGGAGCTACCCGGCTTCCTGCAGGTGAGCCCAGGCCAGCAGTGCTGGACACAGCAGGGCCTGGGGAAGAAGGGGAAGGCGTGGCAGGCAGAGGGCCCAGAGCTGCGGTGGGGTGGGGTCGGGTCGGCAGTCAAGGGGCTCAGAGGCAAGAGGGACAGATCCTGAAATGCCCTAGAAGCCCAGCCAAGGAACGGACCCACCCTGGTGTCAAGGCAGGGGATGCCGGAGCATCTGAGCAGGGAGAGGGTGTGGTCAGCTTGATCCTTGAAACATGGAGTTGACCCCAGTGTATTTGTGACAGGCCTGGTGGGAGAGTGGGACTCAAACCTGTGCAGTGTGGGCAGGGGCGGAATGCAATCCAGGGCTGCCACCGTTTGCAAGTTTGCGAAGCCCTCAAGCCCTCGGGGCTGTCCTCCAAGGCTGCTGGCCATAAACGCCCCAGCTCCACCTCCCACTTGTCTGCCTTCCCTGCTCCCATCCCCAGGCCCTTTGTTGCCTGGTATTAGTGGGACCGGCAGGAAGGACAGGAGGAGGCTCCATCCTGGCACCTGTCTGCGCAGAGCTGCAGACCTCCCTTGGGCTCCCTGCCAGGGAGGAGCCACTGGCCTGAGCCTCACAGAAGGCCCCTCGGGGCAGCCAGGACCAGCTTCCTTCCACCCGGGGCAGCCTCCAGCTGGGCTGAACAGAAGCCCTCCTCTCTCCGTTTCCCCTTCTCTTTGACCCCTGTCCTCTCCTTCTTTCTCACTCCCCCACTTTCTTCCTTTCTTCCCCTCCCCTTCGGGCCCCACCAGATTCTGCTGACCCGCCGTCTAAGGGGCTGACCCACATGGATGCTGATAATCGAAAATGAAAGCCTGACATTTTCAGCCCTAGCATCACTTCAAAGACATGGAACACTTCAGAATATTGCTTCTTTTCTTTTCTTTCTTTTTTTTCAAGGTGTCACTCTGTCACCCAGGCTGGAGTGCAGTGGCAGGATCACGGCTCACTGCAGCCTCAACCTCCCTGGGCTTAGGTGATCCTCCCACCTCAGCCTCCCAAGTAGCTGGGACTACTGGTGCATGTCACCACAGCCGGCTAATTTTTGTATTTTTTTTTTAGAGACAAGGTCTCACCATGTTGCCCAGGCTGGTCTCAAACTCCTGGGCTCAGGCAATGCATCCACCTCAGCATCTCAAAGTGCTGTGATTAGAGGCGTGAGCCCCGACACCTGGCCTCGTTCTATTTTCTAAATGTAAATTCTGTAAAGATATCTTTTAAAAGTAAAGTTCTGTTTTTGGTAGAAAATGTTAAAACAGATAAATATGGAGGGAAGAAATCCCTCCTGGAATACAGACTCTTCTCCCTTCCAGTCTTTTCCCCATGTGAACGTTGCTGTGAGTGGGATTTATATGCAGTTTAATTTCTTTGTGAGGAACATTACAGCATAAATTCTCAAACTCTGATGTTCATTAAACACCCCAGCCCCATCCTGGGAACTTGGGCTTGGGGCTCGGGGTGTTCTGATAATCATCAAAGGATGAGAATTGAACCCATGAGGACTTTGATCCAAGACACTGGGGTGTGGGGAAGCGCAGGTGTCCTGGGAACACACTTTGAGAAGCAATGGCTAAGCTGGGGGTCCTCAAACCTGTGTTACACTAGAATCACCTCGGGGAGGCCGGGCACGGTGGCTCACGCCTGTAATCCCAGCACTTTGGGAGGCCGAGATGGGCGGATCACGAGGTCAGGAGATCGAGACCATCCTGGCCAACACGGTGAAACCCCGTCTCTACTAAAAATACAAAACATTAGTCGGGCATTGTAGCAGGCGCCTGTAGTCCCAGCTACTCGGGAGGCTGAGGCAGGAGAATGGCGTGAACCCGGGAGGCGGAGCTTGCAGTGAGCCGAGATGGCGCCACTGCACTCCAGCCTGGGCGACAGAGCAAGACTCTGTCTCAAAAAAAAAAAAAAAAAAATCACCTCAAGGAGGCCCCAGGTGTCCTTCTCAGCCCTCCCTCTGGATGCTGCTAAAGCCTAGCAAAGCTGGAGTCAGAGTCAGAGAACAATGTCCGCCTGAGGGCAGGGCTGGGCTGGCCTTGTGGCCTTATCTGCTCCATGCCCAGCCCAGTGCCCCACAGTTGGAGCTTTGTAAATATGAGGTGACTGGCTACAAACTTCGTAAACATCACTTGAAATGGCCGCAGGGTATTGTGACGTGGCCAAACCACTATTTGTTTGCTATTGAATTTGTACTTCCCTGCCTTACTTTTGCTATTGCAAACCATGCTGTCACTAAGGTTTTCATGCACACAGTTGTGTCTTGGTCTGTTTCTACTAATTTTAATTGTGTTTTTTTCCACCTGGACACAGGGCTCTCTGGCCCAGGGCTGGGTCATCAGCACCCCTGCTGCTGCTGTTCAGATCTGCATCCTGGTCCCGCTTGGTCCCATAGTGAGAATGCTTTGCCATCACATGGGCAGGCTCTGAGAGCCCCGCTGGCCTGGCCTTCTCAAAGAAGACCTGAGAGCTTGGGACTCCAAGCCAGGGTGCCCAAGCAGAGAGGAATAACAGGGCTCAGGGTGCTCTGTGCTCGCTCCACACCTGGGGCTCAACCCTGGCTTTCCCTGGCTCCCTGTGTGACCGACCTCAGGGCAGGCCCCTTGGGCCCTCTGGGTCTTATCGTCTTCATCTGTAACAGGGCGATGCCTCTGCCGTGCCTGGTGGTGTTGAGGAGTTCATGTGTAAGCAGCTAGTTCAGTGCCAGCATGAGATGGGATGCCCATGACGTTAGCAGTGCACAAAAAAGTAGAGCAAAGACTGGATGCATCTCCTGAGAACAGCCATCACTGTAAAAGCACATTACAAATCCAAAGACAACCCCCTGCAAAACTAAAAATGAAACTCCCTCTCGCAGAGCACAACACAATTCCAATTGGCTCTAATAACATTACAAGTTAGTTCATGTCATGCCAGATAGCTGAAGGCAGCTCACAAGTGAAGGCCAGGAACGCCATGTGTCTGCTATGCACAGCTGGCCCTGCTCCTGCCCAGCAGTGGTGCTTGGTGGAGGCTGAGGCCCTGCACAGGGCCTCACTGCTGACCTTGGGCCTCTCTTTCCTCTAGAGTGGAAAGGACAAGGACGCCGTGGATAAATTGCTCAAGGACCTGGACGCTAATGGAGACGCCCAGGTGGACTTCAGCGAGTTCATCGTGTTTGTGGCTGCAATCACGTCTGCTTGTCACAAGTACTTTGAGAAGGCAGGACTCAAATGATGCCCTGGAGATGCAGATCCCTGGCAGAGCCATGGCCCCCGCCTTCCCAAAAGTGTTTGTTGGCAATTATTCCCCTAGACTGAGCCTGCTCATCTACCTCTGATTAATAAATGCTCAGAAAATGATCCTGGTCTCAGAGAAACTGGTTATTCCTTAAAACCTCAGTGTCCCCTCCTCACAAAACAGAATTCACTAATTAAATTTGCCATTTCATTACTCATTGCCTGCCTACGGTGGTGAGACAGATGAAGAAGACAGGGCGGGTGATAAGAATCCATTTGTTGGCCATCTTCTAAGTGCCCACTGAGACACAGTCCCACCTTTTGCCATGTGAATGCCACCATGTCCTGGACCTCAGGGAGGCTTGGGTACATACATCCATGTATTCATCTACTTAGTAATTCATTTCGTCGGTCACGTAGCCACTCATTGAACCCGGGCCCCTCCATCTCTCCAAACAGCATGTTTCTTTCAAGTAACATACTTTTATTATTTATTTGTTTATTTATTTTTGAGACAGAGTCTCGCTCTTGTCCCCCAGGCTGGAATGCAATGGCGCGATCTCAGCTCGCTGCAACCTCTGCCTCCTGGGTTCAAGTGATTCTCCTGCCTCAGCCTCTGGAGTAGCTGGGATTACAGGTGCCCGCCACCACACCTAGCTACTTTTTGTATTTTTAGTAGAGACGAGGTTTCACCATGTTGGCCAGGCTGGTCTCAAACTCCTGATTTCAGGTGATCCGCCCGCCTCAACCTCCCAAAGTGCTGGGATTACAGGTGTGAGCCACTGCGCCTGGCAAAGTAACGTACTTTTAATGATGCAATACTATTGTTGCCACAAAGACCAGGAAACACCGTAACAGAGAAACAACGCATTCCAAGAGAGTATTAGAATCATCAGTCGGCCGGGCGCGGTGGCTCAAGCCTGTAATCCCAGCACTTTGGGAGGCCAAGACGGGCGGATCACGAGGTCAGGAGATCGAGACCATCCTGGCTAACACGGTGAAACCCCGTCTCTACTAAAAAATACAAAAACTAGCCGGGCGAGGTGGCGGGCGCCTATAGTCCCAGCTACTCAGGAGGCTGAGGCAAGAGAACAGCGTGAATCCGGGAGGCGGAGCTTGCAGTGAGCTGAGATCCAGCCACTGCACTCCAGCCTGGGCGACAGAGCGAGACTCCGTCTCAAAAAAAAAAAAAAAAAGAATCATCAGTGAACAACTGCTCACATCACCCGTGTTTAGTTTTATGACACTAATGTTGGGAGCACCCAAAATGACTCAAGTGAGGTCTCAGATGATGGGGAGGTGACTGGATCTGGTTTTAGGGCTCCTATCATTTTTTGGATACCCAGCATTTAAAGCCTCTTCCTATGTTTGAAGACATTTTCACTAGAGAAGATCTATCACCAAAAGATCCTGAACTTGGAGGTGGACATAACAATAGGAGGCTTTGGTGGATCCCTCTTTGGGGAAGGGACTGCAGATTGCAAATGTTTTTGCTAGAGAGAGAGTTGTGTTAGGTTAGATGGGAGCAGATACACACATTTAAAGGAAGTAAAACTAATAATGGGGAGAAGTAAAGTTAATAATGGGGGAAACAAAAGGGTGGACTGCCAGAATGGAAATCTTTCTTTTTTCCTTTGAGAGACAAGGTCATGCCCTGTCGCCCAGTCTGGAATGCAGTGGTGCTATTGTGGCTCACTGCAATCTTTTTTTTTTTTTTTTTTTTTTTTGAGACGGAGTCTCGGTCTGTCGCCCAGGCTGGAGTGCAGTGGCGCAAACTCAGCTCACTGCAAGCTCTGCCTCCCGGGTTCACGCCATTCTCCTGCTTCAGCCTCCCAAGTAGCTGGGACGACAGGCGCCTGCCACCATGCCTGGCTAATTTTTTGTATTTTTTAGTAGAGACGGGTTTTCACCGTGTTAGCCAGGATGGTCTCGAGGCTCACTGCAATCTTAAACTCCTGGGCTGAAGCGATCTTCCTGCCTCAGCCTCCCAAGTAGCTGGGACCACGAGTACGCACCACCACGGCTGGCTAATTTTTTGTAGAGACAGGGTTTTGCCATATTGCCCAGGCTGGTCTCGAACTCCTGGGCTCAAATGATCCTCCCACCTCAGCCTCCCAAAGTGTAGATGTTACAGGTGTGAGCCACATGCCCAGCCTGTTTTTCTTTTTTCTTGCCGTTTAACAAATTAGCTGCCGTCCTGTAAATGACAAACCACCCAGTTTATCAGTTTTGGGGGGAGGCAGAGCTCTCACTTCCCAGCCTCTCTCATAGCTGGGGTGCAGGCACCTGACCTGGGCTCTCCAAGACTATTCTCACCCCAGACTTGGAATTGCACAACTGACACAAACAGGCAGGGACCTGAAAAACCTCTTATGGGTTTTGCAGCAGTGCCATATGGGAGGTTTCTGGCTATGTAGCTATGAACATCATCTTCCAGGACTCTTAAAGGAAAGAAGTCTTTTGTAAATCAATCACCTAGGCTGGATTTCTGTGCTTTGTGACTAAGAACTGGACTACTGGAGCAGGAAAACAACAGCGTGCCACTTCCTCCAGTGTCCTTCCTGGGTAATCTCTGACAGGTCTTGGTAATTCCTGACCTCTCCTTATGGAGACAACAGGGTCCATCCCTCCTCAATCTTTCTTTCATTTCATCCTAGCTTCTTGCTCTGCACCAAATGGGAGATTACATCTGGTTTGGAATTCAATTCCCTGCCCCAAGACGGCAGCCTCCCATGGTGCTCCGTCATTGATTTCTGTTCAGGGTCTTCTGAGCAGGATGCAGACGCCTCGTTCCTGGAGGTAGAGTCCACAGTCACTTCTCTGGAGTTGATACCAGTTCTGCATGAAGCAAAAGCCAGGCGCAAACAGCAGGGTTTTGTTGTTGTTGCTGTTGTCGTTTTGTCATTTTGTTTCATTTTGTTTTGAGACAGGATCTCACTCTGTTGCCCAGGCTGGAGTGCAGTGGCGTGATCACAGCTCACTATAGCCTTGATCTTCTGGGCTCAAGTGACCCTCCCACCTCAGCCTCCTGAGTAGCTGGGACTACAGGCATGCACCACCACACCTGGCTAATTGTTTTTTATTTTTTTGCAGAGACAGGGATCTCACTCTGGTGCCCAGGCTGATCTGGTATTCTTGAGCTCAAGTGATCTTCTCACTTCAGCTTCCCAATATGCTGGGATTACTGGTTTGAACCAATACACCCAGCCCCTAAACAGTATGTTTTAATGGCTGCAAGGAATTTATTGGAATGAGGGCACCATCGTCTGCTCACTGTTAAAGGTACTGTTCGTCATATTTTTGAGAATGTATGTTCCTATTTTTGTTTTTAGAACGTATGCTACAATTAACGCTTTCATGTATAAAGCTTTCTTTTGGGTTTTTTGTTGTTTTTTTGTAAGATGGGGTCTTGCTATATTGTCCAGGCTGGTCTCAAACTCCTGGCCTCAAGTAACACTCTTGCCTTAGCCTCAGAAGTGTTGGGATTACAGGCATGAGCCCCTGTGCCTGGCCAAAGCTTTGTCTCAAGCTCAAATGATTTCTCAAAATCAAATTCCATTTTTTACCTAGGATTACTGGATCAAAGGATAATTTTTTATTGTGGCATCAACATAAAATTTACCATCCTAACCATTTCCAAGTGTACAGTTCAGCAGTGTTAAGTGTACTCACATTGCTGTGCAGTCTCCAGAACTCTTTCCATCTTGTAAAACCAAAACTCTATCCCCACTAAACACTCACTCTCCATCTCCTCCTCTGGCCACTGGCCCTGACAATTCCACTTTCTGTTTCTATGAATTTGACTCTAGGAACGTCATATGACTGAAATAACACAGGATTTGTCCTTTTCTGACAGCCTTATTTCACTCAGCATCATGTCCTCAACATTCATCCATGTTGTAACATGTGTTAGAATTTCTTCCTTTGTAAGGCTGAATAATAGTCCACTATGTGTATGCACCAAACTTGCTAATTGCTAACTCATCTTGCTAATTCATCTGTTGATGGACAGTTGGGTTGCTGCCAGAATTTTTATTTTATTATTATTTTGAGAAGGAGTCTCACTCCATCACCCAGGCTGCAGTGCAATGGCACGATCTCAGCTCACTGCAACCTCTGCCTCCTGGGTTCAAGTGATTTTCCTGCCTCAGCCTCCCGAGTAGCTGGGATTACAGGCTCCCGCCACCACACCCGGCTAATTTTAGTATTTTTAGTAGAGATGGGATTTCACCATATTGGCCAGGCTTGTCTCAAACTCCTGACCTCAGCTGATCCGCCTGTCTCAGCCTCCCAAAGTGCTGGGATTACCAGCGTGAGCCACCGCACCCGGCCTATAATTCTTTTTTAAACAAAATATTTAACCAGTGTTTCTCCACTGCCCCGCTTGGAAACCAGTGGGGCCGCCAGTCTCCTTTGTGATGCTTTCCTGTAGAGCGGCAGCCACCCGAGGCTCTCCTGGCTCTTGGGCCCTCGCCAGCGCCACCTGCAGCTGCTTTGCAGAATTGCTGCTCGGGCTAAGCTCCCTCCGTTACTTAGCCAGCGCATTTCCACCCTCCAGAATGTCAGATGTTTGGGTTGCTGGGATTGCCATGGCCTACCTAACTGCTCAACAAGCACAGTTCTTTTTTTTTTTTTTTTTTTTTGAGACCGAGTCTCACTCTGTAGCCCAAGCTGGTGTGCAGTGGTGCAATCTCAGCTCACTGAAACCTCTGCCTCCAGGTTCAAACGATTCTCCTGCCTCAGCCTCCGGAGTAGCTGGGACTACAGGCACGTGCCACCACACCCCGCTAATTTTTTGTATTTTAGTAGAGACGGGTTTCACCATGTTGCCCAGGGTAGTCTCGAACTCAACTCCTGAGCTCAGGCAATCTGCCCGCCTCAGCCTCCCAAACCACTGGGATTACAGGTGTGGGCCACCGTGCCTGGCCAACAATTCTGAATTAAAATTTGAAACTTACAGAAATAACAAACTTATGGAAAAGTTAGAAGTACAGTACAAATATCTTTCTGAATGATTTAAGAATAAGCTGATGCACCACCCCTTAATGCATTAGTGTGTACATCCTACACACAAGATTCTCCTAATTACCACAATGCCACCATCAAAGTGAGAAAATTAACACTGACACATCACTACCACTGAATCTTAAGCCTTCATTCAAGTTTGTCAATTGTTCTAACAATGTCTTTTTTTTTTTTTTTTTGAGACAGAGTCTCACTCTGTTGCCAAACTGGAATGCATTGGCGTGATCTCAGCTCACTGAAACCTCCGCCTCCTAAGTGGCTTGGACTACAGGCACGCGCCACCACACCCAACTAATTTTTTGTATTTTTAGTAGAGATGGGGTTTCACCATGTTGGCCAGGATGGTCTCGATCTCTTGACTTCATGATCCACCCGCCTCGGGCTCCCAAAGTGCTGTGATTACAGGCTTGAGCCACCACGCCCGGCCGTAATGTCTTTTATAAAACAAGAAGGTCACTTTTATAGCAAAAAAGCATCATTTCTGCATTTAGTTGACAAATCTCTTTGGTCTTCTTTAATCAGGTACAATTCCTTAGTTTTTCCCAGACTTTTATGACCTTGACATTTTTGAAGATCACAGGCTTCCCCCATAAGTAGAATTTCCTTCAGTTTAAATTTGCTGATGTTTCCTCATGATTTGGCCCAGCTTATGTATCTTTGGCAAGAATGTCTTGGAAGTGATGCGGTGTTCTACTCATTGCATCATATCAAATGGCACAAAATTTCAAGTTGTTCCATTGCTGATCACGTTTCCTTTGTTCACTTAAGATGGTGCTTGAAGAAATAGCCGTATTATCCCAGAACTGGGACATGGAAAGCACAAGATATATCTAGAACATCTATCTGGCTGTGACACAAAGCAAGGGTGTGTTCAAATAACTGGGATACGTCAAAAAGACACATCAGCCAGCTTGAATGGGCCCCCACTGGTCAAATCAAAGGCTTTTCCACTATAGAGTTATTTTTTTCACTTTTAAGAATACTTCTTTTTTGTGGGGGGGGGGGGGGACGTAGTCTCACTGTCTCTCAGGCTGGAGTGCAATGGCGTGAGCTCAGGTCACTGCAACCTCCACCTCCCAAGTTCAAGCGATTCTCCTGCCTCAGCCTCCTGAGTAGCTGGGATTACAGGCATCCACCACCATGCCTGGCTAATTTTTGTATTTTTAGTAGAGATGAGGTTTCACTGGGTTGGCCAGGATGGTCTCCAACTCCTGACCTCAAGTGATCTGCCCACCTCAGTCTCCCAAAGTGCTAGGATAACAGGCGTGAGCCACCATGCCTGGCCACTTTTAATAAGCATTTTAGAGAGGAATTTTGAAACTATGTATATCTGTTCCTCATCAAGCATTTAATTTATTCATGTATTCATATTTGTGAACTCCTGGTTTCCCATATTATTCAGTGGGTTGTAACCTGTTACTAGCATTATTTGTTCTGATGCTCAAATTGTCGCTGATCTGATCACTGGGAACCCATTTCAGCTGGCTTCTATTAGGCTCTGACATATTCCCAACATTCTCTGAACACATCCTTGCCTTCTGTCATCACAAGATGTTCTGGACACATCTTGTACTCTGCTCGCCCTAGCTCTGGAACTGGCCATTTCTCCAAGCAGCCCTAGTTTCTTTTTTTTTTTTTTGAGACGGCGTCTCGCTCTGTCGCCCAGGCTGGAGTGTAGTGGCCGGATCCTGGCTCACTGCCAGCTCCGCCTCCCGGGTTCACGCCATTCTCCTGCCTCAGCCTCCCGAGTAGCTGGGACTACAGGCGCCCGCCACCTCGCCCGGCTAGTTTTTTGTATTTTTTAGTAGAGATAGGGTTTCACCGTGTTAGCCAGGATGGTCTCGATCTCCTGACCTTGTGATCGGCCCGTCTTGGCCTCCCAAAGTGCTGGGATTACAGGCTTGAGCCGCCGTGCCCGGCCCCTAGTTTCTTGTAGTGGAAAATGCTATTTAGAAGTCAACATCTGGGAGCTAGGTGTGCTCATTGTTCAATTGAAGTGTCACTGCTCCCAGCCTAAGTGGAAATAAGTAGGGAATATTTGTAAGTATATACATAACTTTAGATGGCTACACATACCTATAGTTCTATATATCTTATAGATATCTAAAGTGTGTGTGTGTGTGTGTGACTGCAAGTTCACACAGAGACTTCCATCTTCAACACAATACCACAGGGTCCATTCCAGTTTTCTTTTTATATTTCTCCCCCTTTGCTGGTACCTGGTCTCCTGCAGAAACCTTTTCCCTGCACAGGTTCTGAACCCCATACCAGCCTGCCCCCTGCACAGACACCCTCCTTGCCTCTCAGGCTGAGTCAGGTGAAGGATTGACCTCTGTGGGTGCCCATCTCTCCCTGCTCAAACTGCACCAACTGTCCCCATGTGTGCATGCTCTCTGCATCCCACTGAGCTCACTCCCCAGAACACTCCCATGGGAACTCCCTCCTCACCCTGCCTGGGCTCTGACTTCCCAGGCTAGATTTCCCTTCCCCCAAACCCACCCCCACATGGATGTCCTGCTCACACTGCTCAAATCTGGTCTGTCCACACTGGAGACCATCCACTGCCAAAAAAAAAAAAAAGCAAACCCATACACACACAGATACCCTCTTCACCCTGCTCAGAGGACTCTGACCCCCACACCAGGCTCTGAACCCCTCTCTTTCCCGCCATGGGGATGCCTTCTCTACCATTATTGAGCTCTGAGCCCTGATCTGGGCACCATGGCTTCCCACTCCCCAACCAGGACACTTACATCATTATGTGTGTGTGTATCCTGTCAATCTTCATTATTCATTATTTTGTATTTGCAAATTCATCCACTTTCTAAAATCTGTATGTAACCCCAAAATCAATACTCTTGGCACTTTCCTAGTCATTTGCAGGGCAGCAAAAAATTTGAGTCATCTGACATGCGCATTCGCAGTTGGGGGTCAGACAAGGCGACTCTGCCTTCTTGTTTCAGCTCTCATGCTGGAAACAAGTGTCCTTTCACAGTCCACTCAGTGCCACATTCGCCTCATTTGGGTGCTTTTTGTTGGCTATTTTGCTGTTTAAAATGACCCTTAAGTCTCATGCTGAAGCAGTCTAGTGTGCCTAAGCATAAGGCGCTGTGATGTCCCTTACAGAGACAACTATGTGTTAGACAAGCTTTACTGAGGCGTGAGTTACAGTGCTGCTGGCTTTGAGTTCAAAATTAATGAATCAATAATATATGTTAATTACAATGCCTTTAAACAGAAACACAAGGTTAAACATGGTTACGTATGGATCGGTTGATGAACAATGCAGCCAGGGGCTAGTGGGAACCTAATCCTCTATTTCCTTAGGGGCAGTGAAGTATTATAGTATTTGCTAATTCAGTATTTACGGTGACTTTATATAACTACTGCAAATAATGAGAACTGACTGTATACAAACATACACACAGGCACATTTTAAAGAAATTGCAACTGCCTAACAAATTGCAGCCCTGAACGCACCTCAGTATCCACATTCTCCATGGCTTCACCCAGAAAGCTGACAGTGTTTGGGGGAGTTGCACATGGAAGCTGTGGAGGTTGGGGTTCAGAGACAGCCAGACCTCAGTTGGGGTAGGTATTAGAGGAAGTTTGCAAGAGGTGGAGGACAAGTCAGGAGGCAGGAAAGCTGGAACATTCTGAAGATGAAAATTTGGGAGAGGACCAGGGAGGGCGCTTAAATTTAGGGTGACTGAGGAAAGCTAGGATAAGACAGCTCTGGAGATGGCAGAAATTCTTGACTATATTCTACTATATATGTTGAATACATGCATAGCCTTCGCACTTATTTCCCTTGCTTATTGTGTTTCTCCACCACTAGAATGAATCCCCAGAGGGCAGAGCTTTTGGACTATCTGTTCAGTGCTGTATCCCTCAGTGCTTAGAAACAGTGCCTGGTATATAGTAGGAGCTAAGTTAATGCTGATGAATAAAAACATCTGTGGCAAAAAAAAAAAAAAAAAAAAAAAATTTAAGAGTTTCAAGCAGGGACTTGCCACAACTTAATTCACTCTAGCTACTTTGTGAAGGAGGATTGGAATAAAACTGAAAGTTACAAGGCCAGTTAGGAGACTGTCACACTAGTGGCTTGGAGTAGGAAGGAAGGTAGATGAATCTAAGGTGTATTCTAGGCAGAACCAACATGCTATAGTGCTAGAAGGGATGGAGAGGGGATTGCTGAGGAGGGGCATTAAGAATGACACTAAAGTTTCTGGCTCAGAAAATTCACCTGAGTTAATTGCATTGGTAGCTGACAAAATTAAGTTAACTTAATTGGCACTTATTCAATGAGTATTAGGTACCAACCAAGTGCCAGGCACTGCTCTAAGTGCTAGGAATTCAGCAGTGAATAAAGTCTCTGCCCTCAAGGGGCTGATATTCTACAGAGAGAAGTCAGAAAATGCACAATCACACAATAACTAAAGAAAAGAAAAATCAAATAAGACAGAGAGTAATAGAGAATGGCAGTGCTATTTTAAAAAGAGTGGCATGGGAAGACCTCTCTGGTATTATAACATCTGAGCAAAGACTAGAAAAGTGGCACAGTGAGCCATATGGATATTGCACATTAAAAATATTTTCAGAAAACACAAAACTCTGGGATGAAGCAGTCAAACAAAGCATTATTGAAGACTCAGCCATCGCTAGCCAGCCGATGAAAGTGAAGGTTAAAGAATTTGCCCAGTCTTTTGGAAGAAAGCACAGAATTTCAGATTTTAAAGCAAGGGGAGGCTGGGCGTGAATGACTCACACAAGACAGACCAATGACTTTCAGAGCTACTAACAGAAGCCAATCCAAATTTTCTAGATGACTTTGAAGTTGTTAAAATCCCACTGATATATCATTCAATGAAAGGAAAATGTGTACGTTAAATAGGAAATCCAGACAAAACTCTCAACATCTCTAAATTATTTTTTCATCACAGCATGGGTTAAGACAATTAGCCTGTCACTACAGTGCTCTGCCTAAGAGTCAAGGCTCAAAAATGATTCAGAACACTCTTTAGGCTCTAAATTTGAAGGAGACTTAGGAAAAAAAAAAAAACCCTAGAATACTGAAGAGATGAAATGCAATCCTATGTATGAATATAATCTATGGTCAGTTAATCGAGAGGAAAAACATACATATACATAGTATATATGCACACGTGTATGCATATAGCACATATACAGTATGTGTGTGTGTCTATGAGTGTGTATATATAGGACTCAGCTTTTTCACCCCCAAAGCATTTAAATCTATCAGGTACCTTGTAAATAACAGCTTTCGCAATCAAGATCCACAATATCCCAAAGAGCCGCTGCTCCTTCAGCCAGCTCCCGGAAGTAAGATAATATGGAACAACTCACCTACAATGTATTAATAGATCAATATGAATAAGAAAAAAAAAATCCTCGGGTGTTGCAAGCCACTAAAGCTTTGGGGTGAACTGTTATAGCAGTTTAGTCTAGTTGACTGATACAGAAAGACATCAAGTCTTGGCTCCAGAAAAGCCTAGCTGGTCCTTCCCACTCATTCTGCCCCAGTTCAGGCCCTCACATCCCATCTCTACTTCTGCACCTGCCGCTATCTTATAGCCCACACTCACATTAATCCATACCCAGTCTTGGGTAATCTTTCTAAACTACAGATGTGACAGCCATTCCCCTGATTATCAGAAATTACGGCTCCCCAGCCGTACTTCTCGTTTTTACCGAAGAACCCAGACAGGCAGGCACGTGAGCAAGGATCTTAGATATCACAACAAAGCTGGAAACAGCTTCTGTGATTTTTCTGTGCTCAGGTACTTGATTTTTAAAATGCCTATTTTACTCATTAATCCAAAATGTGTATCTGAGCTTATTACGATCATGTATCTATTTTTATTAAATTAGATTTAGTAATTCTGGAAACTGTACCATGCCTACGCTATGGCTCTGAGCATCCATTAGCACTCTGTGAGAAAACATTCCAGGGTGAAGAAACCTCACTGAAGTACAGGTTTATGAAGATGAACTAATTCCTTAACGAAGATCTCTTGGCCCTGCCTGCCAATTTCACTCTGTCTCCCACAAGCCCCTCCACGCTCCTTAACATCCAGCTCACTGGCCGTCTCCCCAGTGCTGGATCTCGAAAGGCTTTGGCTCACTTTGATCCCTATGCCTTATATGTCTTCATTCATTTCTACTTTTCAGGCCCAGGTAAGTCACCTACTCTGAATTCACACACTTCCCTACTAAGAGTGACTCCCTCCTCAGGGCTCCCACGATATCCACGCACTCTATATCGCAGTTTCTTGTTTCCGTTTCTGTCCCACACCTTCGCCCCATCCATGTCTCACCTTTATGTTCCTAGTGCCTTGGATAGGATACGAGGCACGTTACATTCCCACTGGTTGACTAAACACACTTCTGCTGCTGAAAAGCAGGGGCTTGGCCCAGAGGATGGCCGAAAAGTTTTTCTCTTCAGAACTGAGTGTTCTGTCAGCTCATCTCCATAGCACCTTCCAGAAATAATTCTCCCTCAGTTAAAGGCTTATCGAGAGCCTTTAACTACAAACAGTTCAACCCCATTTGATGACACTCAGTGAAGAACATCCATTTCAAAAAGATTTATTTATGATTCTTTTATTAACACACACAGGAGGGGCTTTGGTCATGTGAACAAAAAATTTATTTTTTAAAAAAGGCTTTTAGGTCTTTGTTTTCAAGGCAAATTAATACTTACTATATGTTTGACTTTGACCTCCAATCTGACAGCTCTACTACCCTGATGAACTGGAACAGACTTTCCAGGCCCTGATAATGTCTTTTCCTTTCTCTGGCCTCTTAAAGCTCTTTGTAGACTGTCTCTTCGATGCCATTCTCTGATGGCCCTGTAATGTGTGAGGGTATTACAGCAGTTCCTAATCAAACTGCCTTGTCATAAAAGGTCAGCTATGTTGTCTAAATCAACTCATCTGACAGGTTACACAATATATATCAGACAATGTGCCACAAAACACAGCTCTCCTCTTTCATCTCACAGAGGAACTAAAGTTCCAAAATATATACAAAACCACCTTCCATCTCCAACTGTCTTCTCGTTCTTCCCAGCTTTATGCAAAGCAGTCTCATTAATACATTCTTCACCAGGCTCAACCAGGCAGCGTAGTGTCTTCCACTGCACCTCTAAAGTTGGAAGATTCTGATCCCAAGTCTTGACGTGTTCCAAAAAACGATCAGGTCACAAAGGTAACAGCAAAATACAAGGCCATGCCCAACATTTCAAAAACACAGCGAAGTAACAAGAATAAATGTGACCACAAAAACAACTTAATTAAGCCCCATTTCTCTTATGAAAGTATTTCTTCGACAAAAGTTGTATTTCCAGAACCAAACACATTTGATGATCTAAATCTATATAGAGGTCATCAATCACTGACCATAAGGGAGACTGTTACATGGGGGTAAAAAACATACAAAAACAAAACAGAAAATGACAAGCTGTTTCAGTTTCCTCAAGGTGTCAGTTCATCCTTACCAGTTGACTACAGTCCTCAGCTGTGAACCTAAAGCACAATTGGGAGAAATTTACCATGAAGACATTGACTCTCAAAGTTCCATATCTTGATGTTAAAAATAAATGTGAACCACCCAGAAGAATGCCACTTCTTTGAGACACGGTCCTCTGACATACCTGTCTCATAGAACCGTCTGGAAATTTCAGGTAATGGCCTCTGGCTTTACTCTTTCTTTCCCTGCGTTCTCAGCCTGCGTTCCATTGTGCTCCACAGCCTACGTCTTCTGTGGCTTTCCCCAAACTCCCTTAGTGCCTAGACAAGTCTACTTCTGGCGACTGCCCTACTAGAAATGACTTACGTTTCACAGAAACAAACCCGAAGTTACTTTTATTTTTCTCCAATTACCAGTGTGGGAGGGAGAGGCCACAAAAAAACGGTATACTAACACTTAACAAAACCAGCACGCATTCTTTCCTCTTGACCCCAACTTTGTTCCCAATGCTCAATTTTTGATGCAATAAAATGGGGGATGCAAGCCTAGAACATAACTTTTTACAGGGCGCGGTTTAACCATGCTTAGGGCGACTACTGAGTTCCATCCAAGCTCCCGCTAGTTTCCGACCTTACCGCCGATCTCCTCCTTCAAGAAGACTCGCTTCTCTCTATTCGCCAGACGAGCTCGACCAGCATCTCTGCCATCTTCGCAATCTCCTTGGCTTTCTCCTCAGCCTTCTCGCACAACTCCGACACTCTCTCGTCGGCTTCGCCACTTGGGTGCTGCACGTGATTGAGGGCGCTCTCCTCCGAGGCCTCCACCTGCGTTTTGATCTGGATAAGCATATTGTCCATCTCCCACAGCTTGCTCCTGGTCCGCAGGTACGCCCGCCCGTGCTCGCGTATAAGAGACGCGATGTCCTCGCGCATCTCGTTGATGACCGGGAGCAGGAACTGCTCGAAATCCTCCTCCGGCTCCAGCACCTCTACTTCCTCAGGCGCTTCCACCTCGTCTATGTCCAGGGGCCGCATCTCCTCCTGCCGCTTCTTCAGTACCGCAGGAGGGGCGTTCTTCTTACCGGAACCCCCCAGGGACTGGAGATCAGCAGTTATTGCTGGAGGCTGAACGACCCACACGTTTTGTCAATAGTACTCCCGAATTATCTTTAATTTTTTTTCTTCCTTTTAATTGTAAGCCTTTAGCTTTAGAACTCCGTGGGAAGAATCACCGTGGAGGTACACAGCAAAGCGACCTACGAAATGGAGTCGCAGCCGTCAACTCGCCCTCGGCCTTTTTGCGGCCCTTTCACGACAGAGCCGGGCCCCCTTTACGGTCACGCCTTCTGCAAGCCCCAGTAGCGGGCGCGCGCACGTAAAGGGGTCTCGGGCGCGCGCATGGCCATCCCCGTCAGCTTCCCGGCGCCCCGCCTCGCCCTCTTCTCTAATTTAGATTTGTGGCGGCAGGTTTGTTCGTGTCTTCCTCTAAAGCTTCCCTTCAGAGGGGTTTTACTTTTATTATTATTTTTTAAAGTAAAAATGACCCTCCCTTCCCCATATTTGAATAAGACTGGCTGGCGTTTACAGCGCTTACTATTTAAGCATGCAGAAGCTTGGATTAATTTTTTTTTTGAAACGGAGTCTCGCTCTGTCGCCCAGGCTGGAGTGCAGTGGCCGGATCTCAGTTCACTGCAAGCTCCACCTCCCGGGTTTACGCCATTCTCCTGCCTCAGCCTCCCGAGTAGCTGGGACTACAGGCGCCCGCCACCACGCCCGGCTAGTTTTTTTGTATTTTTTTTTTAGTAGAGACGGGGTTTCACCGTGTTAGCCAGGATGGTCTCGATCTCCTGACGTCGTTAAACCTAACCCGTCTCAGCCTCCCAAAGTGCTGGGATTACAGGCTTGAGCTACTGCGCCCGGCCGCTTGGATTAATTTATATAAATTCACTTAGCCCTCACAACGAACCTATAAGAGAAGTAAAAACCGGGCTAAAAGTCGTAATTTGAGCTCAAAGCAATGTGGGTCCACAGTCCCTGCTCAGTGTTCTAGAATGGAACTCGTCCCTCTGTCCTCCCCACCCCTGGCTCATACTTTTGTTCTGGAGGGAATTTCTCTCGCTGCCTTGGGTGGTTCTGGCCCATGGTTTTTGGTCTCTCTTCAGAGTCTATAAGGTCCTCAAGGTAAAGGGCAACTTCTCTTTCAGTTCTGTCCTCCGCCCTTCCTGTCAGCCTGGCGTCAAGCAGGGCCTTAGAGAATGCTTTAGAGAGAGGGATTCTCTAGTACCTAAGTGTCTCTACCAGACTGGAGGCTGTTTGGGGACAGGTTCTGGTCTTGGTCACCTTTATGTCCTTCCACACACAAGACCTGAAAATGAGCAGGGACCTAGTAAATGTGGCGTTGATCATCAATACGTTTTGATCACCAACCTAATGCCATTGTGGAATGGAAGAAGTCTATTGCTAGGCTTAGACACCCAGTGCCACACTAGTAGTAACATGAGTGTGTGTAGAGGGGGGATCCTTCTTACACAAGTGCCACAGATCAGAACTTCAGTTTTCCAGTCTGATAAAGACCAATGGCCCCAGCCTGAATATCTGTCAGTGGGAAGAGGGATTTGTAAGATGACGTGTGCAAAACAGTTTTGCAACCACCAACATTCTAGCAGATGTTCATCAAAAGAACATTAAGAGGGAGAGAGCAAGGCACCGTGAAAAAAGATGTTTGACTCATATGCAGAATATATTGAGAACTCCTACAGATCAAGAAGGAAAAGACAAAATTTTAAAACAGGCAAAAGACATAGGCTGGCACTTTAACAAAAGAGAATATCCAAATGGCCAATAAGTATATGAAGAGGTTTTCAACTTCATGATTCAACGGGGAAATGCAGATTAGAAAGCACAACGAGGAAGCACTGTACGTCCACTAGAATGACTAAAATTTAAAATACTGACAATACCAAGTATTGGGGAAGATGTGGAACAACCGGAACTCTTATACATTCTTGATGGATGTCTTAGTCTAGTCTAGACACCATAACAAAATACTATAGACTGGGTGGCTTAAACACAGACATTTATCTTCTCACAGTTCTAGAGGCCAGAAGTCCATGATTAAGGTGCCAGCAAATTTGGTTTCTGGAGGTGAGGGCTCTCTTCCTGAATTGCAGATGGCCGCCTTCCTGCTGCAGTCCTCACATGATCTCTTCTTTGTGCATGCAGTGTTGTGGGGTACAGGAAGGAGTGCTCTCTTGTGTCTCTTCTTATAAGAACATGAAGCTATAGGATCATGCCCCCACTTGTATGACCTTATTTAACCTTACTTACTGCTTTACTCCAAGTACAGCCACACTGGGGGTTAGGGCTTCAACATAAAATATTGGGGACACATATTCAGCCCATAAAAATGGGAATGTAAGTTGTTACAATAATTTTGGAAAACTATTTGGCAGTATCTACCCAAGATTAAACATATACCAATCCTATGTTCTAGCAAATTGACACCTTGTTATACACTTAAGAGAGTTTGAGTGCAATTGTTTATAAAAATACATATACAAGAATATTCATAGCAGCTTTATTATAATAGCCCCAAAGTTAAAACAACTCAAATGTTCATCAACAGGAGAATAAATAAATAAAATGAATAAATGGTAGCATTTTCCTTCAATAGTTTATTACTGCATAACCAGTTACCCCAACATTTAGCAGCTTTAAAATATTTATTATCTGTCGTAGTGCATTTAGGCTGCTCTAACAAAATACCATAAGGTGGCCAGCTTATAAAAGAAATTTATTTCTCACAGTTCTGGGGGATGAGAAGTCCAAGATCAAAGTGCTAGTAGATTCTGTCTGGTTAGAACTAGTATTTTGGTTCATAAACGGTTCCTTCTTGCTGTGTCCTCAGAGGATGGAAGGAGCAAGGGGTCTCTCTTATACGTCTTTTTTTTTTTTTTTCTTTTCTTTTGGAGATGGAGTTTCACTCTTGTCGCCCAGGCTGGAGTGCAATGATGCAGTCTCTGCTCACTGAAACCTCTGCCTCCAAGGTTCAAGCAATTCTCCTGCCTCAGCCTCCTGAGTGGCTGGGATTACAGGTGCCTGCCACCACGCCCGGCTAATTTTTGTATTATTAGTAGAGATGGGGTTTCACCATGTTGGCCAAGCTTGTCTCGAACTCCTGACCTCAGGTGATCCACCCGCCCCAGCCTCCCAAAGTGCTGGGAATACAGGCATGAGCCACTGCACCCAGCCCTCTTATACATCTTTTGTGTATTTACTTATAAACAAAGTCTTGCTCTTTTGCACAGGCTAAAGTGCAGTGGAGTGAGCATAGCTCACTGCCTCAAACTCCTGAGCTCAAATGATCCTCCAGCCTCTACCTCCTGAGTAGCTGGGACTACAGGCACATGGCACCACACCCAGCTTAAACAAATTTGTTTTTTGTAGAGACGGGGGTCTTGCTATGTTACCCAGGCTAGTCTCAAACCCCTGGCCTCAAACAATTTTCCTGCCTCTTCCTTCCAAAGTGTTGAGATTACAGGCATGAACCACTGCAGCTAGCCTTATATCCTTTATAAGGGTACTAGTCACATTCATGAGGGTTCTGACCCCATGACCAGATCACTTCCCAAAGGCCCAATCTCCTGATACCATCACTGTGTTAAGCTGTTCTCACATTGCTATAAAGGAATATCTGAGACTGGGTAATTTATGAAGGAAAAAGGCTTAATTGGCTAAGGGTTCTGCAGGCTGTACAGGAAGCATGGTGCTGGCATCTGCTTGGCTTCTAGGGAGGCTTCAGGAAACTTACAATCATGGCAGAAGGCAAAGGGAGAGCAGGCATGTCACATGACCAAAGCAGGAGCAAGAGGTGGGAGGAGGTGCCACACAGGTTAAATGACTAGATCTCATGAGAACTCACTGATCACAAGAGCAATACAAAGGGGATGGTGCTAAACCATTCATGAGAAATCTGTCCCCATGATCCAGTCAACTACCAGCAGGCTCCAGCTCCAACATTGGGGATTACATTTCAACATGAGATTTGGGTGGGACATCCAAACCATATCAATCACCTGGTGGGGTAGAATTTAAACATATGAATTGGGATATGAAGACACAAACATTCAGACCATAGCATTATCTTATGTAGTTTCAGTTTAGTATCTTACATGAGGTTGCAGTGAACCTATCAGCTGGGGCTGCAGTCATATCTGAGTTTGAATGAGGCTGGAGCATCCACTTCCAAGATGGCTTACTCATGTGGTTGTTGGCAAGGCTGTTTTTCTCTAGCTGTTAGTCTCAGCTCTTTGCTATATGGGCTTCTCCATGGAGCTGCCCACAACAAGGCAGCTGGTTTCCCCAGAGCAAGTGGTTTGTGAACCCCCAATATCTGAGACATGTCTCAGTTAATTTAGGAAGTTTATTTTGCCAAAGTTGAGGATGTGCGCCCGTGACACAGCCTCAGGAGGACATGTGTCCAAGGTGGTCAGAGCACAGCTTGGTTTCATACATTTTAGGGAGACATGAGATGTCAATCAACATATGTAAGAGGAACGATGGATTGGTCCGGAAAGGTGAGACATCTCAAAGCAAAGGCGGGACAACTCGAAGTGGGGAGGGGGCTTCCAGGTCTTGGAGAGATAAGAGAAAAATGGTTGCATTCTTTTGAGTTTCTTTCTTTCTTTTTTTTTTGAGCTGGAGTCTCACCCTGTCGCCCAGGCTGGAGTGTAGTGGCGTGATCTCGGCTCACTGCAACCTCCTCCTCCCAGGTTCAAGCAATTCTCCTGCTTCACCCTCCCGAGTAGCTGGGATTACAGGTGTGTACCACCACGACCGGCTAAATTTTTGTATTTTTATTAGAGACAGGGTTTCACTATGTTGGCCAGGCTGGTCTCGAACTCCTGATCTCAAATGATCCACCCACCTCAGCCTCCCAAAGTGTTGGGGTTACAGGTGTAAGCCACCGTGCTGGGTCATTTTGAGTTTCTGATTCACCTCTCCAAAGGAGGCAATCAGGTATGCATTTATCTCAGTGAGCAGAGGAGTGGCCATGAATAGAATGTGAGGCAGGTTTGCCCTGAGCAGTTTCCACCTTGACTTTTCTTTTAGCTTAGTGATTGTAAGACCCCAAGATTTATTTTCCTTTCTCAGGTTGGAGGGAAAGAGATGCCACACTACCTTTTATGAACTAATGTCCAAATCGTACAACATCACTTCTGTCTTCTTCAGTTTATTATGAGCAAGTGAAGTCACTAAGTCCAGTACCTACTCGACAAGGGGGAATACACAAGAGTGAGAATACCAGGAGGAAGAAATCACTGGGAGTCATCTTGAAGGCTGGCTAGCAATCACAGTTTGTCCTCTGACTACCAATTCTTCATGCCATTTTAACATGCTAACCACACTCCCCTCCATCCAAGGTCCCCAAAAGATACATTTTTAAAAATCTCATGTAGTTTTAAGTATTACTATCCTATTGTCACATCAGCTTTAAGTCCAGAATTTTGTCTTCTAAATTAGATCAGATGTAGATGAGGCTTTCTGAGCATAGTTCCTTAAATTCAGCTCCTAGAGTACAATTCTTCTTGATCTGTAGACTTTTGAAGCTAAGGAGACAAGTTCTCTGCCCCCATGCCTCGAATACACAATTGCGGGGCCAGCACAGGACAATCACTACAGATCTGTTCCGCTACCACTACCACTAGATAGCCACTACCACTCCTGTTCAAAAAGGGGGAAATTGGAAGTACAAACAAGTTACCAGTCCATAGAAACTCTGCCATCCAGTCTCAAGGTCTAGGACTCCATGACTCCCAGTTCCACCATCTGGGCTCCTGGTTATACTTCCTTTTTCATGAAATGTACCATGTGTTTGCTAATGAGTCTTTTTCTCAGTCTGATTCCTGCTTGTAGAAGTTTGGGGAGAGGGGATCCAAAGGCCTTTCCCTTCCAGTCCAATCTGCAATGCTTGTGTCAATATAATTATCTTTAAAAAACTTCACAGGTCTCCGGTGAATCTCATCAGGGTTCACTCCATTAGACAAAAGTGCTACCTACAAATCCCTTTGAGATAAGTCCATCTCTACCTATTTTGGGGTTCTGCTAATACTGACGAACAAGCCTTAAGCCTTCTGGAGGCCCTGTGGTTTGGTTGATGGACTCTGTGAGCCACATCATTAATCTCTTTAAGGAGCTGTTAGTCTAAGTGAATGGTATCCTGAGGCACAATCTTTGCTTTTTCTGAGATTTTAAAGGATTTTACCGTCACATCTCAACTTCATCTTTGTTTTCTTCTAGCAGTATCCTGGATTTGATATTTGCTTGGAAAGTATTAGTATTTCTTAGTTTTACACCCTTTGCAATCAGACGAAGCTGAGAACTTTAAAAATCATCCAAGTAGTCAAGGTCCGTCCTTTTTGTGTTTCGTCTTGCTTATCTCATTTATTTTACTATAAACAGAAGAAAAGAAATGAAGGACAGAAGGGAGACTTTCATGGGTGTTGGACATGTCCTACCAGTTGGTATGGATAGAATATGCATGGTTGTATGGATGTGTACAAAGTCATCAATGTGCACATTTAAAATATATGCACTGTATTGTATTCCTGCTACACCTTCGCTAAAAAAAAAAAAAAAAAAGTTGAATGTGAGCGCGGGCGTGAGAAAACCGCAGCGCGCATGCGTGAGCGTGAACGCGCTGGGAGGCCGGAAACAAAGGTGGGTGCGCGTGCACAGACGCGCTCGCAGGCCGCCGGAAGCGTGAGCGCGCGCGTGCGTGCGCGTGCGTGAGCGTGAGCGCGAGCGCGCGGAGGTCGGAAGCGGGCTCTGTACAGCCCGGCGGTCGCGGGCTATGGAGGCGAGCTCCTCAGATAGCGGAGCGCCGCCCGAGGGGCTGGCGGAAGAGGCCGAGCATCAGGGCGCCGCCTGGAGCGGGGACAGTGGCACTGTGTCCCAGAGCCACAGCAGCGCCTCGGGGCCGTGGGAGGATGAGGGCGCGGAGGACGGTGCGCCGGGCCGCGACCTGCCGCTGCTTCGCCGCGCCGCTGCGAGCTATGCCGCCTGCCTGCTGCCCGGGGCCGGGGCGCGGCCCGAGGTCGAGGCCCTGGACGCGAGCCTGGAGGACCTGCTCACCAGAGTGGACGAGTTCGTGGGCATGCTGGACATGCTTCGCGGCGACTCGTCCCAAGTCGTCAGCGAGGGCGTGCCGCGCATCCACGCGAAGGCCGCCGAGATGCGGCACATCTACAGCAGGATCGACCGGCTGGAGGCCTTCGTGAGGATGGTGGGCGGCCGCGTGGCCAGGATGGAGGAGCAGGTCACCAAGGCCGAGGCCGAGCTGGGCGCTTTCCCCAGGGCGTTCAAGAAGCTCCTGCACACGATGAACGTGCCCTCGCTCTTTAGCAAATCAGCTCCCTCGAGGCCACAGCAAGCCGGCTACGAAGCCCCCGTCCTGTTTCGGACCGAAGACTACTTCCCTTGTTGTAGTGAAAGGCCTCAGCTCTGACGGCCTGACCACTGCGGCAAGAGGACCCCAGCTGAGGTGCTTACCTCCAGTATGAAGTGAATTGCAAATCCTGCTCATGGACATACATGATGTTGGAGTGTGGGATTTCAAGGTTTACTTTCTGCACACTCTCCGTAGTGTATTCATGATTCAGTGTAGAATGTATAGACTTTATGCCTTCCAATTTTAAAAAAAGAGACGGGGTCTTGCTATGTTGCCCAGACTGGCTGGAAACTCCTGGACTCAAGTGATCCTTCCACCTCAGCCTCCCCAGTAGCTGGGACTACAGGGTCGCCACCGCGCCCAGCCTGTGTCTTCCAGCTCTAATCAGAAAGCTGCTTGGCGAGGGCATGGGGAATCAAACTGAATGAACTTTGCTTTGCACTGTGGCAAAACTGTTATTTTTATGGATTTTACTACACGGCGTTACCTTTTCAAGATTTATATGTTTGTATAATCATAAGAAAATTGAGCCATTAAAGCCTTGTTATTATTCAATCCGAGTAGTCGTTTTCTGCACCCTACTCTTAGGGTAAATGGTACATTATTTAGTATTAAACCTCCTATAGCGTGGATTGTAAACCAAAGGAAATGGTACAATTTCTGAGAAAATTTGTTGATTTTTTGTGACTAATTCCAAAGTTGTATTTGAACGTATGACCTCACAGTCTTGATTTGTCCATAGCAAACATATATATATATATGTGTGGGTTGCCAGTGTTTGGTTTATAATTTAAATATTAATAGAAATTTTAAGTTTTACTGGACATGACTTCCTTCTGAAAAGAATTTCACATATTGGCTTGTGTTTGTTCGAAATAGACGTATTGCTCATATGCTTTTGGTAGTGGGATAAAGAAAAGGGGCTTGAGTATACCTCCTTTAGAGAGCTAATGTGAAAAGCTATAGCTTCTGTTTCAGAGCATGGTATATTTCTTTCCCCTTGAAATGGAGAGTTAAATCATTTATGTGAGTGAATGGTATTACGATTTTCTTGCGGATACAATAGGCTTTTATTGAGATTCAAATCTATTTCATAAGGTGGCCCTCCTAAATAGTAGACGCTAAAAAAGCATACAGCTTAGGTTGCTTTTGTGTCATTTTCAATGTCATCACAGATCTTCGAGGTTCATAGAATAGCTGTATTTTCATTTAGCTGTGTGTTGTGAAGAATCTGATCGTGTAATTGTGCAGCTAGCTTTCGTGGACCTTCACTGTCACATACTTAACATTTTTTATTCAGGTGGTTCATTGACTACAAATTAAGGAACTCTGAATGTAGAAGCTGAAAGAACAAGTAACCTACATTTAATATTCAGCAACTGCTGGTACCCCATAAGTAAATCATATATTTTGATGACATCGTCACTGAATATGAAAATAGCATCCTTACATAACAATACATTAAAAGATTTTTCACTTAATGTTCAAAAGCAGTAATGAGGGGCCGGGCGTGGTAGCTCCTACCTGTAATCCCAGCACTTTGAGAGGCTGAGGCAGGTGGATTACCTGAGGTCAGGAATTCGAGACCGGCTTGGCCAACATGGTGAAACCCCATCTCTACTAAAAATACAGAAAACTAGCCAGGCATGGTGGCGGGCACCTGTAATCCCAGCTACTCGAGAGGCTGAGGCAGGAGAATCGCTTGACCCTGGGAGGTGGAGGTTTCAGTGAGCCGAGATTGCTCCACTGCACTCCAGCCTGGGCAACAAGAGTGAAACTCCGTCTCAAAAAAAAAAAAAAAAAAAAAAAGTAGGACAAATTATGAAACATTAGAATAACTTTAAGATTTAATATCTGCATAATAGAAACCTTAAATTCCAGAAAGCATAAGTTAATAAGTGTGCTGTAAAGTAAAACTATTAGGGGTGTATAATGCTTAGATATTTAATTTACCTTCAAAAAATAAATTGGGTTGAGAAAATTAAAAGTATAATAACCAGTAAGAAAATGATATTCAGCTTAAGTTTTTAATGCTAATCATAAAATATTCTAGCAATCCATCTAAAAGTAAAAAGTCCTGGTTCAAATGATAGCATGATATGTGCAGCTTATCTCTATCTGGCTTCTGAAATTCTTGTTAATTGGTGTTATTCCTGAGCTTTTCAAATAGGGATTTGTGCAGGGCCTTCTTGTTTGGGGAATTGAAGCTGGTTTGCACAGTGCAAGACATACTAGATGAAGGTGTGTCTGCCTTAAGAATGGGGATGGGGAGGCCAGGCACACCCCCGCTCTCCTCGGTACTGCCACATTTAGACCGCCTGGCTCCCACCTCTTCATCCTAACTCTGACCAGCTGGAGAATCAAGAGGGCCCTTTGCATCTTGGAAAACGGGTCCTTCTACCTCTTCTTAAGTCCGTAACAAGTTGGGAGGAGGGCTCGTACCCCTGGAGCTATAGGAGGAGGTCGAGATGGCATCCTGGATGACTCCCGCAGACCATCTATGTTGCTGGGGCCTGGCACTCCCCCACATTCTGGAAGTATAAACAGGGATGGGAATAGGGTCTAATAAAGCTTTAGGGAGGCACCATCACGCTGGCGTCAGTTAATTTGTTCTTAGCTCCCACATGCATTCGCACAAAAATTGTCAAGAGTCTCAGGAGTCCATAGGATATCCCCTTAGTCCAAGGGCAGCTTCTGGTATGCAGGAGTTGGTGTATGCACCAAATATAACTGGGTACAAATGAGCTAGTGAGCACCTGTGGCTTTTTCCCTGAAGCCACAACTTTGAGGAATGGGAGGAGTCTTGTAGATGCTGGAGTCAGGCAGCCCAGTGTGAACCTGCTAACTGATCTCAGGCAGGGGCCAGCAAAGTCCCAAAAGGGCCAGACGATAATTGTTTTAGAATTGCAGGCCTTATTTTTGTATTTTTAGTAAAGCCGGGGTCTCACTATATTGCCCAGGCTGGCCTCAAACTTCTGGCCTCAGTGATCCTCTGGCCTAGGCCTCCCAAAGCCCTGGGAATACAGGCATGAGCCACTGCGCCTGAATCTGGACAATGTTTTTTAACTTCTCAGCACGTAAAAGGAGTCTTCTTAGAAGAATAGTTCTGCAAGTTCTGTATCAACATCCCAGGGCACAATTAAGAACAAAGCCCCATTGGAGCCCACGGGAATGTCTGTGTGGTGTTTGACTGAACCTTGGGTCAGACTCCATTGCATTGGGCGTCTGACTTTCTCATGCACTGGCCTGCCCAGCTCTTGGGAAAGAACCACATCTTGTTTTTCTTTGTGTCCTAGTCCTCCCATGGTGCTTGATTTCTGAGCAAGCCCTTAGTCTGACTGAATTCTCCTATCTGCCTTTCTGTCTTGCATTCCTTATGGGGTGCCTAGATTTTGTGAAGTGGTTCATTCACTCAGTCATTCTGATAATCGCTTATTCCACAGATATGTGAGCGTACCAGGGATGTGCTACCTGCTTGCTGAGTATGCAGCTAAGTGGACAGAGCTAACATCCACTTGTTACTCCTGGAGGTGGGTAAGGTAGACAGCCATCAGATAATGACACAGACACATATCACAAACTGTAGCAAGCACTATGAAGGGGACACTTCATATGTCCCCTTCACATGTCCTCATATGAAGGGAAAGATGCTATGGGGCATCTTCCAGGGTCAAGGGAAGGCTGCAGGGGAGTAAGTAAGGGGGCAGGAGCCAGCTCAAGCCAGAGAACAGAAATTGGGCTTTATTCCAATGTGAAGAGAAGCTAAAGAGAGCTTTAGAGAAAGCCCAATCTGTCTGATGTATGTTGTTTAAAGGCCTCTTTGGCTGCTGCATTCCATGCAGGAGTGGCTTGGAGTGGGGAAAGGAAGCAGGAGACCACTTAAGAGGCTGTTGAGTGGCGCAGGAGAGATGCCGGTGGCTTGGATGGGTTGGGTAGCAGTGGGGATGGACAGAGCCCTGGGAATGCACTGTGGGAGTGCCGAGGTGGATATTAGTTCTTATTAACCACAGAGTATTGTAAGCCAGACCCTTAGAAGATACGGCTGCAAGAGCCCATGAGAAGTTTCTGATACAGAAAGTGGGATGACAAGGCACATATGATGGGCTGGGCCCCACTTGCTTGTGACTTGGTCTCATTGTCAGGGAGGGCTGACAGTATGTGTTGGTCTCATTGTCAGGGAGGGCTGGTGACCTGAACTCCCTGTCTAACATCCTGGGCCCATTTTTTTCCTTATTCACTTTCAGCAGCAAGAAAAATTCCTTAGGAACTCACTTTCCATCTTCTCATGAGGCCTCCGACATCTGTGTAGCCAAGCTAGTTTAACACTGTAAATTCCAGACCATTATTCAGCTTTTTCCTGTCAGTAGGTCTCATGTTTCAAGAAATATCTGTTTTTGTGAATAAAGTTTTATTGGCACACAGCCATGCCCATTTGTTTACATATTATTTATGGCTGCTTTTATGCTCCAAGGGCAGAGTGAGTAGTTGTAAGACCATTCCCAAGAGCTGGGCAGGCCAGTGCATGAGAAAGTCAGACGCCCAGTCCAATTGAGTCTGACCCAAGGTTCAGTCAAACACCATACAGACATTCCTGTGGGGCTCCAGTGGGGCTTTGTTCTTAATTGTGCCCTGGGATGTTGATACAGAACTTGCAGAACTATCCTTCTAAGAAGACTCCTTTTATGTGCTGAGAAGTTAAAAAACATTGTCCAGATTCAGGCGCAGTGGCTCATGCCTGTATTCCCAGGGCTTTGGGAGGCCTAGGCCAGAGGATCACTGGAGGCCAGAAGTTCGAGGCCAGCCTGGGCAACATAGTGAGACCCCAGCTCTATTAAAAATACAAAAATTAGTAAGGCATGGTGGCTTGGGCCTTGTAGTCCCAGCTACTTGGGAGGCTGAGGCAGGAGGATCACTTGAGCCCAGGAGTTCAAGGCTGCAGTGAGCTGTGATCACGCCACTGTCCTACAACCTAGGTAACAGAGCAAAACCCTGTCTCAAAAAATAATAATAAATAAATAAATAAATAAGTTGATTTAATTTAAAAAACACACAAACCACCATTTCCCAAAGTGACTGAAACCGTTTGACCCACTAATGGAGAATGAGAGCTTCTCCTCTATACTGTTCATCATCCAAGGGAAGCAAGCGTTCCAGCAGCGGGCTGGGAGGCCGCGGGAGGGAACTTGGTTATGGAGAAGGATGTGAGGACCCTCTGGCTGTGGGGTGTGGGGTCCGCGGTGGCTGCAGAGATTGCTCCCGCCACAACAGGGGGCGCTGCAGGAGCAGGAAAGGCCTGAAAACAGCTGGTCCAGCTCCTGCCTTCAGGAAACTGAAGCCCTATATCCTGCCACGGTCACTGGGCACTAGAAATTCAGAGCCCCAAGGTCCTGTTCATCCTTGAGAGGCTCCCAGTGTGCAGACAGAGAGGGGACGGCAGCTGCAGCCCAAGGCACAGTGGCTATTCTTGCATGGGGTGGGGGTAGGAAATTAGGAGAGGGTGCTAATTTGGAAGTGCCCTGTCTGGTGGGGGCAGGAGACAGGGCCTGTTTATGTCCACCTGGCTCTTATCTCTACCCGAAAGGAGCACAATCATTTATTTATGTACGGTTTGTCTGTCTCCCCAACAAGGAGGAAGATTGTGGCATTTTTCCATATTGTCCACTCTGAATCTGTGGCACCTGGCACCGGGCACCTAGCACCATGGCACCTAGCACAGAGAAGGCACTGAAAACTTGCCCACTGAGGGAATGACAGGGACATTGAGGATGAGCAGGTGCTGGCAAGGAGAGTAGGAAGGGTTCCAGGACCCACAGGCTGCTCCCCCGTCAGCCCAGCTCCCGCCTCCCTTGGCCAGAGCCTGTAGATGCGTCTTCCTCCAACATTTCCCCTTCATCCCTGCTCCATCCTTACGCTCTAGATGCAGGTCATAAGCAAGATATCATCGGACTTGATTCTCCTCGTCTGGCCTGAGAAGCATTTGTTTCATAGTAGGCTCACTCAGTCCACTGAACCTTAATGAATCAACTCCGGCATCTGAGTGCTGTCCCCGAGTCACACCTGCCCTGTGCTCCTTTTCTTTCCAGTTCACCCTGCCTGCTGGGATCCAAGGCCTCTGGGGTCCCAAGCAAAGGGAGACATTTACCACTGCACACCCCGCACCAACTCCGTCAAAAACATTGCCTAGGGTCCCAGTGTCCTCCCGAATCACCAGATGTCTCTGATGTGGAAACAGTCCCAAACATCAGGCCACTCCCAGGTCTCTGTCGTTCCTGAGACCCTGGTCCAGGAGCTCTTCAGATACTGGCAGCCTGCCAGTGCCTTCAAGCCGCTCTCTCTCTCTCTCTCTCTCTCACACACACACACACACACACACCCCTAAAGAAGACAACCTATTACTTTAGTTGTAATAGGTTGCAGAATAATTCAGTCGCAGAATAATTTTACTCTTTTTTTGTCTCAATCTGAGACTTGTACTGGCAAACCCAGAAAACCCATTTCAGTGTTCTCTCATGTTAA
>NW_016815549.1:1153723-1155905 GCF_001698545.2 Rhinopithecus bieti | reverse complement strand
AGACCATCCTGGCTAACACGTTGAAACCCCGTCTCTACTAAAAAAACTACAAAAAACTAGCCGGGCGAGGTAGCGGCGCCTGTAGTCCCAGCTACCCGGGAGGCTGAGGCAGGAGAATGGCGTGAACCCGGGAGGCGGAGCTTGCAGTGAGCTGAGATCCGGCCACAGCACTCCAGCCCGGGTGACAGAGCGAGACTCCGTCTCAAAAAAATAAAAAATAAAAAATAAAAAATAAAAAAATAAAGCCTGTGGCCTTTATCCTGGGGACCACAGGAGCCACTGGGCACTTCCCTGGGAGTAACTGAGTGGAGTAACTCAGGGTGGAGTTACACTCAGTAGCCGCCCATTCATCCTGAGGTCTGCCCGCAAGCAACAGGTCCAGTCTGCACCGCAGTCTGTACCACATTGCCACAGATCCCTAAGGTTGTCCCTGACTGAAGTTGGGGGGGACGAGGGAGTCACCAGGTGACAGAGCATGACTGTAAGGACACACACACATCACAAATGTGCATTGACCCCGCTCTGTGCTTGGAACCTGCCAAGGTTCAAGCATTTGTCCACATACCCCAGGAGGGGCCTGGCCAGCTCTGCCTGATGTCAACACTGACACCCAGGCCTGGAGGCCCTGGACTTCCGGTCTCTGGGCACTGGGGGCCAGCGTGGTGCAGCTGGGAGGGTCCCCAGAGCTGAGGGCCTTGAGTGAAGGATTGCAATTCTTTGGGCCTCGGTTTCCTCATCTGGAGTCTGTGATGGGGACTACATGAGCTCAAAAGACCACCACAAGTCTCCCAAGTACGTGCTGGGGCCAGCCTGGCATCAGGCTCTGGGGATAGACAGATCACGTGCTCTTCAGTGACAAATCCCTATGCCCTCTGCACAACGTGACTTGGACACTCGGCCCACCCCGTGGGTCTCCTGCCCATCTTCCTTTGGGACACTCATTCTGAAAGATGCCAGGCACCATGCTGCAAGGAAGCCCAGGCCAACCCACACGACAGGACTATGCAGAGAGGCCACGTGGGTGGACCCGAGGCCCCCCGGACAGCCAGCATAGCAGCGACTCAGCCTCCATGTTCCAGCCCTAGCCTCTGAGTCATCCAGTGGAGGCCCCAAACGTCATGACACAGAGACAAGCCATTCCCTCTGTGTCCTGGCCAAATTCCTGACCCACAGACTCTGTGCGCTGAATGAATGTGCTCTGCAGCAGCTCGAGGGTAGGCCAGCTGAGTTAGCACTGGCCACTGAGCCAGCACCGGCAGGGCCAGAGGGACACACGTGGGGCTGGACTGCTCAGAGGATGCAGCACCGGCAGCAATCAGGAGTCAGCCTGGGAGTGAGGGAAGACGGCCTCGGGCCTCGGCCTTGGCAGAGCCCTGGCAGAGCGGGCAAAGGAAGCTGCCAGGTGGATCAGGTGAGGGAGGGAGCCTCAGGAAAGGAAAGCTTGCACAGGCAGGGAGGTGGGGACCTGCCCAGGTGACTGGGGGCACTGTCAGAGCACCAGGTACCAAGGAACACATGGGAGCAAGGTGGCAGGGAGAGGCCAGTCCTGGGGCCTTGGCTTGCAGTGTGTCACCAGGAAGGTCTTCAGTTAGGGGAGGACACAGGGGAGGACAGGCTGGGGCAGTGGATGGGCCATCACAGCTCTGCCATCACTGGGTGTCTCTTTGAGGGGCTAGGAAGACCAGGACACCCCCACTACGGGGCCCAGCTCCACATCCTGCTCACCAGCCTGCCAGGGACTGACCCAACTCCAGGAGGGCCCCACATGTGAAGGAGACAGCGGCCTGAAGAGCAAGCACCCAGCTCCGGGCACTGGCAGGTGGGACCCCGGGGCCGGCTTCCCCACCAGCTGCTGCGAGTGAGCATGGTGGCCTACCCCGGCTGGCCTGGCCAGGTCGTCTTTGGATGTGTCATGGAACAACCAGGCGGCATGTGCACACACACACGCATGCACACATATCACAATCATACCACACACGCATGCACACACATCACACACAATCATACCACACACATCACACAATCATACCACACACACATGCACGCACATCACACACAATACCACACATGCATGCACACACATCACACACAATCATATCACACACGTCACACACAATCATACCACACACGCATGCACCCACATCACACACAATCATACCACACACACATGCACACACATCAC
>NW_016815549.1:1140790-1150997 GCF_001698545.2 Rhinopithecus bieti | reverse complement strand
CACCCCCTCCCCCTCCTCCTCCCCTCTCCTCCTTGCCTAAGCTTAAGTTTTCTTGTTTCCTGTCTCTACAGTCTCATCGGTCTTGTTTGAGTTCCTCCATGTATTCGTCCTTGTCTTGCCCCTCTAGAGGGCATGTTTCCCAGGATCAAGGAGGAATCTGTCTTGTTCACGTGCATTCCCCAGACCCTACACAGTGCCTGACTCTGAGGAAGCCACCATCAAGATTTGTTAGATGAATGAATGAACTGATTAACCATGCAATTAAGAAGTAAATCTATGAATCCATGAAGCAATGATTCAGCAGATCAATTACTTAATGAGACCAGGAGACATAGGCAGGACAGAGACTGAGTTTCCCTTTAGCAGGAATCCTTGCTTACACATATGTATATTTCATCATCTAATCTTCCCCATTCACCTTTAAGCCCTTCCACAGCAGTGGTACCCAGGGTACCCAAAATGCACCACCAGTCCCAGGCCTGGCACACACCGCTGCTCAATGAACCTTGATTTAATGAATATGCCAAGGCCAGTCCCATGGCCTCTGATCAATTTTGGGGTCGCCCTGGCTTTGTCCCACCTCAAGACCATCACACCTGTTGTTCCCTGGGCTTGGGATCCTGCCCCTGGCTTTTTCATGTAAAGATCGCCCTGCACTAGAACACCCACTTCCCTCGGCGGCTGCCCCCACCGCATTCGGAGCTGCTTCCCTGGAATTCTCTGTCCAGCGGCTGCATAGCCCCTTCCTAGACCTCACTGATGGAGTTAGTGCTTGTTTACCTATCTCTATTAATTAGACTTGGAGCACCCTGGGGCCAGGACCTGTCTTGCCCTGCTTGCCCTGTGTCCTCAGTTCCCAGGACAGTGTGGGCTCACGGGACCTGTTGAGTGAGCACGTCTCGTTAAGTAAACAAACGAGTGGACCAACAAGTGCAGAAAGCTGATGTGTGTCCATTTGGCAGTGGAGGGCAGTGGCCCCCATCCAACACAGGGAATGCTGCAGTCGCAGAAGTTGTCAGGGATGCAGACACCAGAATCCCGTCCTCCACTCATTCATGCAACAGGTTTTCGTCCAGTGCCTGCTGCCTGCAGAGATGGCCCTGTGGCAGGGTGCAGCCCAGGGAGGGGGGCAGGCCGTGAAAAGGGCTTCCATGGAGGCAGGGACAGAGGCCAGGTACAGAGAGCCATGACTCCCTGGAGAGGGGTGGTCAGGGAAGGTTCCCTGGGGGAGGCGAGGCAGTCTGGAGTAGACTTCCCAAGAACTGCCTGGAATGGCAGCTCCCAAGAAAGGAACTGCCATTCAGCAGTGGGTGAGAGCCAGGCAAGCAGTGCGCACAAAGGGAGGACCTCGAGGGGCTGTGGAGCGGACCTCCAGCCCAGCAGAGCGGGTGCGGGGGTGAGGCCTGGATCTGCTCTGCACAGGTTCAAGAACCGGGGCCAATAGTAGAAGCCCGGGAGGATCTGTTTTATGTCAATATAAAGGAACATTTCCCAGGGGCAGAGCCATGCAGATAGAATGAACTTTCTGAGGAAGGGGTGAGCTCTCCATCCCTGGGGGTATGTAAGCTGTGATGCTGGAGAGGGATGAGGGGTTCGCCTAGATAGAAAACCTGGAAAATCCCTTCTGATCTAAAAAGTCTATATTGAAAAGTGTCTAATGCAGGCAGAGGAGGTATTTATCAGGTAATATCCACATAATTTTCATACAGATATGCATCAAGGTGATCATTACAGAGATTTTTTATGGAAGGCAAAAAACCCATCTCATAAATCCCACTTGTAGAGAGTTATTCTCATGCAATCAACGCATGAGTATTCAGACACTTGGCTAAAATCACTGCAATGGTGTTTGTAACAGAGGAAAATTGGAAACAATCCGAATGTAAACTTATATGTTTATTTTCTGTCTCCCCTCTAAGCTGCGAGCTCCAAGAGGGTAGACCTTGTCCATCTCATTGGCAGCTCTGTCCTTCAGATGCAGTAGATAGAAGAGATAGAATGTGCTGTTTGTTTGTTCGTTTCATTTTTTTAAAATTTTGTTTTCTCACTGCCTATTCTGTGAACCTATGTACTCTTTTTTTAAAAGTATGATTTGGCCGGGCGTGATGGCTCATGGCTGTAAACCTAGCACAGTGGGAGGCTGAGGTGGGCGGATTGCTTGAGGCCAGGAGTTTGAGACCAGCCTGGCCAACGTGCTGAAACCCCGTCTCTACTAAAAATAGAAAAATTAGCCAGGCGTGGTGGCACACACCTGCAGTCCCAGCTTCTCGGGAGGGTGAGGCATGAGAATCACTTGAACCTGGGAGGCGGAGGTTGCAATGAGCCTAGATTACACCACTCCACTCCAGCCTGGGCAAAAGAGTGAGACTCTGCCTCAAAATCAATCAATCAATCAATCAATAAAGTGATAAAAGTATAACTTTACTGATGAGACAGAGAGTTCATCAAAATGTTACTATAACAGCAGTTGTTTCTGGGTGATGGATCGAAAATTATTTTTATTTTGTTCTTTATGTTGCACTGAGTTTTTCATGCTATCCACAATAGACACATACGATGTTTGTAATGGGAAAAAATTTTGAGAAAAAACAGAATGACATCAGAGTTTAAAAAAAAAAGCAAGAAAGAAAAATGGTTTCATTTGCTGAGCTCTGAGATTGGATTTTTTAAAGCCAAACAAAATCGTGTAAGACTTTCTCTGAATGCCCCTAGTGGTATCTTCTTGCCATCTGGCTAGGATCACATGAGAACAACCCAACTCGTTTGGGGAAGAAAATTGTTTTCAGTGCGGCAGTAGCCACCTCTAAACTCGCCTCCTTCACCCAGGGTGTTTTGTCATAGCCTACCATGGGCATGGACTTGACATTTAGCTGGGCTCACAAGCCGGCAGCGCTGTCTGGATGTCCCAAAGCCACTTCTGCTCAAGGCAGATAACTGCCAAGGGAATATCTCCGCCAACAAAGAATCTGCCTTTGAATCTGTCTTCCCAAACAAGCAAGCTCTCTCAGTGTTCAGAATAAAACAGCTCGCTCTGAGGTGTTCACATTTGTGGAGCTCTCCAGTTCTTGCGGCCCAAAGGGGTTCAGCCTCCTGGCAGGGTTGGGATCGAAGCTGCCTACCAGAAGGCACTGCTCACCGTCTGTCACCCTGGGGAAGTAGAGCGGTCCCCAACCACTGGACGTGTGCAAGCCGAGGCTGGGCCGCCCTTTGTCAGAGAGCTTGTAGCGGAAGTGCGATCATCAGATGACGGGCGGGGGCGGGTCTTATTGTCTCCAATAGCCAGGTGACAGGGCCCGTGCTCAGAGGGTGAAATTCACCAGGGTCTCCTAGTCTACCCAGTAAATCTGGGTCCCACTGCACTTACTGGTAGCATTCTGTACAAGATGTTAGGGTTGCCTAGAGGAGGAAGGGGACCTTTGGGAGAGACAAGGGGCTCTCACCCTCTGGTTCCACAATGACAGCACAGGATTGGCCAGTTCAGGGTCCCTGCTCCTGGAGCTCATACCTGTAGCCACCCGGTCTCACAGATAGAAGCACACACAGGCACCTCTCCTCATGTGCAGCGGGCTCTGAGTTTCATGGAACAAGAAGAGCCAACTCCTAGGAGGAGGCCGGTTCAAACTCTGCCTTTTTCTGACTGTGTACTCTTGGAGAAGTTATACACCTCTCTGAAAAATTGTTGAAAGTCAACTTACTGCACAGGACACGTTCTATGCTCAGTTATGTCTGCCGAGTTCAGCTGGGGTGCAGGCACTGCCACGGGCCCCAAGAAAAGACAAGGGTGCAGAGCAGGGGCTGCTTTCAAGGACCTGCCATGCTAGTGAAGGTGGAACAGTAAAGAGGGTCCCGGGTGTAAGGGCGCGGGCAGTGACGGTAGCACAAACCCGGTGAGGCACGGGAGGGTGAGGGAGGCCTTCTGCAGAGAGGATGCCCTGTGGACAGCGTCAGGGAGAGATCAAGAGACAGGGATGGCCGGGTGGGCACAGGGCTCACTGGCCAGGCAACATCGCCATTATTTCTGTTATTATTACTTCTCCTGCTGAGGCACAGAGAGGGTAAGACACCTGCCCAGGGCCACACTGTTAGCCGCAACTGACTCGGCCGCAAGCCTGTTTAGGGGCCCGCAAGCACATGGTGCGCTGGTCTTATGGTTCAACGGGTGCGCAGGTGGGATCTCTTTTCTTTTCTTTCTTTCTTTTTTTTTTTTTTTTTTTTTTTTTTTTTTTTTTTTTTTTTTTTTTTTGAGATGGAGTCTCACTCTGTCACCCAGGCTGGAGTGCAATGGCGTGATCTTGGCTCACTGCAACCTCCGTCTCCTGGGTCCAAGCGATTCTCTCACCTCAGCCTCCGGAATAGCTGGGATTACAGGCGTGTGCCATCATGCCCGATGAATTTTTGTATTTTTAGTAGATGGGGTTTCACCATGTTGGTCAGGCTGGTCTTGAACTCCTGACCTCAAGTGATCCGCCCGCCTTGGCCTCCCAAAGTGCTGGGATCACAGGCGTGAGCCACCGCGCCAGGCTCGTGGGTGGGATCTCTGATCCTCGTGGTTCATGGATCTCCTGATTATGCTCCAAATCCACCTTCTGCTTTCTTGACATCAAACCTAAGAAACAAGGAACCACAACACTTTCTGCTTAAGCCTAAAATTCTGGTAACCAGAAGGGACCCTTGAGAGGACCCCCAGGTCTCTCTCCATCCTGAGGGGCTGCCGCTCTGGTTTCTCCCCAACGTTGGGGATGGAGGGCCCTGTCTGACCTCATGAAGGTGCTATTCCAGAGAGTCAAGCACCAAATTGGGACAGCCCAGGTGGTCACTCGGCTCTGCTGAGGCCGCTTGGATCTCAGGGTGACTGGCCCTGTCAGGGTGACTCAGCTCTTCCTGCAGCTGGGTGTGGGCTGACGGCTGGGAGCTCTCCGGGCAGCCTGCAGTGGCCAGGCTGCAGCAAGGCAGGCGGGAGCAGCCCGGGAGGACTCACTGAGTTCTTATTTTGCTTTTAAAGCCTCCAGCTCCTGGCCCAGGGAGCCAGGTATGCTCAGCCTGTTGGAAAAGTGCCTCCTTCTCAGGGAAGCCTCCGTCATGGGGAAAAGCTGGGATGCTCAGAACCAAACAGGAACTGAAAGTCAGCCCAGCTAAATCCTTCATGTCACAGCTGAGGAAACTGAGGCCCAGAGAGGTTGACCTGCTTGGGGTCATGCACACGTAGGGTGGTGCAGGCCTGTGATCTTTGCACTGGGACCCCAGACCTCTCTGGGGAGATCCCACACTGCTCGGAACCAGCAAGCTGCTGGGTGATGCTGCAGGACTCCCTGAAAAACTGGCCTATTGAAGACCAGTGCAGGGTAGGCAGGAGGGCCCCCAGACAGACCTGGGACCCAGTCCTGGC
This sequence comes from Rhinopithecus bieti, assembly GCF_001698545.2. Lineage (NCBI taxonomy): Eukaryota > Metazoa > Chordata > Mammalia > Primates > Cercopithecidae > Rhinopithecus > Rhinopithecus bieti. The sequence goes on along the minus strand of NW_016815549.1, from coordinate 1,145,611 downwards.
CCCAGTTTCTAACTGTTTGGCCCTGGACAGGTGTCTTACCCTCTCTATGCCTCAGTCTCCCTTCTGGCCACCTTCTGGGATCTCCAGGAGAGTTCAGTGAGTGGCAGTGTGTGGTCAGCCTGGTGCGCACAGGGCTCCCTCCGTGTTCACCAAACCTCAGAGGAGGTGGCCCTGGAGCCTCGAAGAACAGGGTGTCTCCTGCCTGCCACTTGTGGAAAAGCCCACCTGGCCCTCCCACGCACATAAACACATGGACAGGAGAACTTGAGGGCACATGGAGAATTTGCTTCTCCTGAGAGCAGGCTGGAGTTCAGGGGTCAGAGCAGGTGAACTTGGGCTTTCCCTCTGCAAAACTCACCTGTGAAACCCACTCATTTGTGCAACAAATATTTACCGAGTGCTTGCTGTGTACAAGGTCCTGCCCCAGGGTTGGAGACAGAGCCATGACCAAAGCAAACAGAATCCTGCCCCATCATCCTTACTTCCAGAGGGCGAGATCATCAACAAGAGTCACAAATGATCAAACGCATGTGGGGAGTAACCTAGTGATTGTGGAGCAGGGATCGGAGAGGGATCAGTGCCACTGAGAAAAGAGCGAGCAGAGCGAGGGACTAGGAAGCGACAGGAGTGGGAATTTTAGAGGGGGATCGGGAAAGGGCCAGCCCGAGCAGGTGACCTCTGAACAGAGGGCGGAATGAGGTGAGGGCACAAGCCATGAAGGTTTCTGCAGGAAGAACTTTCCAGGTGGAGGAACAGCCCCTGCAAAGGCCCTGAGGCAGGAGCCCCATGTAACAACAGCTGCAGGAAACAAAGGAGGGAAGGTGGGGATGAGGGGAGGAGGTGGAGGATGCCGTGTGCAGGTGTGGATTGGGGGAGGGGACCGGTCTGCCTCATCTGTGGCGTCAGCTGGCTCTGTTTCAGGGCGATATAATTGCTCAGCCTCTACGAGGTACAAAATCCCAGAAGACAAGGAGATCCATGGAGGGGGAAATGAGAATCCCACCGGTTTGAAGCATGCCATGTTGGTGACGCTCCTTTCTTGAGGCTTCTTTGTCCCCCTCCCCAACCTCACTTCACGCTCTGCTCTTCACACAGTACAGTCTCAGAAGGCCATGGTCACAAAGGGTCAGGGCACCAGCCTTAGGACAAAGACCCAAATCATCAACCAGATATCACAGCTGCTGACCCTGGCCTCACCCAGCCACCCTCTACCTTGCCCCCTGTCCCCACCCCAAGTCTTGACAGGAGCTGTTCCCTCCATTAGGAACGTGCTGCCTTCACTCTCCGTCCACAGAGGTGCGCGTCTTCCGGGTCTCACACGTGGTGATAACTCAGACAACTCAGTCAACTACTCATTGACTGAATGAATACATTCACAGTTATGTCTCCAGGGTCCTCAACTGATTCCACACATTAGCTGAGTACCTGCCATGTCCCATACCTCTTTCTCAGATTTCCAGTCAGGGATCAGGAGACCTGGGCTTTAGCTGCGTGACTTGGAGCAAGTCACGTGTCCTCTCTGGCCCTCAATTGCAATCAGATCTTTCAGAGCTGGAAAGGATTGTCGAGTTCTCCAGCGTAAGCCCTTGCCTGATGCATGGGACAGCTCTGCTGAGTCCCCGCTCAGTCACGACCCAGTCTCTCCTTGAGACGGAGTTCACTCCCAAACTCCCAAGAAAGTTCACTCCTGGGTATCTTCCAGATTAAATGAAGATCCCTCAGACTGGAAAAGGCTTAGGTGTTAGCAGACCTGGTTCAGATCACACTTCTAGCTCCATGACCTTGGGCATGTCACTTAACCTTTGTGAGCCCAAGGTTTACCATCCATAAAATGGGGGTCATCATTGTTTTCTGTTAGAGTTGTCTCCAGGATCAAGCAAGATGGCCAGGAAGTGCCTGGCACACTGTAGACTCTGAGACATTTAAGAGATGTAAATTATACACTAAGGAGCTCCAGTCCTGATTACTACAGCAGTTCCCAGGATCTAGACTCCGCGTGGTTCCGGATGAGGGGCTGGGAGGGGAGGGCTGGCAGAAGGTGGTTGTCTGCAGGTCCTGGCAAAGTAGCACATCCTAGGAGGGGGCCATAATGAAGACAAGGTCAGAATGGTGTAGGAAGGAAACTAGATACATAAATGACAGATAAGTAAATATTTTGTTATTGTGGTCAGATACACAAGCCTTAAAAATTTACCATTTTAATCATTTTTAAGTGTACCGTTCTAGGGACTTTAAGTACATTCACAGCTGGGCACAGTGGCTTGTGCCTATAATCCCAGCTGAGGTGGGAAGACCACTTAAGCCCAGGAGTTCAAGGCCAGCTTGGGCAACATAGTGAGACCTTGTACAAAAAAATAGAAATTAGCTGGGCCTGGTGGCACACGCCTTTGGCTCCAGCTACTCAGGAAGCTGAGGTGGGAGGATCACTTGAACCTAGGAGCTCGAGGCTGCAATGAGCTATTATCACACCACTGCACTCCAGCTGGGGCAATAGAGCAAGACCCTCTCTCTGAAAAAAAAATTGTTTTTAAGTACATTCATAGTCTGGGTACAGTGGCTCACGCCTGTAATCCCAGCGCTTCGGGAGGCCAAGGCGGGTAGATCACCTGAGGTCAGGAGTTTGAGACCAGCCTGGCCAACATGACAAAACCCCGTCTCTGCTAAAAATACAAAAATTAGCCAGGCATGGTGGCACACGCCTGTAATCTCAGCTACTCGGGAGGCTGAGGCATGAGAACTGCTTGAGCCCAGGAGGTGGAAGTTGCAGTGAGCCGAGATTGTGCCACTGCACTCCAACCTGGGCGACACAATAAAATAAAAAATAGGCCAGGCAAGGTGGCTCACGCCTGTAATCCCAGCACTTTGGAAGGCCGAGGCAGGCAGATCACGGGCTCAGGAGATTGAGATCATCCTGGTTAACATGGTGAAATCCCGTCTCTACTAAAAATACAAAAAGTTAGCCGGGTGTGGTGGCAGGCACCTGTAGTCCCAGCTACTCGGGAGGCTGAGGCAGGAGAATGGTGTGAACCTGGGAGGCAGAGCTGGCAGTGAGCTGAGATCGCGCCACTGCATTCCAGCCTGGGTGACAGAGCGAGACTCCGTCTCAAAATAAATAAATAAATAAACAAATAAAATAAAATAAAATAAAAAGTACATTTACAGTGTTGCGCAGTCATCACCTCCTCACCCATCTCCCGAACTTGTTCAGTTTCCCCTACTGAAATGGTGTCCCCACTAACCACCAACACTCATTCCTCTCCCCCCAGGCCCTGGCACCCACCATTCTACTTTTTATCTTTATGAATTTGACAACTCCAGGAAACTCATAAAAGTGGAATCCTATAGTATTTGCCCTTTTGTGACTGGCTTGTCTCACTTAGCTTAATGTCTTCAAGGTTCATTCATGTTGTAGCATGGGTCAGAATTTCCCCCTTTTTTTTAGTTTGAGACAGGGTCTTACTCTGTCACCCAGGCTAGCTCGATCTCAGCTCACTGCAGCCTCGACCTTCTGGGCTCAAGCAATACTCCCAACTCAGCCTCTGGAGTAGTTGGGACTACAGGCACTTACTACCACAGCTGGCCAACTTTTGTTTTTTTGTAGAGACTGGGTTTCCCCATGTTGCCCTGGCTGGTCTTGCACTCCTCGGCTCAAGCCATCCTCCCTCCTTGGCCTCCCAAGGTGCTGGGATTACAGGTGTGGGCCACAATGCTGGGAGCGATTTTCCTCCTTTTTAAGGCTGAATAACATTCTGTTGTATGAATGTGCTACATCTGTTTATCCATTCATCTGTCAATGGACATTTGGGTGTTTCCACATTTTGGTTACTGTGAGTGATGCTCCTGTGAGCAGGGATATACAAATATCTGTTTGGGTCCCTGCTTTCAGTTCTTTTGGGTATATGCCCAAAAGCAGACTTGCTGGATCATATGGTAATTCTGTGTTTAATTTTAAAAATATTTTAATTTGTTCTTTTTTTCTTTTGTTGTTGTTTTTATTTTCTTGTTGTTGTTGTCGTTGTTTTTGAGAGGGAGTCTTGCTCTGTCGCCCAGGCTGGAGTGCAGTGGTGCAATCTCAGCTCACTGTAACCTCTGCCTCCGTGGATCAAGCAATTCTCCTGCCTCAGCCTCCCAAGTAGCTGGGATTACAGGTGCCCGCCACTACGCCCAGCTAACTTTTCTATTATTAGCAGAGACAGGGTTTCACCATGTTGGTCAGGCTGGTCTCGAACTCCTGACTTCAAGTGATCCACCCACTTCAGCCTCCCAAAGTTCTGGGAGGGGTTACAGGCATGAGCCAATGCTCCTGGCCCATTTCTTAATTGGGTTGTTTGTTTTTTGTTGTTGAGTTGTAGTTCTTTATATATTCTGGATATTAATCTCTTATCTGAGATGTGATTTGCAATCATTTTCTCCCATTCCGTGGGTTGCCTTTTCAGTGTGTTGATAATGTCCTTTGATGCACAAAAGCTTTTAATTTTGATGAAGTTCAGTTTATCTATTTTTTCTTTTGTGGCCTGTGCTTTGGTATCATGGCCAAGAAGTCATTGCCAGATTCAATGTCATGAATCCTTTCCTGTAGGTTTTCTTCTAAGAGTTTTATAGTTTCAGCTCATACATTTAGATCTGTGATCCACTTTTAATAATTTTTGAATAGGGTATAAGCTCAGGGACCAGTGTTACTCTTCTGCATATGAATACCCAGTTTTCCCAATACCATTTGTTATAAAGACTACCCTTTTCCCATTGAATGGTCTTGACACTTTAGCTAACATTCATTGAAAAAAGTCATTGAAAAAAATTTTAATATGTAATAATATATAA
>NW_016815549.1:1119350-1136501 GCF_001698545.2 Rhinopithecus bieti | reverse complement strand
AAAAAAAAAAAAAAAAAAAATACTGGGATCTTTATTCTAACCCATTGATTTCTATGTCTGTCTTCATGCCAGTATCACACTATTTTGATAACTGTAGCTGTGTAGTAAGTTTTGATCAGGAAGGGTATTTTGAACGTTGTTCTTTTCCAAGATTATTTCACTATTTGAGATCCTTTGAGATTCCATATAAATTTTAGGAAGGATTTTCCTATTTCTACAAAAAAAAGTAATTAGTATTTTGACTGGAATTGCATTGAACCTGTAGATCACTTTGAGTAGTATTGACATCTTACCAATATTAAAGATAAATTTTTCTTTTTTTTTTTGAGACAGAGTCTCACTCTGTCATCCAGGCTGGAGTGCAGGGGCACGATCTCAGCTCACTGCAACCTCCACCTCCCGGGTTCAAGCAATTCTTCTGTCTCAGCCTCCTGAGTAGCTGGGACTACAGGCGCGTGCCACCATACCTGGCTAATTTTTGTATTTTTTGTAGAGATGGGGTTTCACCATATTGGTCAGGCTGGTCTGGAACTCCTAACCTCAGGTGATCCACCCACCTTGGCCTCCTGAAGTGCTGGGATTACAGGCATGAGCCACTGTGCCCGACTAGGATAAATTGTTCAAAATGACATTTAGTCATGAAACTGCTGTGGAAAATAGTCTGGCAGTTTCTCAGAAAGTTAAGCATAGAATTACCACATGATCCAGAAGTTCCTTTCCTAGATGTATACTCAAAAGAACTGAAAGCAGGGACTAGAACAGATACTTGTATATCAGTGTTCAGCATTATTCACAAAAAACAAAAGATGAAAGCAACCTGAGTGTGCAGCAACAGACGAATGGATAAGCAAAATGTAGTGTACGCATACCGTGAAATATTGTTTGTCTGTAAAAAGGAATGAACTTCTGATACATGCTACAACATGGATGCACCTTGAAGACATTATGGTAAGTGAAACAAGCCAGACACGAAAAGAAAAATATTGTATTATTCCACTTATATAAGGTTCCTAGAATAGACAAATTTATAGAGACAGGAAATAGAATAGAGATTACCAGTGGGGAGGAAGAAATAGGGAGTTATTGTTCAATGGGTACAGAGTTTCTGTTTGGGATGATGAAAAAAAAGTTCTGGAAATAGATAGTGCTGATGGTTATACAGTGTTGTGAATATACTTAATGCCACTGAACTGGACACTTAGAATGGTTAAAATGGTAAATTTTATGTTACATGATATAAATGTGATATGATTAGGCTTTGTGTCCCCTCCCATATCTCATCTCCAATTGTAGTCCCCAGGTATTGAGGGAGGGACCTGGTGAGAGGTGATTGGATCATGGAGGTAGTTTCCCCCAAGCTGTTCTCGTGATAGTGAGTGAGTTCTCATGAGACATGTTAGTCTTACAAGGCAGTTTTCCCTGCTCTTACATGCTCTCTCTTGCCTGCCACCATGTAAGATGTGCCTGCTTTGCCTTCCGCCATGACTGTAAGTTTCCTGAGGACTTCCTAGCCATGTGAATCAATTAAACCTCTTTCTTTTATAAATTACCCAGTCTGAGGCAGTTCTTTATCACAGTGTGAAATCAGACTAATATTAATACAAAACATATATTTTACCATAATAGAAAATGTTTTGAAAGGAGACGTTTATTCCCTGATTACCAGTGTCATGCATTTTCATAGATGACAATGTGGAAATACAGAGAACACACAGAAGGAATGCAGGGAAAGGATGCAAAATGCAAATAGCTGTCAGATTTGGGGCAGCAGTCCAATTTTTTGGTGATTGCCCCAGCACACGGATGAAGTGGCTTCCCTGTGAGTTCGCCAGCCGTGCACTGACTCTGCTGTCTGGCGGTCACGTCCCTCCATGTGCAGGTGAGCACATGCCTCTGAGGAGACGTCGTCGCCCTTTAGTTGGCTTGGACACACATTTCCCTTGGCTGTTCCTACTTGAGTTTCTCTCTGCTCCCAGAAAGCTTAGTGAGGATGACTGGGATTCCAAGATTCCAAGATTGTATCTTGCAAGAGTGAAACACTAGGGTTTTTTCTGCTGCTGTAGTTATTTATTTATTTATTTATTTATTTATTTATTTATTTCTAAGAATGTTGTACTGGACTTTCTAGTTTTATGTCAAAAGAATTTGATTGTTTTTGTTATTGTTTTGAGACAGGAGTTTCGCTCTTATCGCTCAGGGTGGAGTACAATGACTCTATCTCACTCACTGCAGCCTCCGCCTCCCAGGTTCAAGTGATTCTCCTGCCTCAGCCTCCCAAGTAGCTGGGATTATAGGTGCAGACCATCATGCCCAGCTAATTTTTTGCATTTTCATTAGAGACAGGGTTTCGCCGTGTTGGCCAGGGTGGTCTCGAACTCCTGACCTCAGGTGATCCACCTGCCTCAGCCTCCCAAAGTGCTGGGATTACAGGCGTGAGCCACTGCGCCTGGCCAATGTCAAAAGAATGTTGATTGCTGGTCATTTTCACACCTACAAAATTATGAAGGCAAATTCTGCAAAATGACTCTTAAACAGAACCTCAACATTACTCATACTCTTTCCTGATAAACCCATGTATAGGAACCTATCCAGAGGAAACATTTGACTTATAAAACAGTGTTTTGCAGCATCATTTACAACAGCAAAGACCTGTCCATCAAGAGGATTATGACCATCCACTCATGGATGCATTTGCATATGTCACTTGCAAGGAGGGTTGTGTTAAAACTGCATGATATTGCAAGAAGGGTAGAATAAGTGAAACAAGCAGGATACAAAAGTTTCATGCAGTATATGTTTAAACTTTATTAGAGAGGCACAGCAATAAAATCTTTTCAAATACTTTTAACAGCATGGAACAGTTCAGTCCATGATTTTCAGTGAAAAAGACCATGAAACTGTGGATGAAAATTGCTACAATGTCATGTATGATACAATTATGAAAAATATAGGCTGCTGGGTGCAGTTGCTCACACCTATAATCCCAGCACTTTGGGAGGCTGAGGCAGGCAGATCACCTGAGATCAGGAGTTCGAGACCAGCCTGGCCAACATGGCAAAACCCTGTCTCTACAAATACAAAAATTAGCAGGTGTGGTGGGGCACGCCTGTAATCCCAGCTACTCGGGAGGCTGAGGCAAGAGAATTGCTTGACCCCAAGAGGTAGAGGTTGCAGTGAACTGAGATCATGCCACTGTACTCCAGCTCAGGTGACAGAGCAAGACTCTATCTTAAAAGAAAAAAAGAAAAGAAAAGAAAAAAATATAGGCTGGGCATAGTGGCTCAGGCCAGGCAAGGTGGTGCATGCCTGTAATCCCAGCACTTTGGGAGGCCAAGGCAGGAGGATCACCTTAAGGACCCCAGGAGTTTGGAACCAGCTTGGGGAACAAAGTGAGATCCCATCTCGACAAAAACAAAACAAAACAAAACAAACAAACAAACAAAACGACAATTAGTTGGGTGTGGTGCCACATGCCTGTAGTCTCTGCTACTTGGGAGACTGGGGTGGGAGGATTGCTTGAGCCCAGGAGTTTGAAGCTGCAGTGAACTATTATTGCACTACTGTACTCCAGTCTCCAGGTGATAGAGGGTATCTCTAGAAAAGCAGAAAGGAAGGAATGGAAAGAAGGAAGGCAGGCAGGGAGGAAGGAAGGAAGGACTTTAATAACAAAGACTGGAAGGAAATATACAAACATGTTAATAATGATTGGCTTTAACTTGTGGTACAATGAGTCACTTTTCTTTTTTTCTTTTCTTTTTTTTTTTTTGAGACGGAGTCTTGCTCTGTTGCCCAGGCTGGAGNTGAGCCCAGGAGTTTGAAGCTGCAGTGAACTATTATTGCACTACTGTACTCCAGTCTCCAGGTGATAGAGGGTATCTCTAGAAAAGCAGAAAGGAAGGAATGGAAAGAAGGAAGGCAGGCAGGGAGGAAGGAAGGAAGGACTTTAATAACAAAGACTGGAAGGAAATATACAAACATGTTAATAATGATTGGCTTTAACTTGTGGTACAATGAGTCACTTTTCTTTTTTTCTTTTTCTTTTTTTTTTTTTGAGATGGAGTCTTGCTCTGTTGCCCAGACTGGAGTGCAGTGGCGCAATCTCAGCTCACTGCAAGCTCTGCCTCCCAGGTTCATGCCATTCTCCTGCCTCAGCCTCCTGAGTAGCTGGGACTACAGGCGCCCGCCACCATGCCCAGCTAATTTTTGTATTTTCAGTAGAGACGGGGTTTCACCTTGTTAGCCAGGATGGTCTCGATCTCCTGAACTTGTGATCTGCCCTCCTCGGTCTCCCAAAGTGCCGGGATTACAGGCGTGAGCCACCACGCCAGCCCTTTTTTCTTTTCACCTCTTTTTTTTTTTTTCCCCTTTTTTTTTTTTTTTTTTTTTTAACGTTTTCACTATCACAAAGCCATCCAACTCTTAAAATCAGGACAGAAAGTAGGTTATTTTTATGCTTAGGCAAATTGAAACTTCATCAAAATGTAAGTCCTTGTGTTAAGGTGAGAATAGAGGTGTTTTTTCTTTCTATTTTTTAAATTTTTATTTGCTTTATTGTATTGCCATTATAATAAATTCTGTGTATCATTTTTAACCCATTGAATTTAGCCATTTCCCTTGTCACCTTCCCACCGTCCCAACGCCAACCCTACTTCCCAATGACTAGAGCCCAAACTTAGCTGGGAGCGACAGTGTGTAGTTGCCAATGATCCTTCCTTGTTATTTGGAGTCAACAGCAGGAACCAGGCACACAGGTGAGACCAGCGAGAACCTCTGGGGAGCTGGCCTGACCTCCACACCCCTTTGTGACTCTGTGAACTTAGTTCCCGGGTCTCAGGCCCTCTGGCCTGTGCCTCTTCCCATATGTTCCCCTCCACGGAGCCACCCCAGGGTGGGCAGGTGCAGAGGCAGAAACCTGCTGAGGATGCCCACTATGACTTGTTGTCCATCCCCCACAGGCTGGGGGCGCCTTCTCCACCCAGATTGGGTGCCTGAAAACACGTTGGCCGTGGAAACCCCTATTAACGTGAAGGCGTCTCGCTTCAGCCATCAACACTGTCACCACCAAACAAGATTGCCAGGGTTCCCAGAGCAGGAGAGAGGAAAAGGGTTGTGTGGACAATTTAGAGTTGCCAGCTCTGTTTTTCCCTTCCAAAGACATTTTGTTAAAATTTTTCTTGCTAGAATTCTTCTTCTTCCCCTTCCCCTCCTTCTCCTTCTCCTCCTCCTCCTCCTCCTCCTTCTTATTCTTCCTCCTCCTCCTCCTTCTTATTCTTCCTCCTCCTCCTCCTCTTTCTTCTTCTTCTTTGCCCTCCTCCTCTTCCTCTTCCCCTTCTCTTTCTCCTTCTCCTTCTTCTTCCAGGGTTTGGCTCTGTCACCCAGCCTGGAATGCAGTGGTGTGACCTCAGCTCACTGCAACCTCCACCTCCCAGGCTCAAGCAATCCTCCCACCCCAGCCTCCCAAATAGCTGGGACTACAGGTATGTGCCTCCATGTCCAGCTAATTTTTTGTGTGTTTTCAGTAGAGAAAGGGTTTCACCATGTTGCCCAGGCTGGTCTCAAACACCTAGGCTCAGGCAATCTGCCCATCTCAGCCTCTCAAAGTGCTAGGATTACAGGAGTGAGCCATTGTACCTGGCCCACCATTCCTTTTTTTAATTTTTTTTTTTTTTTTTTTTTTTAGAGACAGGATCTCACTGTGTTGCCCAGGCTGGACTCAAATTCCTGGGACCAAGTGATCCTCCTGCCTCAGCCTCACCAGTAGATGGAACAATAGGCATGAATACCACAACTGGCTACTACCATTTCTTAAAAGAAAAGCACTTAAATGTAGGAGGAACTTAATCTCAGAATATGGAAAATAGCAAGAGAGAACAGTTGTCAACTGCGTACTGATATTTCCAAAATTCTTTTGTAGAGAACATGTGTTAAAAGTTCATTTCAAACAGCGCAAATGTCTATCAACTGATGAATGGGTAAGTGCAAGGTGGTCTATCCACACAGTGAAATATTATTCAGTCATGAGAAGGAATGAAGTGACTGGACGCGGTGGCTCATGCCTGTAATCCCAGCACTTTGGGAAGCTGAGGCAGGTGGATCACCTGAGGCTGGGAGTTCAAGACCAGCCTGCACAGCATGGTGAAATCCCATCTTACTAAAATAAAAAAATTAGCCCAGCATGATGGTGGGTGCCTGTAATCCCAGCTACTTAGGAGGCTGAGGCAGGAGAATCACTTGAACCCGGGAAACAGGGGTTGCAGTGAGCTGAGATCGTGCCATTGCACTCCAGCCTGGGTGACAGAGCAAGACTCCCTCTCAAAAACAAACAAACAAACAAACAAACAAACAAACGAACAAACAGAAACAGAAAAGGAATGAAGCACTGATACACCTCAAAAACATGGCGCTAACTGAGAGAAGCCAGGCACAAAAGGCCACACGTCGTATGATTCCATTCACATAATGTTCAAAATAGGCGAACTGATTGAAAATAGAAGTGGATTGCTGGTTGCCAGGGACTGAGAGGAGGGAGAAATGGTGAGTGACTGCTAATGGGTGTGAGGTTTCTTTTGAGGGTGATGAAAATGTTCTAGAACTAAGTAGTAGTGATAGTTGTACAACATTGTAAAACATACTAAAAACTACTGAGTAGTATATGTAAAATGATAAATTGTATGTTACGTGAATTATATGACAATAAAACATACATTAAAAACTAAATGTAGGTTAGGTACAGTGGCTCAGGTTTGTAATCCCAGGACTTTGGGCTTTGGAGGCGGGCCGATCTCTTGAGGTCAGGAGTTCAAGACCAGTCTGGCCAACATGACGAAACCCCCGTCTCTACTAAAAACACAAAAAATTAGCCGGGCCAGGTGGCCCAAGCCTGTAATCCCAGCTACCTGGGAGAAGGACGCATGAGAATCACTTGAACCCAGGAGGCGGAGGTTGCAGTGAACTGAGATTGTGCCACTGCACTCCAGCCTGGGCGACATAGTGAGGCTCTGTCTTAAGAAACAAAAAATAAAACAACAACAACAACAAACCCAAAAAGGAAAAACAAAAGCTAAATGTAAGGAAAGGTCTGAGAATGTACACAAATGACAACACTGAGCTTTCTTTTGTATCCTTCTGTCATGGGTTGTTGTCAACTTCCCTTGGATTTTGCAACTGTTGCAAATTCATTTTCAGAGTGGGGTGGGCCGGGGCGGAAGTCAAAGAGCTCACACTTCCACTCAAGGCACAATATTCTGTCTGAGCTGTCACTGGTCGAGGCTGCTGTGCAGTGTCAACCCCTGGCCTTTCCATCCTGCCCTGAATTGGGCAGAGAGGCTTCCAGGAATCCCGTAGGCACAAAGATGCAGATGCTGCCCCCGGCAGAGGGTCTGATGTCCCAGGAGAGGCCCTGAGGGCAGTGGTTGCCTACTCCGATGGCCGTCCACCTCCGAAGGATGTCTTTGGTGCAGGTGATGGGTGCCTCTCCCTTTGGAGTTGCTGGTGCTGCTGCCCTGGGAAGCCCCCTCCTGCCTTTGCCCCTCCCCCATTGCTTAGATCCTGCTCTGTTCCTGATGATGGCTGGGAGTGGAGTTTTGATGTACATCATGAATTGGAAGCTGACTGTCACACCATGGCAGCAGGGACCAGCACAGAGGCAGTGCTGCCCACAGACATAGAGAGCCCTGAGTGAGGAGAGAGCTGGGAAGGCCTCGGCCATCCACTGGCAAAGGACAATGGATCTCCAAGGGGCGCAGCCGGCTGATGGGTGATGGCATGGATGGAGGGTGGGTACATCAATGCTGGAGCATCAACTCTGTGCGCCCCCATGGGGAGAATCGCCCCTGCTGAAGCCCCGGCTGGTCCAGATCCACACCAGCCACTTTAGGGGTGTCTGTGGACCCAGGACCCACACAGCCTCCAGAGCCAAGAGTCCCGAGTGTGTGCACCTGTCGGCCTGGGTCTGGACTTGCAGCCCCAGCCAATGGGGCCCAGGTCATGCTACCCATGGGTGCACACAGCCGAGCATGAAAGCGGGCACTCCTGCACTTGTGTGAGTGCTGGCAGGCTTGTGTCCCTCCCAACTGAGCTGTGGGAGAGTGAGGGCAGGCGTGAGAATGTGGGAGTGTGCCAGGGTGCTGCATTCCTGCGCGAGCAACGGCGCTTGTACATGAAGGTTTGTTGGTGGGCGGGCACCTGTGTGCTTGCCTGGGAGTGAGAGGGAGTTGTTGGGGTGGCTACTGCTGGGAGCAGGGAGGAGGGGACTACAGAGGACCGCCGGGGACCTTCCCTGGCTGGCTGCCTGCCCAGGCTTCCGTGTGTTTTGGTAGGGCTGCCCAGGCCCAAGGGCCCTCAGCGTCCAGGTAGAACTGCTCTGTCCAGACACTGCCCCTCCGCATCCTCCTTCCCTCCCGCCTCTCTCCTCCCCACACTCCCAGTCTCTTGCTTTGTCTCTGTCTGTGGGTCTGTGGCCCTTTCCGTTTCCATCTTTCCCCCTCCATCTCTGTTTCTCTGTCTCCCATTCACCCCCGGCGAAGGATCCTCCTTAGAGGCCCCAGGCCCTGCCAGGCCTTCCCGGCAAGCACAGCCGGCAGCCTTCCCTCCCAGGCACGGTGTGAGTCGGGGAAGGCCTCCGGGAAGTCCTCCCTCTTCATCTCTGACATGGCTCATTGTGACTTCGTTTTATGGGGCCTTAATGAGTCCATTCAGACAGATGGAGCTGCACCAAGGTGTGGGGACAGACGTGATCATTAAAGAGGTTGCCAGTAGCCAGCACGGCTGGCACCAGGGTGTTCAGAAGTGTGACTAGAAAAGGAGCCACCCTACGAACAGGGCAGTGGGTGCGGCCTTCAGAGAGCCAGAGCCCAGGGTAACAGCCCTGAGTGTGCAACAGCCTTGCTCTCTGCTAAGTCTTCCTGGGCACAGATCTGGCAGACTGTCCTCTCACAGATGGAAAAACCGAGGCCAAGGGAGGGTCAGTGGATGGTCTGAGGCCACACAGCACAGCAAGGGTTTGCATGAAGACCGCCCTGCCCCTGAGCTATCCAGACTGGGGAGAGCCCCACCCAGCTCCTGGCAGAGAAAAAGGCCTAGGAAGGGGACCTGAGCCAAGTAGCACAGGAGGCAAGGGGGACTGTCCGCCACTCAGACAGCAAACGCTTCCTGACGCCTCCATCACCACTCACCAAGCTCAGCTAGGTGATTTCCCAAGGTCGAGTTCTCTCCCTGCAAAGAATTCTGGGGCCTGCTATAAGGATAATTAAATATTCTCCACGTCACTTCGTTCCTGCACTCCTTCACTCATTCCATGCACTCACTGGACTCCTAGGGCCCCAAGCCACCTGTTAGAAGTTGGGGAGTCAGCAATGAATCTGCACCCAAGAAGCGGCACAAAGGGCAGGTGCTGAGGCCACGGGGCCCCTCCAAGGTCCAACTGAGGGCCCCTCCTCGGGAAAGCCTGGCCCAACAACCTCCCTACCCTGAGCTCCATCTTATGGCATGGCTGTCCATCTGTCTCCACTGGCCTGAGGCTCCTGTGGGCCCAGTGCAGGAGCCACCCACAGCTGTAGCTGAACAGCATTGTTTGTCAAAGAGAGTGACAGCACCATTTGGGTGAAAAGCTTTATAAACAGCACGGGTTCACGCACAGGTGAAGGGTCATGAGAGTGTGCACTTAGGCTGGCTGGGTCTGGGGGGCAGGAGAGGGGTCAGCCCAGGGCAGGCGCGGTGTCAGGAGGCCAGAGTGGTGACTTGGCCTTGGTCCAAGAGGATGCTGCCCCTGGCTTGGGAGAAGACCCTGCTGCCGGTCTCACCCTCCCAGGCTGACCTTGGCCAACACAGAGCCCAAGCACTCGCCCTTCTGAAATATTTACAGATTGGGAAATTGAGTTGGAGAAGTGATTTCCCAGATCCACAGCTACTCAGAAAGGCGACTAGAATTCAAGTTCTGATATCTCTGGTTTCTCCCACTGAATCCCGCAGCCCCCCTTGTGTCAGTCTTATTTATTTATTTATTTATTTATTTTTGAGACAGAGTCTCGCTCTGTTGCCCAGGCTGGAGTGCAGTGGTGTGATCTCCGCCTCCCAGGTTCACACCATTCTCCTCCCTCAGCCTCCTGAGTAGCTGGGACTACAGGTGTCCACCATCACGCCTGGCTAATTTTTTGCATTTTTAGTAGAGACGGGGTTTCACCTAGTTAGCCAGGATTGTCTCGATCTCCTGACCTCGTCATCCGCCCGCCCCAGCCTCTCAAAGTGCTGGGATTACAGGCGTGAGCCACCACACCTGGCCCCATGTGTCAGTCTTAATAATAACATAGTAATAACAATAGCAACAGCGGCAGCAACCCTTTGCAGAGGAGCCTCGGTGTTAAAATGCACTTTCTCTAATATTATCTTATTGGATGCTCTTGGGAGCTCTGGGAAGTAGAAGTTCCCACCTGCCTTGATGGCTGGGGAAAAGGAGGCACACCCCAGCCAGGCACCTCCTCACACTGCAGGGCACATCCAGCCCATGCAAAGCTAGGCCTGGTTCCTGGGTGGGGCTGTGTCGGGACAGCTGGGTGTGGACGGGGCTTCCACCCACGCTGGGGCTCCTGCTCAGCCAGGCTGCCTGGTGGGGTGGTGACTGAATGACAAACTTGCTGTGTGGGCTGGACGTCAGGGCGGGAGTAACAGCTCCAGGAAGGCCTGAGTTCAGCCCAGTCAGCCCACTCGGCCCCACTGCTAGGGCTGCCCGCGGAGCATATGTCATCCTGCCAGGGTCCATCCCACTGCGACCTGCCTTCCTGGCAGCTGCTGTTCAGGAGTGCTGCACCCCGCCCTGGGTGTGCTGCCAAAGCCGAGGTGGCCGTGCGGTCAGAGGCAGCGTCCTCTGCCCTCCCAGTCTCCCTGCCTGTGTGTGCCTTCCATGGCCGAGAGCCTTTCTCCTCTCCCTTCTCGTCTTGTCAGACTCCCACCCATCTGTCACAACCTGCCAAAGAGGCGCTGCTCCAGGCAGCTCCTGGACTCGCCAAGATGCAGCCAGACCCTCTGCTGCGCTCACTGCATCGTCATGGATGTAGCTGTCTCTCTGCCTGTCCGGACATCCTGACTACGGCAGAGGTCCCCAGCCCATGTGGGATGGGGATGGGCAGGGTGGGGGGGTCCATGTCCCCTTTTCTTAGGTGAGGGCAGTCACTTGAAGCCAGGGCAGGTGTGGGGATGGGGGCCCCAGACTTCAGCACGTGCCAGGCAGAGGGAAAGGGAGCTCCAAAGAGGTCGAGTCAGGGTAGGGGGCTTGATGGCCACACCCAAGCCAAAGAGGAAGCCAGGAGGCTGTGGGCCAGCCCAGAACCCAGCAGCCTCTGCTATGATGAACTAGGGCGCCCCACTCTACCCAGCAGCTCAGCCGACCCCCTCAGACACTCAATTTTATTTAACCAACACATATCCTGTGCACTCTGGACCAGGAGTGGTTCATTTACTCCTCACGAGCAGGCTGCTAGCAGCAGGGACATGTGCACAGAGGGGCTAGGGAACTTGCCCAAGGTCACACTGCTGGTCGGTGGCAGAACTGAGATTGGAGCACTGACCATTCGGAACCACAGTCCAAGCGCTGCTGCCCAGCTCTTTCCCAGGGAGCCACTCCAGGTGGAAACTGGACCCCAAAGAGCAGGGGCTGGACTGGGGTTGAGACTGCTGGCGTGAACCTGATGGATCGCCATGGCCCAACCTCTTCCTGGCTATGTGGCCTTAGACGAGTTGCTTTGCCTCTCTGGGCCTCAGATGTCTCTGTTCTAGAGTAGGGATAGTAGCAATAACTATGCACTCAGAATTTGTTAAGCACTTTCTGTGTGCCAGGTCCTATTCTGGAATCCAGGACCACAGCTGTGGTGAGGACAGGCGAGACCTGCCTCACGGTGGGGCTGGGATGGTGAGGACCACCTGACACAGGGTGTGGACAAACACCTTCGTCTACTTGTGGCTGGCTCTCCTTAATGCTCCACTGGGCCCTGCAAATTGGCGAAGATTTGGGAACCGCACACCCGGGGGTGAAGGAGATTGCAGGGCGAGGCAGCGCAGGAGCCAGGGCCAGGGGGCTAGGCTGGGCGGGGCAGTGCTGGGACAGCGTTTGGGTGGGGCCTGGGGATGAGATGTCCCTGCTCTAGAGGCTGTGCTGGCGGTCCCAAGGTTGGAATGTCCTCTCTGTGTCCTGGGGTGGGGATGGGTGACAAACGGTAGCATCAGGTCAGCAATCCCTGGGCACGTCTTGAGATGCAGGAACATCCTGTCTGGCGGCTTCCGCATGACTTCCCTGCCCCGTGAGCAGTCCAGGCTCACCTGCCCAGCTGGGCCCAAAGCACGAACACCCACGGGCGTGGGCTGGGAACAGCTTTTTTTTTTCCCTGAGAATCCCTTTCTTTCTGAATTCAAAAGCGACATTTGATCATCATAAAAAGAAGATTGGCAAAGCTAGGAAGATACCAACATTATATGAAAAAAAGTCACAAAATCACCCCATCCAGCCCCCTAGAGATAAGTGCTAGTAATATGTTGGTGGACAGTCCTCTGGCTGTTTTCCTGTGCAACTTTCAACCTGGCTGGGACGCAGCTATGCAGAGACATTGTGCCGGGTTCTTTTTGTTTAACATGTAATATGCCATCACCTAGAATTATGTTTATGGTTTCTTTCTGATTACAAAATTAGTATGTGCTCATTGTGAAAACAAAGCAAAACCATTATGGAAATGTGGAACCGTGAGAGGCCAGGGTGAAAAAGAAAGTGAAAGTCCCCCTTAGTTCCCAGCCCAGAGACATCGCCGTGTAAACTGTAAATTTTACAGTTTACTGTAAATCGCCAGGTAAACACTGCTGTGTAAACTCCTGGAGGAGTGCAGACCAGCAGAGGTGTTTAGAGCACAGGCCCAGGATCAGGTTGGCCTGGGAGCCAATCCTGCCTCTGCAGGCAAAGCCTTAGCTGACCTCTCTGAGCCTTGGTTTTCCGCAAGCGAAATTGATGAGAGCAGGGCCTACCTCATAATGTTGCTGGAGGAATTAAGGAATATACCAAAAGCATGGCCATCAGTGAGTTACAACAGGTAAAGTGCTCTAAGTAGGACACAGGAAGTGCTGGAAGCACATTAGGTTGTACAGTAAACACCTGACAGAAACCACAAAGGGGAATGCAGAACTCACCATGTGCCAGGTAAGGGCTTTGCATCTGTCTCATTTGATCCTCCCCCAAGCTCTGTGAGGTAGGTACTTTGATTATCCCCATTTTACAGATGTGAGAACCGAGGCTGAGAGACGTTGAGTGTCATAGAAGCACTATTCACAATAGCCCAAAGCAAAAGCAGCCCGAATGTCCATCAAAAAATAAATAAATAAATCATGATATATCCAATATACATAAAAAGGAATGAAAGGCCAGGCATGGTGGCTCACGCCTGTAATCCCAGCATTTTGGGAGGCTGAGGCAGGAGGAGGCCAAAGCAGGAGGAGGCCAGGAGTTCAAGACCAGCCTGGGCAACATGGCGAAACCCTGCCCCTACAAAAAAATACACCAATTAGCCAGGCATGGTGGCATGTCCCTGTAGTCCCAGCTGCGGCAGAAGGATCGTTTGAGCCTGGGAGGCAGAGGTTGCAATGAGCCAAGATTTCGCCAGTACACTCCAGCCTGGTGACAGAGCAAGACCCTGTCTCAAAAAACTTAAAAAAGAATGGAATACTGACATATGCTACAAAACGGACGAGCCTTGAAAACATTATGCTAAGTGAAAAAAGCCAATCAGAAAAGACCACATGTTGTATGCTTCCTTTTCTACGAAATGTCCAGAATAGGGAAGTCCACAGAAACAGAAATAGATTAGTGGTTGCCAGGGAATGGGGGAAGGAGAGTGTGGGGAGAGACTGCTTAATAGGTAATGGAGTCTCCCTTGGAACTAGATAGAGACGGTGGTCACACAGCATTGTGAATGTACTAAATGCTACCGAATTGCTCACTTTAAAATGGTTAATCTTACATTATGTGAGTTTAACCTCAATTAAAATTTAAAAAATGAAAAAGGAAGAAAGGGTGAGTGACTTGCCCAAGCTCGGGCCACACGGCCAGTGATGGTTCTCCTGCTGGGCAGACTGGAGACCACATGGCAGAGCTCTTTCTTTGTAGTGTTTCTGCCCATCACCATGACCCCAATTTCCAGAGTGGAGTCACCAGGTCAGAGGTGGCAACCTGTACACGGATGACATGCTGGGGGACTGGGCCTTGCCCTGCAGGGGACCTGGGTGGGGGGGAACGCCAGCCAGCCACCCCAGCCAGAATCCCACAAGACTGGTCAGTGCAGTTATCCCCAGAGCCCAGCAGGGTGGAGGGTGGGGCTGCCCTTTGGCCTGCACTTTTTGGTTAAGCCTGTGCTTTCAACACCCACCTCCTGCCTGCCTGGGTTATATTTAATCCTGCTCGCTTCCGGAAACCAGGACTCCGAGGACAGCGTGACCTCCTTCTGGCTTCAGAGCCCCGTGGGGTCCGTCACGGCACGGACCTGCCTTTGGTCACCGCGCAGCCTCAGAACCCTGCTGTGCTTTCTGAGCCCCAGTTTCCCCATCTGAAAACAGATGCGACAATGGCCCAACCACAGGGAGGTTTCGATAGGAGGATGGACCTGCAGGGCCGGCTCGGAGCTAGGCCTATTCAGATGAAGGCACCAGGAAAGGAACTGTTCGTTCAGTTGGCCCTAAGATGTTCCGGGTTTCTCTTGTAGTACCTTGGAAAGTTGACAGTGAATCTAGAAATATGTCCAAGGTCTCTCATTACGTGGAAAAGCAAGCTCAACGGGTGAGGGGGCCCCTAGCAAACACTCAAGTGGGAGCTATTATTATTTATTTGGGCTTTTGATGTTTGTTCCACATATGTTTCCATACCCACAGAACATTTCTAGAAGACTTCATGAGAAACTGTGAACAGCAATTAGTTCCTTCTGGGGATGGGCAGGAAATGAGATTTTTCACTTAATACATTTCTGTTCTCCTGAAAGTTTTCACCATGAGCATGTATTACTTTTATAATAACAGTTTAAAATAACATTAAACTCTGAAATAAAAAATGTTAGTTATTATGACCCTTTCAATTAATGGAAGAGGAAAATGGCACCCAGCCTCACCTCCTCCAAGAAGTCCTCCTGATAGCCCAGGCACCCGGCTTCTCCCAGGCAGAAGGAATCACCCTGTCCATCACTCGGTTTCCTTGTCTGCCTCTCCTATGAAAGTAGCAGACTGGGAGGGATGCGCCTGTTTAACTCATCCCTGAGTCCCTAGCACCCAGCCCTGATGATTGCACTGATGGGCACGGATGAGTGAAGGAATGAGGCTCCTACAGGCTAAGCCAGCCAACTGGGACCACAGAGTAAGTGGTTTTGCAGGGTGAAACCCTGGTCTCTGGGCTCCAACTCAGCCATACCCTGACTTCTCTAGGCCAGCTCCCATCCACTCACCATAAATATCTAATAGGGGCAGCCTGAGAATTGTCCAGATGGCCTCAGGCCTCCTGAAGGTGCTATGGCATTTGGGGCTTGGGAGAAAAAGTTGTTCAGGCTCCAAGTGGGAGCTGGGGATGCCCAAGGTGTGGAAAATTCCAGAGGGTGGTCCAAACAGAGCCAACCAGAAAGGCCACCAAAGAAGGGTGGTTTGTTCTCCCCATTTCCTTATCTGACACTTTAAAATTAAGATTTCAGCCTCCTTAATCAGGTACAAAGTTTTCTGATGATGGCAAAGTCCCTCCCAGGTGAAGAGCAACTGCCACTGCCTGGAAGGCTTTCGAACCCAAAGGTCTGGTGAGGCATCTCTTATGAACCCATTTTCAGATGGGAAAACTGAGGATCAGAGAGATGTAATGCCTTGAAGAGCAAGGTCTTGCATTGACCCTTCAGAGGCTGGAATGTCTGTGTTGACACCAGTGTCCCACACATGACATGGCTTTGAGTCAGGCTGCCTGGGTTTCTAATCATTCCTAATTCATAAGTCTGTGGAGGATTAAATACCATAGTGCAGTATACAGAAGGCACTTAAGGCTAGTGCCTGGCACAGGGTAAGCACACAATAATAACTACCATTAGTGGCTGTTGCTGACATTGCCGAGGCAGATTTTTGGGGTGTGTATGGCCTTTATGGGTGACCCTCCCAACATGTGCCCATCTACCCCTTAGAAGCATCAAAATGTCTCACCACCCTATCCACCAACCTTCCATTGCAGCGAGAGGCTCCACCCCCATCTTAGAAGAGCTGGAGCCTCTGTGAGCTCCACCCACCCTGGGGGCAGCACCTGGCCTGGCTCTAGCCCTTTGGCCTGCTGCCTGCCTGAAGGCCAGAGGCCAGCACGTGGTCAGTGCTTGCCAGAGAGCCTGGCCTGGCCAGAGAGGGCTGACCTTGACCTCTAAACTGGACTTAGGGGATGTCTTCTTGGCAGACCCTCAACCAACAGCAAACATTTCCACGTGCCTTAAAACAAACAAGTGCAAATTACACTCCTAAATGACAGAGACAGGGAAAATTACCTCCTGCTGTTCTGGGTTGCTTTTGAAGAGGTATCCTTGCAATCATGATCTTCGAACTTTCTGGATTCATAGAAGCCTTAAACATTTTCGGTGGCTGGGCATGGTGGATTGCTTGAGGCCAGGAGTTCGAGATCAGCCAGGGCAACATAGCGAGATCTTATCTCTATAAAAATTTAAAAATTAACCAGGCATGGTGGCACACGCCTGCAGTCCCAGCTACTCAGGAGGCTGAGGTGTGAGGATTGGTAGAGTGGAGGAGTTCAGTGCTGCAGTGAGCTACAATCACGCCACTGCACTCCAGCCTCACTCCAGCAAGAACCTGTCTTAAAAAATTAAAAAATAGGCCGGGCGCGGTGGCTCAAGCCTGTAATCCCAGCACTTTGGGAGGCTGAGACAGGCGGATCACGAGGTCAGGAGATCGAGACCATCCTGGCTAACACGGTGAAACTCCGTCTCTACTAAAAAAAATACAAAAAACTAGCCGAGTGATGTGGCGGGCGCCCGTAGTCCCAGTTACTCGGGAGGCTGAGGCAGGAGAATGGCGTAAACCCGGGAGGTGGAGCTTGCAGTGAGCCGAGATCGCACCACTGTACTCCAGCCTGGGCGACAGGGCGAGACTCCGTCTCAAAAAAAA
>NW_016815549.1:1111866-1118609 GCF_001698545.2 Rhinopithecus bieti | reverse complement strand
AAAAAAAAAAAAAAAAAAAAAGTCACATTACTCTTTTAAATATACTGTAGCTATTTAATATCTACTTTCTTCCACTTAAAATTCTAGGATGAGCTTTTAGCAATTGATGGGTTTGCTTTGTTTTTTTCTCTGTGCTTTTTTTTGTGTGAATATTTCCATTCCACTCTTCCCCCAGAACTTTATACTAATCGAATAGGATATATATATATGTCTTTTTTTTTTTTTTTTTAGACGGAGTCTCACTCTGTCGCCCAGGCTGGAGTGCAGTGGCACTATCTTGGCTCACAGAAAGCTCCGCCTCCCGGTTTCACACCATTCTCCTGCCTCAGCCTCCTGAGTAGCTGGGACTACAGGCGCTCGCCACTATGCCTGGCTAATTTTTTTTTGTATTTTTAGTAGAGACGGTTTTCACCATGTTAGCCAGGATGGTCTCGATCTCCTGACCTTGTGATCTGCCTGCCTCAGCCTCCCAACATGCTGGGATTATAGGTATGAGCCACCACATCCGGCCCAAATAGGGTATATTTTTATGCTTAAAAGTATTTTGCTTCCCTGGGCAGCATGGCAAAACCCTGTCTCTACAAAAAATACAAAAATTAGCCAGGTATGGTGGTGTGTGCCTGTGGTCCCAGCTACTTGGGAGGCTGAGGTGGGAGGATTAATGAAGTCTGGGAGGTCGAGGCTGCAGTGAGTGACGACTGTGCCACTGCACTCCAGCCTGGGTGACACAGTGAGACTGTTTCAAAAAAAACACAAGTATTTCACTATTACCCAATTGTTACTTTCTCTAACAAACATATAAGTTGACATTAATTTTCTATAACTTCAAGGTTCTATGAGTTTTAAAAACATACTTACGGATTGAGTTCTCATTACCAAAGCGTTCGTCAAAAATATATTATGTGGGGCCAGGCGAGGTGGCTCACGCCTGTAATCCCAGCACTTTGGAAGGCTGAGGCGGGCTGATCATCTAAGGTCAGGAGTTTGAGACCAGCCTGACTAACATGGCAAAACTGAGTCTCTACTAAAAATACAAAATTAGCCGGGCATGATGGCACGTGCCTGTAATCCCAGCTACTCGGGAGACTGAGGCAGGAGAATTGCTTGAACCCGGGAGGCAGAGGTTGCAGTGAGCCAAGATCACGCCATTGCACTTTCAGCCTGGGCAACAAGAGTGAAACTCCATCTCAAAAAAAAAAATATATATATATAGAGAGAGAGAGAGAGTTATATATTTGATAAGTAATTATTGAACATAAAAGTAAATTGTTATTAGAAATGTGTTAATTACACAAATAGGCTTTGTTTTCTGAAGTAGTTCATGACATCTGCAGATTAATATTTCTTATAGCTAGAATGAGACATGGTTTAGGGTAGGTTTTATTCTTTTTTGTATTTATAGATATAAAACATGTAGAAAATTTATTCATAGAAAGAAGTGTATGGAAAGGGAAGAACATTTGTTATAGAAATGTCACTTAAGGCCAGGCACAGTGGCTCACGCCTATAATCCCAGCACTCATGCCTGTAATCCCAGCACGCCTGTAATCCCAGCATCCATGCCTATAATCCCAGCATGCCAGTAATCCCAGCCCACCTGTAATCCCAGCACAAGGGGGGTTGGATCACTTGAGGTCAAGAGTTCAAGACCAGCCTGGGCAATATGCGAAACCCCTGTTCATACTACAAATACAAAAATTCACCAGGAATCATGGTGCGTGCCTGTAATCCCAGCTACTCGGGAGGCTGAGGCACAAGAATCACTTGAACCCGGGAGGAGAAGGTTGCAGTGAGCCTAGATCATGCCACTGCACTCCTAGCCTGGGTGACAGAGTAAGACTTCACCTCAAAAAAAAAGAAATGTCACTTAATTCTCTGAATGTCTTAAAAGATATATGGCCAAAAAGTCACATAATGATGCTCCATTATCTAAATCAGGGAGGCCACTCTTTTGACTTCCCTGGGCGCCACATTAGAAGAAGAATTGTCTTGGGCCACTCATAAAATACACTAACATCAACGATAGCTGGTGAGCTAAAAAAACAACAACAACACAAAAAAACAACTCATAATATTTTAAGAAAGTTAAGGAGGTTTACAAATTTGTGTTGAGCTGCTTTCAAAGCCATCCTGGGCTACATGTGGCCCACAAGCCGTGGGCTGGACAGGTTTGATCTGGATTGTTTTTTTGATCAGTCAGTGGACAACATGGTTAGGATTTTCTTCAATGTGTTGGAAACGCCTGGCCTACGCAGGGATTTGTTACTCAGTCTCTAGAGTCCTTCACTTTCTCAGTTTCTGGATAAGTGTATATATGGCAGACACACCTGACAGCAAGAGCGTGACATAAGCACACCCTGAGAATGACCCCAGGATCTGAGAAGAATGTGTGTTCCGAGTTCCGAGCTAAGGAATCTGGGAGTGGCCAGCCCAGAGATTCATTCCTTATCTGAGGAACATATGAGCCCCCAGCTCATCCCATGGAACTCAGGCTGTGCAGGAGATCGAGACCTTTTGTTTTGGGTTAGATGAAGGTTGCCAGGTGGAGGGTGCTGTGGGGAGGTAGGGTGTCAAGGGAAAAGGCTATATAAACTGCATCCTTTTTACAAGCAACTGTGACTCTCCTGCCCAGCCAACTACCACTGGACCACCCTGGATGTAAGTCCCCTCAATAAACCCCACATCTCATTCTCCATCCTCTGGAACATGGTGCCATCCCTATTGAAGTCAACAGGAGTCCAGCATAACTGCACCAAAAAGAGTTTCCCAAGAGTCACCCAGGAGCTGGTGATTATACCTGTCACTCTTTCACTTAAATAAAGGCACCTTGTTTAACCAGACATTTGCAGAAAGAATTGGAACAATTTAATGTTGTTAATTTCAATATACTTTCCCCCAAAACTATTGTTAAAGGTTCTTGTAATATGATTCATACACACACACACACACACACACATATATATATATATATATATTTTTTTTTTGAGACAGAGTCTTGCTCTGTCACCCAGGCTGGAGTACAGTGGCATGATCTTGGCTCACTGCAATCTTCATCTCCCGGGTTCAAGCAATTCTCCTGCCTCAGCCTCCTGAGTAGCTGGGATTACAGACATGCGCCACCATGCCAGGCTAATTTTTGCATTTTTTTTGGTAGAGACGGGGTTTTGCCATGTTGGCCAGGCTGGTCTTGAACTCCTGACTTCAGGTGATCCGTCCGCCTTGGCCTCCCAAAGTGTCGGGATTACAGGCCTGAGCCACCGCACCCAGCCATATTTTCGACAAAACTTTGGAGCTATAGACTTAATTCATCTGATTTCTGGGAAATATCCATTGTATAAGCAGTTGGCAAAGGCAGTCCTCATTGTTGGTCCAATACGCCAATCAGACATGCTTTCCTCAAGAGGAAATATATATATTTCCCCAAGAGGAAAGCATGTCTTCATTTTTCAGTTCAAATTAAGGGGGCAATATGCATCTCTGTGACCATCACCCCCACTTCTGAGCTCCAGATGAATGATGAGGCGGGTGGAGAAGCCTTTGGTCTTTCTGCCAATGAGCTCTTCACTCAATCCCACAAGACTCTTGCTCTGAAAACATAAGGCAAAAGAATTGTGTTCATTCAAAGCAAAACAAACAAACAAATAAACAAACAAAAGTCCTCACTCCTGCCCTACTCAACAATAGATCTGAATTCAGAACATTCCAGCAGGAGGCCAAATCCCTGTTTCCAACACCTGGTCTGCTCCTAATAGGACTAAAAAAGACGGGAAGTCCCATCTCTGTGTCGGGATTAAATGAGCTCTGCCAATTCCCATGGCCTGGGTTCTGATCTGGGGGCCTTCCTCCTACATGGTAGGAGAAGCAGGGTATGGAAGTGGAGCTTGGGAGAAAATGCTGACCTGTCACTCAACAGGGAGGGCTGGAAATCAAGCTCCTTAAACTCTCCATGCCCATGTGCCACTTGGAAAGTCTGTGCAGACCCCCAGAAGACACATTGCCCCATGAAGGCTGCTGCCTTGGGGGCACTCTTAGAACTGGAGGGACCACTGTGTCATTTGCCCAAGGAAAGCAGATCTTATCTGAAAATGTCCTCAGCTGGGAAGGAGCAGGGATGGCTGAGGCCTCCTAGTCCTCTCCCACCGGCCCAGACCTTTCTGCTATGCCCAGAGCCTCATGTGGTTTCTCCTGCGATGTCTCCAGGCACCTCACACACAGCCCAGTTTGTCCCATCCTGCTCCACCTCCTGGGCTCCTCTCTCAGTGAGTACACCACCTTCCACTAGAAATCTAGAAACTATCCCTTAATCAAGGCACCATGGTCAAGCAATCACCAAATGCTACCATGTCCCCCTTCTGGTCATCCAGGGGTCAGTCCCCTCTCTCTACTGCCATAGACACAGGCCTGGCTGAGACCCTCATCACAGCCCTCCTGGGCCATGGCACCTGCCTCCTAGCAGATCCACGGATCCCGCCTTGTTCCTCCCACTTAATCCCCCTCCCAGATGCCAAGGGCCCTTTCCTAAGCCTGAGCTTGAGTCTCCTCTGCTCAAAGCCCTCCATGGCTCCATGCAGGCTGGGCATTCGAAGCGCGGTGCTGTCTCATGCATCCTGGCCCTCCACTCCCTCTTCGGCCGGCCCTGACCCCCACCTCACATTGCACACCAGCCACACTCACACTGTATGTGAGTGAGCCCAGCTACCCTCTCTCTGCTCTGTAGAACGGAGCCAGAGCACATCTGTCCATTGTACAGTGGTTGTTAGAATTAAATAAGTACCCACAGTGCTAATCCAGAAAGGGTACTCCTCGGTGTTCACAGCCACACTCCCCTGACCCTGTAACTTTCTGTTTTGGGCCTCAAACTGGTGGGCTTGCAACATGGAAGACAGTTCAAAACAATGCAGGGTTCTGGGTGCAGGCCAGACCAACGCGTGGCAGCCTGGGCTCATGTGTGTGACCTCAGAAAAGTCCTTTTTGTCTCCTGACTTCAGCTTCCCCATCTGAAAAAGGAGAGGGCTGGACTGAAGGATGCCCAGTGTCTCTAGGTATCTTCTTCATCCACATCCCTTCTTGTCCCAGATGGCAATGGCTCTATCTCGTTTCTCAACTGTCTGTGGACAGGGATCTTGTAAAGGAACCTCCATGTGGCCCTTAACATCCCGCCCTCCCATTCTTTCACCCACCCACCCTCAACAGAACAGGAAACTGTTCCCCTCTAGCCTGCAGCCCTGGCTTCCCGCCACTGAAGGAACACCGTGTCACCAGTGCTGGCAGGCGGAGGACAAAGGCGGCTCTGTCCCCCAGGGCAGTAGTTATCCGCTGTCACCGTGCAGCCTGGACCATCATCATATGCCCCTTGTCTCCCACCTTAGGGTGCTGAGGGTGGGCTGAGGCTTACGTTTCTATATTGGCCCCATTTCTTGCTGCAGAAATGCACTGACTGCCTTCACAGGCTTCCTGCGGCTGAGCTGGGGGCCTCCGCCTGGCAGCCAGGGAGGAGGTGGGCAGGAGGAGCCGCGCAGCCCTCAGGGCCCATCTGGAATGGAGCAGCCTGGAGGACTGATGCGGGTGGAAGTAGCCAGCAGCCAGCCAGCTATGGGGGCTGGGCCAGGCATGGGGAGGGTGGGTGCCAGGGTGAAGCGGGCTCCCAAACCATGATGGCATGTACCAGCCTGCCTAGTAGAGCAGGCACAGCCCCTGGAACACTGATGTGCATGGTCTGGCTTTTACGTTCATTTATGTGAATGTTAACTATAAATGGATCTTTTACATCGGGTTATCCACAGCACCTGGCTCTGAGCAGGCAGTCAGTGCACGTTAGCTATTTTTTCATTGCTCTGATGTGCTCCAGTGGTTTTAAAGCATGGCCCTGAAATCCTCGATACTTATTGCCATGAGATGTGGGTTCTGGGTCCCTACCTCCTGACCAAGCGGGCTTGTGACTGCTTCACCTGAAAAATACCGAGGAACCTTGCCTCGTGCAGGTGGGGTGAAGTTACCTAACCTCTTGTTATGGTCTGAATGTGTCCCCCAAAGTTCTTATGTTGGAATCCTAACTCCCAAGATGATGGTGTTAGGGGGTGGGGCCTTTGGGAGGTGATTTGGTCATGAGAGGGTACCCTCGTGAATGGGATTGGAGCCCTCATAAAACAGACCAGACTGGGCATGGTGGCTCACACCTGTGATCCCAGCACTTTGGGAGGCTGAGGTGGGCGGATCACAAGGTCAAGAGATTGAGACCATCCTGGCCAAAATGGTGAAACCCCATCTCTACTAAAAAATACAACAAATTGCCGGCATGGTGGTGGGTGCCTATAGTCCCAGTTACTTGGGAGGCTGAGGCAGGAGAATCGCTTGAACCCGGGAGGCAGAGGTTGCAGTGAGCCGTGATGGCGCCACTGCACTCCAGCCTGGTCGACAGAGTGAGATTCTGTCTCGAAAAACAAAAAGAAAGAGGCCGGGCACGGTGGCTCAAGCCTGTAATCCCAGCACTTTGGGAGGCCGAGGCAGGTGGATCACGAGGTCAGGAGATCGAGACCATCCTGGCTAACACGGTGAAACCCCGTCTCTACTAAAAATACAAAAAAAACTAGCCGGGCGAGGTGGCGGGCGCCTGTAGTCCCAGCTACTCGGGAGGCTGAGGCAGGAGAATGGCAGGAACCCGGGAGGCGGAGCTTGCAGTGAGCTGAGATCCGGCCACCGCACTCCAGCCTGGGCGACAGAGCAAGACTCCATCTCAAAAAAAA
>NW_016815549.1:1099319-1111859 GCF_001698545.2 Rhinopithecus bieti | reverse complement strand
AAGGAAGGAAAGAAAGAAAGAAAGAAAAACAGACACCAAAGAGCTCCCTGGCTCCTTCTCCTGGATGAGGAGGACCCAGCAAGAAGGCACCTCTGTGAGTGAGGGCGCGGCGCCTCGGTAGACACCAAAATTGCCAGCCCCTTGATTTTGGACTTCCTGCATCCAGAATTCTGAGAAATCAGCTTGTGTTGTCTGAGTCTATAGTCTTCTGTTAATAGCCTGAACAGACTGAAACACCTGTCTAGGTTTACTCTAAGAGGAGATGATGGAGGTCCCTTCCTGCCAAGATGCCTACACAGGACAGAGAGGGCGCATGCAGGCAGAGCGAGTGGCTGGCACCATGCGCCATCTCCCCAACCTGCGTCTCAGCCCCTGCCTCTCCCAGGCCAGCTGCATGTGGCCACCCCTTGTTCCTGTGTGTCCCTTGGCCCATTCCCTTCACCACATCTGCTTTTCCTGTCTCCCACAAGCACAACCCTTGTTCAGATGTCCATACACACTTCTCCCAAAATCCCGTGCTTAACACATCTTTACTGAGCACACAGGAGTGCTGGGGCAAGCGACGGGAATATGAAGCGAACGCCACACGCCAGGACGCACCCTGGGAGCTGGCCTCCGGTGGGGGACGCAGGTGTTGAAGACATAACCACATGACCGGTGATTTCATCATGATCTTGCCGAAGGCTATGAAGGAAAGTTCCAGGGGAGGAAGCGCACAGCCTGTGGGCCAGGGAAGGCTTTGCAGAGAGAAAGCGGGTCAGTGACCTGCACAGAGGTAGGAGGCAGGGCTGGTGAGTGAAGGTGCAGTGGGGACAGGACACACGGCACAGAAATGCTGTCCCATAGCCAGGAGACCCGCCTAACCTACTGCCTGTATGCGCCTCTATTCCCCACGCATTTTGTAATTAAAGAAAAAAAAAAAGAGCCAGCCTGAATCCACATATATGTTCAGAAACAGGCCGGGCACAGTGGTTCACACCTGTAGTCCCAGCACTTTGAGGGCAACAGAGTGAGACTCTGTCTCAAAACAAACAAACAACAACAACAACAAAAACCCAGAAACAGCTGAAAACACATCTGTGGGGTTAGGAATCTGAGCAGGAGCTGCCTTTTGGAGGGGTCAGCTGCGAAGAGGTGTGAGGGGGCACTCTGGGCATGGGAATTTCTGTCTTGATTGGAGAGGTGGCAGCAAGAGTGAATGCATCTGATGCAACTGCATTTTATACCATGTAATTATACCTAAAAAGAAAGAGAGAGAGAGAGAGATGGTGGGGGGTGGGGGAAGAGGAAAGGAGGACACATGGACAAAAGCAAGAGGCAATAAAATAATATGAAATGAAGTGCTGGGAAAAAAACAAAGGAGTCAGCCTCGTGGCCTCACACAGGTTTAATTTTTCTGAGCTTTAGTTTCTCCATTCATAAAATGGAATAATCACCTGACCTCCTAGAGCTCCATGGGCCTAGATGTCTCTGCCCACAGTGTCTGGTAGACAAGGGTACTCGGTCGTCAGTCCCCTCCTGTTTCTTTCGGGACTGCATCATCCTCGCCCACGAAATAGGGATGAGGGCCTGATGAAGGCTAAGAAAAGCCCCAGTTGGCTACCCAGGGATCTCTACCTGTGACTGACTTCCCTGTTCCTGTTGCCTGCTTTGGCTATATCGATCTTCAAAACATTCCTTTTTGGCCAGGTGTGGTGGCTAACACCTGTAATCCCAGCACTTTGGGAGGCTGAGGCTGGAGGATCAGTTGAGCCCAGGAGTTCAAGACCAGCCTGAGCAACAAAGTGAGACCCCCATTTCTACCAAAAAAAAAAAAAAAAATCAAAAAATTAGTTGGACATGGTAGCAGGCACCTGTGGTCCCAGTTACTTGGGAGGCTGAGGTGGGGGAATTGCTTGAGCCCAGGAGGTGGAGGCTGCAGTGAGCCATGATTGCAACACCATACCCAGCCTGGGTGACACAGTGAGATGCTGTCTCAAAATAAATAAAAACAAAACAAAACAAAAAACCTCAAAACATTCCTTTTCGTTTGCTTCCTAGAACTATCTGCCACCAACCTGTACTAACTTCCATCTCTCACCTGGGACCATGCAGCCGGCAGCTCCTCCTGCAAGGGATCATGGCTTAGCGCCGTCCACCCCAACATCTCGGAGCTGCCTCACTCTGCAGGAGGAGGCCCTTGCAGGGATGGTGGTGGCAACTGCACGGCAATGAACAAAACCGCTTTTTAAATGTCACTAGTAATTCCCAAGATCACGCACTGCTCTAGAAAGCACCGCAGTAACTATTCCTTCTGAACACCTTGGCACACGAGTGACCCTATGTGGCTTTCACCCAGGGGAATCATGTCCGGGGCTAAATACTAGGACAAGGGAGAGAGAAGCCTGGGGGATGTTGGCTGGGGCAGTAGCCATCAGAGAGCAAAGGGCTTGAAGGTCATACCAAGGAGTCTGAATTGTGTTGTGTACAACACAGAGGGGTGTGGGAGAGGGTTAAGTGGAGAAGTAAGAGACAATGTACCAGAGATTGTTGCCTCCCCACTATCTGTTTCTCCCTCCTTCCCTTCCAATGAAACCTTGATTTTATTCTGGCCAGAAATGTGTCTGGCCAAAGACTATATTTCCCAGTCTCCCTTGCAGCCAGATGTGGCATGTGACTGTGTTCTAATCAATGAGACATGGGAGAAGTTGATGAGGGTGTCTTGTGGAAAGCTCAGTAAAAAGAGGACACAGCTCTTCTTCCTCCTGCTTTCCACCTGGGATGAAGATATGATTGATGGTTGGTGCTCCAGCAGTTATTTTGGGCTATGAGGTGGTTTCCAGGTTAGAGGCCAGAACTTAGGTAAGGCAGATCAAAGATAGGTTAGTCGCTCCTAATCCTAGTCCAGTGATCAGTAGCCCAAGGATGTCTGGTAGACCGAAGCAGAAATGCATTTAGCCTTTCACATGCCATTCAGAGCTATCGTCTGATACCTATCCCCCCTACATCCTCCCCATCTGGCAATGTGCCACTATGCTCTAGTTTCTTAGACCAGAAACATGAGTGTCATCCTCCATTGCCAGCTTTCTCATCTGAAAATCCCACCAGTTGTGCCTCTAGTTCACCCACTTCTGTTTATTCCTGTCACTGGCAGTCTGGCCCAGGCCACCCTCCCCTCCCACCTGGGACACTGCACCCACATCTTACCCGCTCTCCTGGCCTCCACCCTCCTCACAGCAGCCTGATGTTATAGAATGGTAATCCACTCCTGTCTTTGCCTTGTAGCTTCCTCCTGAACTTAGAAAAGAATCTGCACTCCCTGCCTTGACCTTCCAGGACTACCTTCCCTTCCTAACCTGCTCCCACTCTCTCCACTTTTCAGATAAGAAAACTCACCTGTGATGAGCCCGAGGTCACAGAGTGTACTCGGCACAGCAGACACAGAGATGAGCAAGATACATGTCCCCCTCCATGAGCCCCGAGTTGGGTGCTGGGCACAGCAGACAGAGATGAACAAGACACGGGTTCCCCTCCATGAGCCCCTGATTGCATGAGAAACCCAGACAAGTGAGATGGTAGCAAAACAACAGAGCTCCTTCTCTCCTTAGGGTCTCCCCACATGCTGTTCTCTCTGCCTGCTGCCTTCCTCTTCTCTCCCATCTAGCTAAGGCCTGGTTAGTCTTTTCTTTTTCTTGAGGATGGTCTCACTCTGTCACCTAGGCTGGAGCGCAGTGGTGCAATCATGGCTCACTGCAGCCTGCCCCTCCTGGGCTCAAGCGATCCTTCCACCTCAGCCTCCCCGAATAGCTAGGACTACAAACACACCTCACCACGACCACCTAATTTTTGTTTTTGTTTTTTAAATAGAGACATCTCGCTGTGTTGCCCAGGCTGGTCTTGAACTCCTGGCCTCATGCAATCCTCTCACCTCACCCTCCCAAAGTGCTGGGATTATAGG
The DNA here is from genome assembly GCF_001698545.2 of Rhinopithecus bieti. Taxonomy (NCBI): domain Eukaryota; kingdom Metazoa; phylum Chordata; class Mammalia; order Primates; family Cercopithecidae; genus Rhinopithecus; species Rhinopithecus bieti. The sequence goes on along the minus strand of NW_016815549.1, from coordinate 1,107,922 downwards.
CATGAGCCATTGTGCCTGGCCCTGCTTAGCCTTTGGACCTCACTCAGAAGCCTTCGCTGGTTCCTCCAGCCCCCGAGTCTAAGTTGGTTCCTTGTTATATTCTTGTAGCCAATGGTGTGCTGCCACTGGGGGGGAAGCAATGATTTGCTGTTTGCCAATTTCCAAGGTGTAACTACTCCCACCACAGCTGATTTCAACCTGCCAATATGACGTGAACGTGGAGTCAGGAAGAGTAGTTCGTGATCCGGTCCCATAAATCAGTGAGCGCCAATTCCTTGTTATAGTACACCATGAACGCACGAATCCCCATTCCTAGTCATTTTTGTTTAAGGTCAGTGTTTCCCACTGCTCTGCAAGGTGACCCTTCCTAGGGTCCAGCACAGTGTCTGGGTCAACACAGGCTCCAGGTCAGCACTCAGAGAATGAATGAAAGGGAGAGGTATGGACATCCACTTCCTCCTGGGGTCAGCAGTGTCCTGTCAGGAAAACAGACTAATTTTTTTTTTTTTTTTTTTTTTTTTTTTTTTTTTCTCTGTTGCCCAGGCTGGAGTGCAGGGTGTGATCTCTATCTCGGCTCACTGCAAGCTCCGCCTCCTGGGTTCAGGCCATTCTCCTGCCTCAGCCTCCCGAGTAGCTGGGACTACAGGCGCCCGCCACCACGCCCGGCTAATTTTTTTTTTTTTTTTTGTATTTGCAGTAGAGACGGGGTTTCACCATGTCAGCCAGGATGGTCTCGATCTCCTGACCCTGTGATCCGCCCACCTTGGCCTCCCAAAGTGCTGGGATTGCAGGTGTGAGCCACTGTGCCCAGCCTGAAAACAGACCAATTTCAAAGAATTGGCTCACACAATTGTAGGTCTGACTGGGCAAGTCTGAAATCCGCAGGTGGGGGCCTGCAAGCTGGAAACTCCAGGGCAGGGGTTGATTCTGCATGATTGGCAGAATTTCTTTTCTTTTTCAGAGAAACCTCAGTTTTGCTCTGAAGGCCTTCAACTGCCTGGCCGAGGCTCACCCACATCAAGGAGAATCCCTTCCCTTAAAGTCAACTGATGGTAGATGTTAAGCACAGAGACAAAACACCATCACAGCAACACCTGGGTTAGCGTTTGATTGAATACATATGAGTGGAGCCTGGTTAAGTTGATACATAAAATCAACCGGCACATTCCTCTTAGGTGAGGATTCTTTCCCTCTCTCTTTGAGGTTCCTGCTGGAGTAATTCTCCCCAGAGCTAAGTCCACTGTCTTTGGAATGAGTGTTTGGGGGGTGGCCAGTCCCCCTGCCACCCGCCCAGGCCAGGGAGCTTGCCAATGCACGATGGGCTCACTCCTATTCCCTCCTCACTCATGAGTCTGGTGGGACAACCCACCCGGTCAGTCATGGCACTGAAATCTCTGCTGGGATCCCCTGCCCTGAGAGGTCCAGATGGGCTCAGCCTCATGGCACCAGAGCAGAGGGCTCATGAGCAGCCCCAGGGGACCAGCAGGTCACTGGCAACTGTTAAGCTGTGGAGCACTTCTCAGGGCCCAGCTGGCATTCCCACCTCCTTTGCTTCCCACGGGCCTGGGCAGGGCCCCTTCCTTTCGTCCTCAGCCAGCCGCCATTCTGTCCTCTACTGGGAGTCCCTGCCCCCATTACTGCACCAGCTCCCCTCCCCCCACCCTGAGGACACCCACCCTGTTCATTATAAAGGAACACAGGCACAGATAACAAGGAACAATTGTGGGCAGAGTCCAAAGTTCAGGGTTTTAAGGACACTGTTCCCGCCCCTGGCCTCGTCTCTGAGATGATTCTGGGCCCATCAGAAGCTTCCGGCTTCTCCTTTTATGACCCTGAGCTTGTCAGTCTCCCCATCCTCATGCCCCCTGCCCTTGGAGAGACCCAGCCTTCCTTCTACAAGATCCCCTGTTGAGGGAGAAGGAGCTGGCTGGGGCAGGGCTGTAGGCTCAGGCTACATGCCCCAAGTTCACTCTCAGCTCAAATGCTTGAGACATTGTCCTGGTGCTCAGCCTGCCATCCAGGAGGCCCCTCCCAAGCTCTTGGGCTTCTGTCCTCAGTGATCCAGTGGCCCTGGTTCCCAGAGCTGGGTGGAAAAGGGCCCCTTGCCTCTGGGATGGGAGGAAAATGCTGAGTCCTCCGTCAAGCTGGTTGCAGACTCTGACGAACCTTTCCAGGGCCATGAGTCATGCCGTTTTCTAAAAGAGGAAGGAGCCTCAGGGAGAATAAGTGTCTTGCCCAAAGTCACACAGTGGAGTCAGCACTTGAATTTAGCTCTGACTCCCAGGGCACCTGCTGAGTCCCTGACCTGACCCCTCCATCCCCCATGACTTGCCTGCTTCATGGTGCAAGGATCACCTCAGCTGTCACAGCTTTAGAAGTGAGCTGTGCATGAACCCCTGAACCCCAAAGCATCAGGGAGGGTCACACAGAACCCCATACCTGCTGGATGCTGAAGTCATGCCAAATAAATGGGACAGCCCTACTCATCATGCAAAGCTCCAGTGATGCTTTAGCTTCCCAGGAAATCGCTCTTGTAATGAGCACCAGTAGCAAGTGACGGCCAGCAGGCCCCACTACAAGCCTGACACTAGGAAGAGGTGTTCCCAGCCCACCACAGATGCCTGAAGAATCACTGATCTGCTGCCCATTCTTGCTGGGAAGAGAATTTTCTGGGAGAAAGGGCTTTGCATACTCTATCTCACTTAACACACCTATGAGAAGGAACTGTTATTACGCCCATTTTACAGATGAGGAGACTGAGGTGGTTACTGGTCCAAGGCCACACAAATAGTAAGTGGTAGAGGCAGGTGCATCTGGCATCAAAACCCTCATTCTTTGAACCATATGACAGAAACTCTTTGCAGAAGTTTGCCCCAAGCCCTTTAAAAGTGATATAATTCCAGAGGGGCTCGGAAACCTGTTCCTAAGCTCTTAACCAGAATTGGATTCTGTCCTGGGGAAGGCTGACTATGGACATAATTATTCGCTGCTGAACAGATCTGTAGCTTGTTGTTAACCAACACCCTGGCACCTAGAACTGCCATTGGGTCCCTGTGATTCTAGCCAAGGGATTCGGCCATCCAGAGCAGGGTATGGGGGGCCCTCTCGGAGCTTGAACCTCTAACAGGATGGGGCCCATACCTGGGTGCAGCTGTGGTCGTGGGGATACCTCTCCTGAGCAGCCGCTGACTCTGTGTGCTCCCCTTCCTCTCCCCACCCCCACTCTCTCCCCAGGCTCTCTCTGCTTACTACCCAGCATGGGCAAAAGCAGCTGCACCCAATAGGGACCAATAGGGGCACGCCCATTTTGAGGTGCTAAATGTGGTGCTGATAACAGAGTCCCCAGGCCTGGCCTGGCCCAAGGATGGAGCACCCCAACACCCCAGCTGTCTCAGGAGCCCACTGCTCAGCGTGGCTCACTACCCGAGGGTGGGTGGTCTCTAAGTGCAGCTGGTGGGCTTGTATGCGGCAGTGGACGGAGTCTGGAGTTTAGCAGGGTGACTGCGGCCAAGCTGTTTCTCTCTGGAACTGTTCCTTAGTGTTACTGATGTTGTTGACAGCTGACCGGTCCTGTGCTAATCATTTTACATGGAGAAGGTCCATGTACAGCTTCTAGATTGTAATTCTCATCACAACCCCGTGAGGTAGCTCGTATTATCACCTCCATCCATTTTACAGGTAAAGAAACTGAGGACCATAGAGCTCAAACTGATGTGCCTTAGATCACACAGCTAGTGAGCAACTGAGCCAGGCCTTGAACCCAGGCAGTCTGGCTCCAGGACAAGCCCGCACAATATCTGCACAGAAACAGGACCTCATGCATTTTAGGGTTGCTGTGATTTTATCCTTATCTGCAGGGGCTTTTACCTCTGATTTCATTTGCCCTATGACCTGTATGGTAGGTTTTATTACCTTGGTTTTATCACACTTTCACCCTCCTCCAGGGCAGAATCAGCTTACAGATGAGGTAACAGGTTCAAAGGGGTTAAGCAGCTTGTCTGGTGTCCCACAGCTGGTACGTGTGACAACCTGAATTCAAAGAAGTCTCCTTTCACTGCAAAGCCTCCAATTCAAGAGGGACCTCGAGGTGTCACAGAATTCAGACATTCTGAACGTCCTTACTTTATGAGTCCAGATTCAAATCAGTAATAACCCAGTGTCGGAGGAGCTGAAGAATTCTTCCATATATTTGTCCAACCTTGTTCCAGACCTTGTCCTAGGATCCTGGGGGTTGCAGTGGTGGGGATGAAACCATAGAGATGAACAAGTCATAGATCTAGGAACTGGAATTTCAGCAATGCTTTGGGGTTTTCTGACAACGTGCAGGTAGGCCACCTTTCTCGTATGACAGGGCAGGACAGGGCCAGCCTGTGTTCCCGTTCTGGCCATGTCACTCTCATGCCGTGTAACTTAGGACAAGGTTCTGCTCTCTCTGTACGTTGGGTCACCAGGCAGGGATGAGCTGCCTGGTATGGTGACTCCAGGTGGCTCCAGGAGGAAGGCAGGAGCCCTCTCAGATGAGCAGCCACATTCCTCCCTATGGCTTGTCCACAAAATAAAGGGATCTCACGGAGACAGTTCTGCACACCTGTCATACTGCAGCCTAGGAGGGACTTGGAACAAGGCTGCAGCTTCCTTGGGGTTGGATCATCACAGGGGCCATAGTCGTGAAGCCAACTGGCTCTGAGCATGGGCTGTGGGGTCCAAAGACCCAGGGTTAACTCCTGGCTCTGCCACCAGCCAGCTGTGTGACCCTGGCCAAGTTACTTAGCCTCTCTGAGCCTCAATTGCTTCATTCATAAAATGGGGAACCTAGCACAGTGCCTAGCAGCTGCTCAATTACGCAGGCACAGTCACTGAAGCTGAGAATTACGAGGCTGATGAGGATAGAGGGTCCAGCATAGAAAGTGCCACCTACAAGCACCTACTATGTGCCAAGACAAGGAGATAAGAAGGGGACGTGATTTACTCCTGGGCACACAGCAAGAACATGGCAAAGCTGGACCTGAGCATCGGATGCATTTGCGCCTGCCGTGCCTGATGGCTCTGAGCCTGTAGCTAGCTCCCTGGCTAAGGTCTGGGGCTGTGCCCTAGAGGAGGAGCCCCTATGACCACTCCTGCAGGCCTTTGGCTGGGGCAGCACCAGCAAATGTCTTCAGTCCGTCTGGCAGGTCTCACTTGCTTGGTCTGAGAACCTGCCCCACAGGCCTGAGCTCTGCAGGGAAAAGAAATAAAAATAGCCAGGTCTGAGAGGGCAGTGGCTGGGCCGTGGGCAGCAATGCGTGCCTTTCCCATGACTCCTGCTCTGCAGAGCAGAGTCCTTCCCTGAGCCGTCCTGTGTGCCAGGCCCTGGGCTGGGCGCCCGGGAAGCAGAGTCATGGCAGGCAAAGCTGCTCTCCAGAGTAGCCCATAGCTTGGTGGGTAGGACAGGTTTGTCCAGCACGGCACCTTGGGGTGGGGGCCCGAGAGGGCTAGCAGTGGAGCATGCAAGAGAGACCCTCACCCACCTGGAGGACCACAAGGTAAGCTTCCAGAAAGAGGACCCACTGGAGAAAACAGTTGTTAAGCAGAGTGGCAGGGCGGGGGGACAGGCATTCCAGGTAGTGGGACCAGCATTTGCAAAGGCAGAGAGGTGTGACAAGCACAGCCCACTGAGAGAAGTGTAAGTACCTGGGTACATCCAGAGGCTGGGGTGCCTATAGGGGCAGGATGCAGGGTCAGGCTAGGAAAGCCGGGAGCCTGGGACTGTGGGGACAATGGGGGAGCCAAGGGAGGTTATAAAACAGGGGGTCACGGTCTCTCCTTCTCAAGATCCATAGCCTTAATCCCATCAGCAAAGTCCCTTTTGCCAGATAAGGTAACATAGGCGCTGGTTCCAGGGATTAGGAGGTACACTTCTTTGGGGGGCATATTCTGCAGACCCTATCTCTCTAATAAACTGCCCTGAATCCTCGTCCAAAGGCTTCTAGGGACTCCAAACTAAGATACTCCCAACCTTAATTCTGGTCCCTGGGCTCCCCATCATGGACCCCAGCTCCAGATCCTTGGCTCAGCCTCTCCAAAAATCTTGGCAGGTCATTCTCTAAACAGGCAGAGCTGGGTTCAAATCCTGCCTCTGCTGCTTACTTGATCTGTGACCTTGGGCACCCCACTGGTCTCTGTCAGAGCCTTGGTTTCCTCATCTGACAAAGGGGGTAAGGGGCCCAAGAGATTACTAAGCAGGTTAAAGAGTCAATAAGTGCCTGGCGCATAGTAGGTGCTCCAGAAACAAGAGCTGTTGTCAGTTACCAGGTAGTTCTAACCCTTCGTTTCCTTCCCCTGTGCAGAAAGTAATCATCATAATTACACGCCCTGCTGTCACCCTGACCTACCAACCCTCCTAGGCGCAAAGAAGTTTGTTTTGTTTATTTGTTTCCTGGATGCAGAGAATCTGTTGATTTCTCCAAGCCTGGCGCTGGCTGAAATTGTCCCAGGCTACACTGACGCTGCCTAGACGGTGGCTGAAGTTTTGGGGTGGCACCGGAAAGGGCTCTTTTATGGAGCCACCAGCACCTTCACCTCAACATCAAGAACAATACCAGGCCCCGTGCCAGCCACAGGAGTAATTAGGCTAGATGGTTTCAAGGCAGAAATTCCAATAGTCCCTGAAATGCTATAAATCTAGCCACAGACTGGAGGTGTGGTGACTTGACAGCAATTTCTCCCTAAGGCAAGGCCTCCGCGGCATCACAGCCAGCCTCCCCTCCATTTGACGGCAGAAATAAATGAAATGATGGATGGTGGTGGTTCTTTGCGTTGAATGAAATGGATTCCCTGTGAATGCTGTTTGATATTCTTCTCGATCGTGTCAACTAGACAGACTGTGTTTTCTAGCATTTGTTTTCAAAAAAAAGATGTGCGAAATAGGAATTTTCACATAATTCCTGAACAGGTTTTGGTGGCGGTGGTGTTTGTTTTCCAAAAGCCGGGACAGGAACTGCAGAGCCTTCTAGTGCTTTCCTTCATCATCTCCCCAGGGCAGCCAGAACTCGCCCCTGGGGTGGCCGACTCTCCCCACTGGGAGCAGCAGAGACAGCCAGCAGCACAGGCTCGGGCTGTGGGCTGGCAGAATGCTCCCCCGTGAACTCACAAGCACACATTAGGTGCTCTGGATACAAGAAGCCCAGTCATATGGACAGTATGTGGTTGGGCGGCCAGGCTTTGGAGCCAGTGGCCTGAGTTGTTGTCCCAGCTCTGCCACTTTCTGGCTTTGTGACCTGAGGCAAGGTTGGTATTTCTCTCTGCTTCCATAAGATGGGATAACAATGGCACCCACTTCATAAGGCAGTGACAGTTTGATGCATACAGACAGGTAGTCTGTAGAAGGTCACCTGGCACACAGTGAGCACCCAGCAAATGCTAGTAATTTACCTCTGCTGATAAAGCCCCTTGTTAAGCAGATGACAGGCAAAGTGAATCACGTATACACCTGAGGACAGGAACACCATTTTGCAAGTGAGGAATAAGGCTTAAGAAAAAAAGAACCAGGCTGGGAGTGGTGGCTCACACCTGCAATCCCAACAGTTTGGGAGGCTGAAGTGGGAGGATCACTTGAGCCCAGGAGTTGGAGACCAGACTGGGCAACACAGTAAGACCCCATGTCGATAAAAAAATATAAAAATTAGCTGGGAGACCTGTAGTCCCAGCTACTCCTAGGCTGAGGCAGAAGAATCTCCTAAGCTCAGGAGGTCCAGGCTGCAGTGAGCTGGGATTGCACTACTGCACGCCAGCCTGGGGGACGAAAAGACTCTGCCCCACCGCCGAAAAAAGAAAAGAAAAGAAGAAACGAACGATAGCAACATTAGGCCTAGAAGCCGACAGGTGGAGGCAACCGAAGTGTCCATTGATGGAAGAATGTATACACAAAATGTGGTCTATCCTACAATGAAATATTACTCAGCTTTGAAAAGGAAGGAAAGTCTGACACATGTTGCCATGTGGATGATCTCTGAGGACCTGATACCAAGTGAAACAAGCCAGTCACAAAAGGACAAAGACTGCGTGATTATGCTTATATGAGGTCCTTAGAGGAGCCAAATTCATTGAAACAGAAAGTAGAACGGTGGTTGCCAGGGAGGGAGCGGGGAGGGGAATAGGGGGTGAATGTTTAACAGGAATAGAGTTTCAGTTATGCAGGATGAAAGTCCTGGAGATGGACGGTGGTGACGGTTGCACAACGATGTTAATGTCCTTGACACTGAACTGTACGCTTAGAAATGGTTGAGATGGTAAATTTTATGTTATGTGTATTTCATCACAATTAACAATTTAAAGGAAATGAACCAACTTGGCTGGGTGCAGTGGCACATGCCAGTAATCCCAGCACTTTGGGAGGCCGAGGTATGTGAATCACTTGAGTTCAGGAGTTCAAGACCAGCCTGTCCAACATGGTGAAACCCTGTCTCTACTAAAAGCACAAAGATTAGCCGGGTGTGATGGCGCATGCCTGTAATCTCAGCTACTTGGGAGGCTGAGGCAGGAGAATTGCTTGAACCTGGGAAGCGGAGGTTGTAGTGAGCCAGGATCTGACAAAAAAGAAAAAGGAGAAGGAGAAGGAGAAGGAG
>NW_016815549.1:1081152-1098990 GCF_001698545.2 Rhinopithecus bieti | reverse complement strand
GGAGGGGACGGGAGGGGAGGGGAGGGAAGGGAAGGGAAGGAACTGGCCCCAGGTCCCTCTTCTGGGAGGTATGAAAAGCAGAATGTAGACCCAAGTTTGAGTGACTACCCAACATGAAAGCCCCTTGCCTTCTAGCTATTGGATGGGTAAAATTTAGCAGAAGCGGGTGGCTTCAGGAAAGAAAATACTTTACCAAGGGAAGACAAGAGGAGACAGAAAGAGATGAGAGATCAGTAGGCATGAAGCCAGGAGAATGGGTGTCAGGCTACTTCCGCTGTGTGACTTTGGCACACCACTCACCCTCTCTGGGCTTTGGGTCTCCACTCTTACATAAAGGTTAGGATGGGAGGGCATCCAGGGCCTTTCAGCTCTAAGGTCTAGGGTTTGGTGGGATGGGATGCCCAGGCATGCTGTGAGAGCTCCACTAGGCATGAGTACTCACCCCATCCCAGGATCCTTGGAGAGCCCACAGTTGGAGGGGAGGGACAAGTTACAGACAAGCACCAATTGACAAGTGTTGGCTGAGCACCTACCACGTACCAAGCTCTGTCCTAGGCTAGGCTTCTGCTCTGAGGCTGACATCCTGCTGGGGAGGACAGGCAATAGAGAAGTAAGCAAATCGGAATAGATCACACGGAGAAACAAAGATGGGTAAAGGGGTGCAGGTGCTCAGGGTGGGGCTGCAAGAGTTCCTGGTGGATGAGAAGGCTGTACTCTGGTTGGTGGCCCCTGGAAGGCACCCTGGAAGAGGTGGCATCTGGACCAGGCTTTGAGCCTGGTTCCCCAAGTATTTACTGAGCACAGGTGCTAGAGATAGAGAATTCATGGGCCCATCGTTGTGGGGAAGACAGACATGGCAGCAAACACATCACAGCACAGCTCAGGACTCGCCACCATGGAGTTTGCCTAATCTATGGGGCAGGAGAGATGGGGACAGAGGAGCATCTCATGGGAGATTTTCCTGTTGAAAAGGACACATGAGCGGGACTTGAGAGGATGAATACATTTCTCAGAGCTGGGAAGTGTGCCCCAGGCTTGGGGAACAGCTGGTGTGAAGGCACGAGGGTGTGCGGCAGAGGTTTGGTGCGACTGAGGGCTTTGGGGTCGGCTGACAGGTTTGTATGCAGGTGGTTCTGCAGGTTTGTATGCAGGTGGCTCTGAATAAAGCAATTAGCTTCTCTGAAGGCAGGTTTCCTACTTTTCTCAATGAAGGAGAGTAATAATGCCACCTGGTGAGGGGTGTTACTTTTGTGAGTACTTTTGAGTATTAAGTGGTGTAGGGCCTCTTGTTCCTCCCCAGTTCTGCACTGCTGGATCACATGGCGTCAAGAGGACAGAGATGCGGAGTGAAGTGAACTGCCTCCATTGTACTCTGGGTCTGCCCCCTTGCTGTACATTGGCTACCCACCGCTCTTATAGAGAATCCCCCTCTGGGACCTCAGTACTCCACAGGGAGCCCACCAGTCCCCAAACTCTAACTATCTCAACCCAATCCATCTAAAGCCCCCCATCCTGAATGTCATATTTTGGGGGACCTTCCGTTTCTGAATTTGGTGTCCAGGGATGAGTGAAATGCCTACCCAAGGCTAGGGACCTTGAGGGGGCTGCTGTGTTACAGAGACCCCAAATCCTGGTGGTGGCGAAGCCGCCTCTCATCAGGAGAGGTGGGGCAGATGGACATTCCGGTCACCAAGGTCTCCCAGTCTGAACTGAAGAGGCCTCAGGGATCTGCCACCCAGTCCAACTTTTCCATGCAGGAAATGGAGACTCTGAGAAGCAATTCGCCTGCCTTTGACCTGGTGCTTGCTCTAAGCAGGCTCCATGCCAGGAGCTTTCCCTGAGGGGTCTTCTCCCAGTCACTTCTTCCTGGAAGATGCCAGCTTCCTGCCATTGCCATCAGACTATGAAATAATTATGGCATGTCAACATAAATATAATACCCATTTTAATAGCCATCATTTATACCTGTTTCCCCTATAAACCCTGTGGCATCATCAGCTGTTACTAGCAATCCTGTGTTTTAGGAACGACCCAAATAGGGCTGTAAATCTTCAGCACTGTCTGATCTTTATTTATTCATTCAATGTATATGAATTTTGAGCGCCTGCTGTGTGTGAGGGCCTGTGCTAGGAGCTGAGGAGGCAGCAGCGAACAAAGTAGACACAGCCGTGCCTGTCTTCCTGGAACTTACAGTTAGAAGGTGAGCAAAGCCATAGGTAAATACATATATGACACAGCATGTGTTGATTAGTGCTAAGAAGAAAAAAATCAGGTGGGCATAGTGGTGCATGCCAGCAATTCCAGCACCGTGGGAGGCCAAAGTGAGAACACTGCTTGAGGCCAGGAGTTCAAGACCAGCCTGGGCAACAGAGGGAGACCACACTCCCGGTGCCTCCGACCCCCTACCCTCTTCTCTAAAAGAATTTTTAAAAATTAGCTGGGTGTGGTGGCACACTTATAGTCCCAGCTACTCTGGAGGCTGAGGCAGGAAGATCACTCGAACCCAGGACTACAAGGCTTCAGTAAGCTATGATTGTACCACTGCACTCCAATGTGGTGACAGAGTGAGACCCTGTCAAAGAAAAAGAGAGAGAGAGAGAGCATAAGAAAAAAAGCAAGAAGGAAGGAAGGAAGGAAGGAAGGAAGGGGGGGGGAGGAAGGGAGGGAAGGAATGAGTCAGGTGACACAGAGGGGTAGGTGTTGTGCTATTTTATTACCACAGAAGATTTTTAAGTATAGTGGGTTGAATGTTGGCCGCCAAAACATACGTCCATATATTGATTTAAAAAATCATTCCTGGCTGGGTGCAGTGGCTCACACCTATAAATAAATAATCATTTCCAATTCCTTCACATGCTAATTGTCCAGACGCAGGGTACTTCTGGGCAATGCAGAGGAAGCCTCGTGAACGGTTTGTGTGGTTATAATGATGACAGTAAGTCAGAAGCCAGGAGGGAGGTCGGGTCAGGGTCTGGCCTTCAGGCTCCGTGGAGTGAAGCCTTCTTTGCTTGGGTAAATCCCAAAAGGGACAGGGATTCACCAAACATAGGAAGGGGCTTCGTATACTTGCAGATGGATCAAAAGATGAGTGTTCACTGCTGGAGGGTGCTCCCACTGTGTGCATTTTAGAGAGATGCGAGCCAGCCCGGAGAGAGGAAGTGACTTGTTCAAGGTTTCACTGTGCCACATGGCCGTGCTGGACTCAAACCCAGGTCTGTTTGAGCTCAGTACGACTGTAAGGTCATTTCTGAAACAAATTCACCAGGTCAGTGCACTAGGGCTCTAGCTCAGGCAGCCAGGGAGAGGCTGAGGCTGTAAATACAGCGATGAGGGAAGGGGCACCTGGGTGGGAAGGCAGTGAGTCAGCCATGAACATGCTGGGGCCTGGGGAGGGTCCTACCAGCGAGGCGGACAAGCCCAAGAGGCAGTTCTGGGCCTTGGAGAAAGGCCGGGGTAGGGGAGAGATATTAGGTGTCCCTTCCATCTTCATGTTACTTAACGGCTACTGGAGTGGAGGAGACTGCCCTAGCGGCATGCAGAGCGATCAGAAAGGAGGGAATGGGAGGGACAGAGGAAGAGAAGGACCCGGAGATGGGCAGTCCGAGCTAAGTAGTGAGGGCTTCAAGGAGGGATGGTCACGGATGCTGGTATTTACTGAGTGTTTGCTGTGCGCCGGGTACCCTCTGTGTGGATTCACTTACCCCTTCACCACAACCCTCTGAGGCAGATACTGTTATTATGATGCCCACTTTACAGATGAGGAAACTGAGAGGCTAAGTAATTTACCCATGTCAGTGAGCTGATCAGCCAGTGTGCTTAATCACCGGGCTCCCCTACTTCTGGGATAGAAGGTTGCTGATGATGTTGTTGATTTTCCATGGAGTGGGTGGAGGGATAGAAGTGAGGAACAAATTTGGAAGCAGGAGACAACCACACCTCTGATCTGGTTTGGCCCTGCGGGGACAGGCAAGCGGAACAGGCGTCATTCCTCCGTCATTTCCTGCACTAGGAAGCCAAAGCCCTCAGAAAGTCGCACCACGAGGCTATGCCAGAGGCTTGAACTCAACTCTTTCGGCCTGGAATGATGTTACTACCCCTAAGAGGAATGGAAAGCCACTGAGAGGAGAGGCTGCCAGGATGCAGGTGCAGGCCTGGGGTGGTCAAGAGAGAAGGCCATGACGTGGGCCACCCTGACTGACAGCATCTAAGCTGAGATGCCCAGTTAGTATCCCAAGTGAGGGTCTCGGTCCCATGGGGAGGCCGTGGAGAGATTATCTGGTTGTGGTTTTATCTTGGCCTCATTCATTTAAAAGTCGTCTCATGATGGAGTTTAATGATACTGTGTGGCCCAGGAGCAAGCACACGGCTAAAATGAAATCCTGGTGCTGCCTTTTAGTAGCAGTGTGGCCTGGGCAAGCCATCTAAAATCTCCAGAGAGGCCTTGGCTTCTGTGGCTGCAAAATGGGGATCATCTCTTCCCTGCCTGGTATTGTGGGAGTTCAGGACAATGTGAACAAAGCACTTGGCATGCACCTGGGGGTCCGTAAACAGGAGCTGGCATTGTTCATGTCAGGTGACAAGTGAGGGTTTGTACATCTTTTATCAAAGTGTAGCTTCATTGAAATTTTGTTTCTAAATCTCTCTCTCTCACACACACAGGCACAGAACAAAGGAGATATCTGAAATCTTCCAGCCCAAGTCCCTTGTTGTGCAGATGGGGAAACTGAGGCCCACAGACGGAGATTATGTACCCAAGATCACAGAGTCAAAGAGGCCTGGCCCCTGCCTGCTGTCAGTCCATGTGCCACACGACATCACAAAGCGTTCTGAACCCAGCCTCATCCCTGCTGTTCACTAAGCATGCACATTACACAATCACTGCCCCAGATGGCAGTTGCCAGAATCCTCGCTGGCATCGAACATCCAAGTCAGAGGGCACTCAGAGTCGTCAGCTTTCTCCAGCATTGCCTCACCTGGCTGTAGAGGCTACAAAGCTGTGGCAGGTGCTCCTGAGACTGGAGAAATGAAATGAATGATCTCAGACATACACAGGAGACAATGATTTCTTCTTAGAAAATGCTGAAGGGGAAGTCTACCGCCTCCACACCAACCCTGCCTTAACGCAGGAGTCCTCTGGCCTCATTTGCATACCCAAGGGATCTTAGCCCACAAGAGGGAGAAAGCTAGTGTTCTCCTGTGTTTAAGTTGGCTGATCTCTACCCGGGAGCTTTAAGGAAGGTCGTGGGCAGTGTGGCACACTATGGGGGTAAGGGGCTCATGCAGAAGAGGCCTGTTCCTGATTGCTCAAGGGAAGGTGGGATTGTTTTCTCCCTGATGTCCACTCTGACTATATCACAGATGATAGTTCAGTCCTACACCTACAAACTGGCAGGCCCCGTGCTGGGCTCTGGGCATATGAAAATAAGCACCACAGGCAAGATGCCCGCTCTTGTAAGATACAGGTCTTGAGTGAGGAGGCTGAGATGAATGAGGACACATACAAACGAGATAATCTCAGATACTGATAAGAGCTGTGAATAAAGAAACAAAACAGAGCAGCGACATCATGACTAGAAAGGTTGGCTACTCCAAATTGGGCATCTAGATGTCTCTGGGCAGGTGACATTGTATCTGGGCCCTTAACATGAAGGAACAAGCTACGTGCTCTGGGGAGGGAGTTCCTCAAAGAAATCAGCAGATGCAAAGGCCCTAAGGCTGGAGTCAGCTGAGACTCCTAGGATTTTTATCAAAATAATTTGGAGGACAGGGGGCTATTTCGTTAAGAAAACAAAGTAAACGAGACACTTTCTTTCCCTAATCTGTCATCTTTCCCCACCAGCTCCAAATCCTATTAATACAAGATAATTCCTACTTAAACACCTCTTCTTCCAAGAACCCTTTAGGTTCTAGTAGTTCATGGTAGAACTAGTATAAAAACTGGTCTATGGCAAAATAAAAAAAGGTCAATAAAATGTGTGTGTGTCACTATACAGGTGCCAACTGTGTTTCCTTTCTTCAGAGACTGAGATATACCATTATTACTTTTCAAAAAATTTTGCTGTTAATACTCTTTTGTAAAATATGATGTAGATGACATGTCACCGATGTAGCAAAAATCAAAAGTTGACCATCCTTTACAAATCCCCCATACTTTGGTCTGTGAAATCCTGGAGCCTGGGGGCATCTGTGAACTAGGCTCTGAAGCTCTGCTACTCTTCCCTCCTTTACTCCCAAGTGGCCCTGGATTTCCCATACCCTTTCCATTCTCTTCCCTGTTTTTAGAGTTTGAGTTCCAGGGGCACTGGGACTGTGCGTTCCTGGCACTAAGCCAGGTCCACAGCAAGCACTCAGAAGACTGACTGACTGAACGCGTGATTTATGATGATATACGTTCACCTGAGAGAATGCTCAGAGAATCCAATTAGGAGCAAACTGGTGAAGGGAGACCGTAGGGTAAAGGAAACGAAACCCCATATGTCAGAGCCAGGAGCCTGGGTTCACATTCTGTCTCCTGCAAGAGGTGGTTTAGCAGGGTCAGAAGGCCCTGTCCACTCAGCAGCAGCCAGGCTTGGGTGAAGTCACTTTCTTTGAGCCTCAGCTTCCTCACCAGTTAAATGGGGATGACAAAGCTTTGTCCCACGATTTTTGTAAAGAACAAAAGATATGTTTGCAGAAAACACTCTGTAGAGAGTATGTAAGCGACAGTTCCTCGGTTTGTCCTTCCATGGATGCATGGAGCATCCAGCCAACTCAGCAGATGACCTCCTTCCAGTGTTTCAGCATCTGCTTCTCCCACAAGCCCGTGAGGTGGTGCAGGAACTTCTCCTACAGGTTCTGAACAGAAAAGCATAGTGCCTGGCACCTAGTGGGTGCTACATAAATGAACAATGAGCCCAGGTAAGTCACTCCTCCCACTGGACCTGTTTCCTCTAAGTAATCTCCCTTCCGTTTCCAGGTCCATGATACTTATCTGCCTTTTTAGAACAGGCCTAGGAGTCACATTTAGGAAAGGTAGGTGGGTGTGAAGACACTTTGATTAAAAGGTTAATGCACATTTTTGGTTTCCACTTTCGAATCTTCCAGAATTTATTTTTGCTTACTTAATTAAAGAGCCATGTCACATTTCTTTAGCTTGTGTTCTGGGTTCCTTAACAACAATAACAAAAAATTAAAGTCTTTACTTTAAACCGCCTACTCCAGCCATCCCAGGACACGGCGAGGAGGGGGCGCGGTCAGGTGGCGCGCGTGCCCGGGAAGGCGGGGGCTGTACCGGGCCGCGGGCGGGGCCGTGCACTCCGAGCACCACTTCCCCAGCGCGGGCCGGGGGCGGGGCGCGGCGGCGGAGTATAGGGGCTTCCGCCGAGGGCAGTCCCACCTGCCCCTCTGCGGGCGGCGTCTCCTCTCCGACGCCCAGCACACGGGGGGGGGGGGGGCTCCCGCTTCTTGCCTGGCCCCTCTACTGCCTGCCCTCTCACCTCCCAGCGGCTTCCGCCGCCCCCGCCAGGCTGCACGGCGCGTCCCGGGCCCTAGACCCCCACCCACTAGGCACCAGCCCCGGCGTGTCCCCCGGAGTCTTCAGCCCGCGACCCACCGCCCGCGCGCGCCCGGGGCCCAGCCGGAGGGAGGGGCAGGGGAGGGGCTCGGCCGGCGCTGATGTAATCCCGGCACCCGGGCGGAAGGATATGGAGCGCGCCCCTGGTTGGCGGGGCGCTGAGGCCAGTTGCCGGGTAACGGAGCGGAGCGGCTCCCGGCGCGCCGCCTCCCGCCCTCCGCCGAGTGGCGCTGGGGCCGCCGCCGCCGCACCGGCCGCAGCCCCGCCCCCCCCGGGGGGGCATCTGCCCCCGCGCTGTGTACGTAAGGCGCAGGCCAGGGCCGCCCTGCGCTCGGGCAGCCGCCCGCAGCCCCCTCGGATCAAGAAGAGAGGCGCCCCCGGCCGGCCGCCGCCGCCGCCCGGCAGCCTCGGCAGGTACCGCGGGGCAGCGGCGGGGGAGGGGAGCGCGGGCCAACCCCCTCGCGGGTGTCCGGGCCCAGGCAGGCCGGGGACGCTCGCGCCGTGGGGCTCGGCTCCGGGGCCAGCGCGAGGGAGGCCGGGCCGCCGCCGAAGGCTTTGGGGCCAGCCCGAGGGAGACCAGGCGGCCTCCGGGGGCTCCGGGACCAGCCTAAGGGAGGCCGGGCCGCCGCCGAGGGCTTCGGGACCAGCCTGAGGGAGACCTGGCCGCCGCCGGGGATTCCGGGGGCAGCCTAAGGGAGGTCGGGCCGCTGCTGATGGCTCCGGGGACAGCCTAAGGGAGACCGGGCCGCTGCTGATGGCTCCGGGGTCAGCCGAGGGAGGCCTGATCGGCCCCGACCCTGGTGGTGCCCAGGCGTGCGGGTGACCTGTGGGCCCTGGGACCCCCGCCTCGACCCCAGGACGCCGGGACCCCGACTTGCGGCTCGTGCGCCCGGGTGGGCAGCGGACGATGAGTCCGCACAATGGGTTGCCGTCGGTTGCCTCCTGCCTGGGGCAGGTGTCTCCGCGCCGGGGCAGCTCTTTTGAGAGAGACGAGGCGGGGGTGCTTAGACTTGAGGATAGGACGCGGAGCCCCGAAAGCGGGCGCGGGAGGAAAGCTTCGGCTGGCGGGAGGCGCCCGGCGTCCCCGGCAGCGGGGTCAGGCCGGCAGGCTGGGCCGCTCGCTCGCGTCCCCTCCGTTCCCCTCCCCTCCAGCATTGTCCTTTT
This sequence comes from Rhinopithecus bieti, assembly GCF_001698545.2. Classification (NCBI taxonomy): domain Eukaryota; kingdom Metazoa; phylum Chordata; class Mammalia; order Primates; family Cercopithecidae; genus Rhinopithecus; species Rhinopithecus bieti. The sequence continues at coordinate 1,090,274 of NW_016815549.1, read as the reverse complement.
GGGGCCCCGGGAAGGGAAAACCGCGGGGCGGGGGAGGAGGGCAGCAGGCGGGCGGGGCCGGGAGGCCGGCTGAGCGACTGGCGCGTCGGCCTATGGCGAGGGGCGCGGCGCGGGGGGCGGGCCTGGCGGGCGGGGCCGGTGCTGCGCAAGGTTTGGCGAAGGTTACAGCTGAACCTAGGAGTGACAGGCCCACAGTCACCTGTGCGCCGCCCGGCAGACCCGGGCGCAAGGCGCGCCCCGAGTTGCTGCGGGGCTTGATCCGCCTCCTTTCCAACAATACGCGTCTCCAGCCGGCATTTCCAGAGCTCTGCTTCTTCCCGCTGGAGAAACCAGTGTGTGTCGTGTTGGAATGCTTCGTGTTGCCCTAGAATTCAGCTTGCATTCAGGTGCGCAGATGACAGGACCTGCCGAACTCTTGGTACAGACCCCTAAATCATGGCAGAACTGTCTTGATTTCTTTTTTGCCACCTTTCTGTTTTTGTCTTCTATAGGCAAGCCATGAAGACTTAACGCAGTTAAAAACAGGAGGGAGATTCAGCAGAGAGGAGGCATGCGAGATTCTTTGGAAAAAAAAAATAAATGCGGTTCTTGCTAATAATTACCTGGGTTGGATACTTCGACTTATTGCCCAAGTTCCTAAGAAGGGGTTTTACATTTCTGGGTCTTGTTTTAAAAACTCTTAGAAAGCTTGTGAGGGAGTAGGGACAAGTAGTTTTGATAATAGGCGATGCTGTGGATAAAACTGTATGGTAAAATGCCCAAGCTAGATTCTTCCTGTGCAAAATAAGACCCGTTCCAGAACACTTTGACCATTTCATGGACTTAGAATTTAAAGGCGGGGGAGGAGAGGGGAGAAATCTGTCACTGCATCCTCAAGGTCAAATATTCTTCTATCAGTTATTTCGGATTGAACCATTCTTAAATAGGTCTCAGAATCTCTATGTCGCTGCCTTGTGATGGAGCCTGTTTCCTAGATTGTGCCTTTGCATACCTATAGAAGCTCCTTTCAATTAATACATCTTATAACTCAGATTCAATTGCTGTACTTGCCAAATAATGCATTTTTAATCAAGAAGTCGTTTACGGCTTCCATTTTGGGTATAATGGTTTTTATGTAAGCCCGTTACATCAGTGATATGCCAGTTTTTAAACATTGAAGAGAAGGGAGAATATTACTTAGGTCCATGGGAAGTAGAATTCAAAGTGCAGGTGCTTTTTTGTTTGCTTTAGAGAAAAAGTATAGTTCTTTAACGACGTTAACATAAGTCAAATCCAACTGTTGTAAGGATGATTAGCTCGTTTTACAAGTTGCAAACATTTAAGAAAATTAGATGATTTTTTCTTTTTAGACAGAGTCTCGTTCTGTCGCCCAGGCTGGAGTGCAGTGGCACGATCTCGGTTCACTGCAACCTCTGCCTCCCAGGTACAAGCGAGTCTCCTGCTTCAGCCTCCCGAGTCGCTGGGACTACAGGTGCGTGCCACCATATCCGGCTCATTTTTTATATTCTTAGTAGAGACGGAGTTTCACCATGTTAACCAGGATGGTCTCGATCTCCTGACCTCGTGATCCGCCTGCCTCAGCCTCCCAAAGTGCTGGGATTACAGGCGTGAACCACCGCGCCCGGCCGATTAGATGAATTTTTAACACTTCCAGTGATAATATAGGGTAATATAACCAGCCTACTCTCTGCTTTATTGTACGGTAGCACTCTTCAAAAGAAATTAGATTGTTCTTGTTCTTTATTTTTCATTGTGTGGAAAAGTACTGAGCCTGGGCTTTGTCCTTGTTTTTGTAGCATTTGACTTGGCAGTTAATGGCTTGTGAGCTAGTTTCCTCATCTGTAAAATGGGAAGATTGATGACACCTGTTTCACAGAATCGTTGGGATGATCACGGGAGGGAAGACATGAAATTTCGTCAACATTCCAACCCTTTTAAAATACTCGAGTAGTGTAATTATTAAAACCTCAGATTGCTTGCTTGGCTTGAAGCCTTTAACTTTGTCTTCAGGCTCCTCCCCACCCCTTCCTATCCATGCTTTGCCTGACTGCCAGAGTCATCTTTCCTGAGCTCAGATCTTGTCAGCCTCTGGCTCAGCAAGCTTCTAAGACTGCCTGTGGTTTGGACCTTAGAATTCAGAGATACCAGCATCACAATGCAGGCCTCTCACAGTCTGGCCCCCAGTCATCTCTGTACTTTATCTTGTCCTCTTTGTCCCCTTTCCACACTGTCCAGTGTGAAACCAAGACTGCTCTTGGTTCTCTGAACATGCCAAGCTATTTCAGACCTTCTTTGCTTATATTCTTTTCTCTTATTGGAATGTCCTGTCTCACTCCCACTCCCTCCAGTCCTTAAAAGTTCATATCAAATATTCTCTTCTCTCTGGAGTCCTTTGGAAGTCGTATTACAATGAATGATGCCTTTCTGCAATCATAGTTCTCTATTCTTCCTTCATTATTATCTGTATCATGTTGTATTATAAATTGGTCATGGTAAACTCTGGCTGTGGTGTCTATCTCATCATTTTGCCTCCAACACCTTGCTCAGGCGTTTAAACGTAAGTGCTTAATGTTAAACGTAAGTGTTTAAATGTTTGCTAAATAAAGTTAAAGTCTGTAATCAATCTTAAAGAGTATGTTAATATTATAGAGTATATTTATTTTTATTTTTTCTGACCCTGGCTTAAGTCTCCGCATGCAGTTTTTTGTTTATTTTTTTATTATTATTTATTTATTTTTTTTTTGAGATGGAGTCTCGCTCTGTCGCCCGGGCTGGAGCGCAGTGGCCAGATCTCAGCTCACTGCAAGCTCTGCCTCTCGGGTTTACGCCATTCTCCTGCCTTAGCCTCCCAGTAGCTGGGACTACAGGCACCTGCCACCTCACCCGGCTAGTTTTTTGTATTTTTTAGTAGAGACGGGGTTTCACCGGGTTAGCCAGGATGGTCTCGATCTCCTGATCTCGTGATCCAGCCGTCTCGGCCTCCCAAAGTGCTGAGATTACAGGCTTGAGCCACTGCGCCCGGCCGTTTGTTTATTTTTGAGACAGGATCTTGCTCTGTCACCCAGGCTTGGAGTGCAGTGGTGTGATCACAGCTCACTGTAGCCTCAACCTCCCAGGCTCAAGTGATCCTCACACCTCAGCCTCCTGAGCAGCTGGGACCACAGGCGTGTACCACCATGCTCAGCTGATTAAAACCATTGTTTTAAAGTAGAAATGGGGGTCTCCCTGTGTTGCCCAGGCTGATCTCGAACTCCTGGGCTCAAGCAATCCTCCCACCTCAACCTCCCAAAGTGCTGGGATTACAAGCATGAGCCACCACACAAGACCCAGATGAAGTATTTTTGATAAACATCAGCGCCAACAACAACACTAGAAAGCGCAGGTTTACTCTGTTGAATGTCGTCACTATTTAGAATATTTCTTTACAGCACTTGTGGTCTTTCACTTCATCACATAATAAGTGGCATTTTATACAAAGTAAACCTGTCATCGCTCCCACCTGTATCTAAACTTGTAGGGTCTAATGCAATAGATTCAGCACCTGCATTGCTGACTGTAAATCACCGGCCCGTTTTTTGGGTAGAGGGAACCAGAGCACAAGGTTCAAAATATTCCTTATATTGGCCAGGCACAGTGGCTCACGCCTGTAATTCCAGCACTTTGGGAGGCCGAGGTGGGCAGATCATGAGGTCAAGAGATTGAGACCATCCTGGCCAACATGGTGAAACTCTATCTCTACTAAAAATACAAAAATTATCTGGGCGTGGTGGAGCACGCTTATAGTCCCAGCTACTTGGGAGGCTGAGGCAGGAGAATCTCTTGAACCCAGGAGGTAGAGGTTGCAGTGAGCCAAGGTCGTGCTCCAGCCTGGCAACAAAGCAAGACTCTCTTTAAAAAAAAAAAAAGTTCCTTATATTTGAAGTATAATTTAATTCCCAAGAGATTACATGTTTTTTCTTTAAAAGTTTTTTTTTTTTTGGAGATTGATTATATGCATCAAAAGCAATTGTGTTTGAGGGGGCTTCTTAAAAGAGTATTGGAACTGGATTTGAAAGACTCAGGTTTGTTCTTGGCCGTGGACACATTTGTTAAATCTCTCTTGGAAGTCAGTCTTTATTTGTGAACTGAGAATAGTTACTCCTTTTGCTTTGTAGTACATTTAAAGTGGCTATGCTTTGTGTACTGCACATCCTTACACAGATATAAGGTAACAAGGTATTTTGCTTTATAGCATTTTTGTCCTGCTTGTTACCCAGCCTGGAAACCTTTAGAGATATCCTTTCTTGACCAGATTTTTACCAGGTTTGCTTCCACGAGTCTTTTCCATCAGTCTTTCTCTTGACTCTTTTCTTTCCTGTTTCCTCTGCCACTACCCTCCCTGGAGCTCTTACTCCTTTTGAAGACAGTTACTGTAGTCCTCCAACTGGCCTCTCTTTTTTCTGGTCTCTCTTCCTCTGTTCTATTGCCAGAATTATTTAATATGCAAATCAAATCATATCATGGCTCCTCTCCCAAATATACACCAGAGGTTCTCAACATTTTCCCCTGTTCCATCACACCTGAGGGATGTGGCAGTTTTGTTCATAAGGTTATAGATGGGCTTTCTCCTCCGAAGATTTTTACCTTGGAAGTGCTACCACCCTCCTCCCCTGGTTGAGAATTAATGTTAAAGAGTTAGGAAATACTCTAAGATCTTTGCTGTCTGGCCTAATTCTTACTTTTAGCTTAATCTTTTATTGGATCTCTTTTTAGTTTTTGTTTTTTTGAGACAGGGTCTTGCTGTGTCACTCATGCTGGAGTGCAGTGGTGCCCTCTTGGCTCACTGCAACTTCCACCGCCCTTCCTCCTCCTGCCTTGGCCTCCTTCGTAGCTGGGACTACAGGCATGTAACACCATGCCTGGCTAATGTTTGTATTTTTTGTAGAGATGGGGTTTTGCTCTGTTGCCTAGACTGGCCTCGAACTCCTGGCCTCAAGCAATCTGCCCGCCTTGGCCTCCCAATGTACCGGGATTATAGGCATGAACCACCACGCCCAGCCTGCATCTCTTCTTGTCACCTTATATTTCAACACAAGACCTCTGGCCACTTCCATTATTGGCAGACTACTCTGAAATATTCTTTCCACCTTTCTCTCTCTTTCTGAATCTTGGAGTCTTGGCTTAAATACTGCTAACTCTACTTCTGTAATCTGATTTTCAGAATTAACTCATTATTTTTCTCTCACACAGTGCTAGCCTGATACCTCTACTTATCTATTTTTTCCTTATAACTTTCTTGTTTATATACATGAAGGTTTTTCCTGGTTTATAAGCTCCTTGAGAGTTATAGAGGAAAATCTTAATCATTGCTAATTTCCTCTACTGTGCAACATAGTCTTTTACATAGTACTCATTTGTTAAATGTTTGACTGAATTAACTGAGAATGTATAGTCTCTGATTTCAGGACGAGGAGGATAGAGTTGGAATAACTTTATATGAGAACTTCATGAATCCACGTGACATACTCAGAACAGGGCCCAGCATATAGTAAGTGCTCAGTAAGTGGCAGCTTTTAGCTATTAATTTGGTTTTTTTTGGAGACGGAGTCTCGCTCTGTCGCCCAGGCTGGAGTGCAGTGGCTGGATCTCAGCTCACTGCAAGCTCTGCCTCCTGGGTTTACGCCATTCTCCTGCCTCAGCCTCCCGAGTAGCTGGGACTACAGGCGCCCGCCACCTCGCCCGGCTAGTTTTTTGTATTTTTTTTAGTAGAGACGGGGTTTCACCGTGTTAGCCAGGATGGTCTTGATCTCCTGACCCCGTGATCCGTCCGTCTCGGCCTCCCAAAGTGCTGGGATTACAGGCTTGAGCCACCATGCCCGGCCTTAGCTATTAATTTGAACAGGTAGAGAGAACACTAGTGGTTGAATACATTGGTTGATTGTATATGCTAGTTTATTATGACAATGTCCACATACTTATTTCTGGTGTGTGTGTAAATAAAAAAAAAAATCTAATTTTCTTTCTTTCTTTCTTTTTTTAATTTTTGTTTTGAGACAGAATCTCGTTTTGTCGCCCAGGCTGGAGTGCAGTGGTGCAATCTTGGCTCACTGCAAGCTCCGCCTCCCAGATTCACACCATTCTCCAGCCTCAGCCTCCTGAGTAGCTGGGAGTACAGGCGCTTGCCACCACGCCTGGCTAACTTTTTGTTTAGTAGAGACAGGGTTTCACCATGTTAGCCAGGATGGTTTCGATCTCCTGACCTCGTGATCCACCCACCTTGGCCTCCCAAAGAGCTGGGATTATAGGCCTTAGTCACTGCACCCGGCCTTTGTATTTTTTTAGTTTTTTTTTTTTTTTTCTCTTGAGACCAAGTCTTGCTCTGTCGCCCAGGCTGGAATGCAGTGGTGTGATCTCGGCTCACTGCAACCTCTGCCTCGTGGGTTCAAGTGATTCTCCTGCCTCAGACTCCCCAGTAGCTAGGATTACAGGCGCGTACCACCATACTCGGCTACTTTTTGTATTTTTTAGTAGAGATGGGGTTTCACCATGTTGGCCAGGCTGGTCTTGAACTCCTGACCTCATGATCTGCCCATCTTGGCCTCCCAAAGTGCTGGGATTACAGGTGTTGAGCCACCACGCCTGGCCAGTCATCTCATTTTCAACTTGTACCTACGTTCTTTCATTAATTTTGTGAGTAAGTTGGAGAGGGCTTTTGCATAAACAGATTCATGATGGTGGTCCTAAATTATTCTGAAGACAGGCAAACCTGTCTGTAGATGAGCAGGTTTTTTGCATATGGCTTAAGAAGATCTGGAGAATTGGCCAGGCATGCTGGCTCGCCTGTAATTCCAGCACTTTGGGAAAGCGAGGTGGGAGGATTGCTTGAGCCCAGGAGTTTGAGATGTGCCTGGGCAACATGGTGAAACCCTGTTTCTACAAAAAAATTTTAAAAATTAGCCAGATGTGGTGGCACATGTTTGTAGTTCCAGCTACTTAGGAGACTGAGGCAGGAGGATCACTTGAGCCCAGGAGATCGAGGCTTCAATGAGCCATGATTGCACCACTGGACTCCAGCCTAGGTGACTGAGCGAGAGACCCTGTCTTAAAAAAAAAAAAAGTGGAAAATAGAAATTGTCACTTTTTCAGTATACAGTATGTTATTTTCAGGAAAGTGAATGTTTTCACTTTAATCTTACATCTTGTTCTATACATTAAGCAGTAGAAACCTCCTGTTTGGTATTTGGAATGACTATTGAAATTCTGTTTCTGACATCTTCCCCAAGTGCTTCCATGTTGCTAGGCTTTCTCCATATCTGCCTCTTCCTCAGTGTTGCCCCTGGTTGAATAGGGAGAAGATAAGGAAAACCAGCTATAATTATTTCAAAATTGTTTGCCCAGTTTGGAGATTTTTTGAAGCCCTTCCTTTTTTTATTTAATTTTTTTTTAATTAAAAAAGGTTTTTTTTTTTTTTTTTTTTTGAGACACAATCTGACTCTGTCACCCAGGCTGGAGTGCAGTGACGCGATCACAGCTCACTACAGCCAGGACCTCCTGGGCTCAAGTGGTCCTCGGGCCTCAGCTGGGACTGCACGCTCATGCCACCACTCATGGCTAATTTTTCTTCTTCTTTTGTAGAGACAGGGTTTCGCCATGTTGCCCAGGCTGATCTCAAACTCGTGGCCTCAAGCAGTCCTCCCGCCTTGGCCTCTCAAAGTGCTGGGACTGTGGGTATGAGCCACCATGCCCAGGCAAGCCTTTTATTTTCTTAGATGTCTGATTAGTATATTGCTCCTTGCTTGCATTTTCCCTGAATATTTTAATGGAGAGAAAGTTGAAATAGAGTAGACACGTTTTTAATTCTTTCTTTGGTTGTTTTCCTTGCCACTGCTTTCTTTGGTTACCATCATAGATAATTGAGTCCTGATTGTATTTTTCTTAATCTTTTGCCAGTACCATCTGAAGGAGTTTCTTGTTTTATATACTTTTTTTTTTTTTTTTTTTTGAGGCAGTCTTGCTCTGTCGCCCAGGCTGGAGGCACAATCTTGGCTCACTGCAACCTCCACCTCCCGGGTTCAAGCGATTCTCCTGCCTCAGCCTCCTGAGTACCTGGGACTACAGGTGTGTGCCACCATGCCTGGATAATCTTTTGTATTTTTAGTAGAGATGGGTTTTTGCCATGTTGCCCAGGCTGGTCTCAAACTCCTGAGCTCATGCCTGCCTTGGCCTCCCAAAGTGTTGGATTACAGGCGTAAGCCACCGTGCCTAGCCTGTTTTTGTATACTTTAAAGTTTAAATTAAATTTGTTAAAGTATATTTTGTATGATTTGCCAAAACATTGGAACTTAAATAGCTGTTATAAAGCCTTTTTTTTTTTTTTTTTTCAAGGTGGGGTCTCATTCTGTCACCCAGACCAGAGTGCAGTGGCACATTTATGGCTCACTGTAGCCTTGGCCTCCCAGGCTCAATTGATCCTCCCTCCTCAGCTTCCTGAGTAACTGAGACTACAGTTGTGCGCCACCACACCCAGCTAGTTTTTAAATTTTTTGTAGAGATGGGGTTTTACCACGTTACCCAGGCTGTTCTGGAACTCCTGAACTCAAGCAATGCTCCTGCCTCCGCCTCCCAAAATGCTGAGATTACAGGCATAAACCACTATGCCTGGACTCAAGTCAGTTTTTTAACATGAACGTTAAGTCTCTTTCTTCATATCCCTTCCCTTCCTGTACTCATCTTCCCTTGAAGACCACAGATAAATTGTAAAAAATGGAATCATGGTAGAGAGTGTTTTTATGTCATTATTTAAATAAACACTGACCTTTGTATCTTGGAATGCTTTCCATATCAAACATACAGATTGATATGGGTTGGCTGTGTCCCCACCCAAATCTCATCTTGAATTCCCACATGTTGTGGGAGGGACCCAGTGGGAAGTGATTGAATCATGGGGGCAAGTCTTTCCCATGCTGTTCTCATGATAGTGAATAAGTCTCACGAGATTTGATGGTTTTAAAAAGGGGAGTTTCCCTGCATAAACTCTCCTCTTTTGACTGTCACCGTCCATGTAAGATGTGACTTTGCGGCCGGGCGTGGTGGCTCAAGCCTGTAATCCCAGCACTTTGGGAGGCCGAGACGGGCGGATCACG
>NW_016815549.1:1052369-1080716 GCF_001698545.2 Rhinopithecus bieti | reverse complement strand
AAGATGTGACTTTGCTCCTCCTTGCCTTCCGCCATGATTGTGAGGCCTCCCTAGCCATGTGGAACTGTAAGTCAATTAATCCTCCTTCCTTTCTAAATTACCCAGTCTTGGGTATGTCTTTATCAGCAGTGTGAAAACAGACTAATACACAGATCTACTTCAGGTACAGATTTGCTTTACCATGTTCTTTTTTTAATGTGCCTAGTATTACCTTGTGTGAAGGTGCCTGAATTTATTTAATTAGTTGATATGAGGAGTTTCCAGGTTTTTGTTGTTTGTAACACAGTGCTACAGTAAACTTTTTTGTACATATGTCATAGTGAACTTTTTTTTTTTTTTTTTTAAGGATTCATAGTAGTCTTTTATTTTTTTATTTTTATTTATTTTTTTTGTGTGTGAACTTTCATGAGTAACCACCTTACCCTCAGCAGCCTTAAAAAAATTGACCAACAAGTTTCTAACTACTCTGAATAATCATTTGTCATGTTAAAAATTTTCTTGGTGGCTATATTGGTTTTACTACTTTCATTAAGGCTGGATATTTTGTTCTCTGAAGTAGTCCTGTGATATAATTTCATACAAATAAGGAAGCCCAGATTTTTTATATTGCACATAGAATATTAGGTTCATAAAGTTTATAAAGGCACAGGGTTGGCTTTATGAGCCTGTAATTGTATCATACAGGGCCCTTGCTTGGTTCAATGATCTGCTGTTGTAGTTGTAGTCTTGATATTCTTCGTTTTTTGTTTTTGTTTTTGAGACGGAGTATCGCTCTGTCACCCAGGCTGTAGTGCAATGGCACAATCTCGACTCACAGCAAGCTCCACTTCCCGGGTTCATGCCATTCTCCTGCCTCAGCCTCCTAAGTAGCTGGGACCACAGGTGCCTGCCACCACACCAGGCTAATGTTTTTGCATTTTGAGTAGAGACGGGGTTTCACTGTGTTAGCCAGAATGGTTTCGATCTCCTGACCTTATGATCCGCCTGCCTCAGCCTCCCAAAGTGCTGGGATTACAGGCGTGAGCCACCGCGCCTGGCTGTTCTTAGTTATTGTTGAACTCAGAACCCACATTATTGTTCTGCATTGGGTCCCACAAATTTTGTAGCCAGTCCTGTAAAGACTTCATAAAAACTCGTAGTAAGAACCCCTCATCCTCTCACCTCCTACCCCTGTTCCCTGTGAGTGACTACCATTAACATTACCTAATGTTAACTAATTAACTAATTACCGTTAGTTTATCCACTTGGAGACTTTTTAGAATGTGTGTATAAACAGCATTGCATATTATGCTTGAGCCATTAAAAAGAAAAAACTATTTTAAATTCACACAGAGTCAGTGTGTATTTTCCTGAAATACTCCATAATGGATCAAGAATACTACAGACTTTCAGAAAATAGAGGCTCTAAAAAACTTAGCCTTAAGAAGTTGGTACTGAACTGTAGTTTTGGATTTTGGTTTGGTTTTGAAAAAGTATGCTTAACTTGAAGCTTTAGCGAAACAGTCTAAGTTTCAGTGTTAAGATAGCTATCTCTGAGATTTCACCTTCTAAAATGAAGTAAAACCTTAAGTTCGTCATAGGTGAGGCAGGAATGAAAATAAAGTTTATTCATCAGTCAGGTTCAATTGAATAAGGGATTCGCTAGGATTATTTGGTGCTGTCTTAAAAAGTGGTTAGAATTCTTGGTGAAGTAAAAGGGCTGAGGATTCTTAGAAGTAGCTGCAGAAAATGGGTAAGAGGAGAGTGAGCTATCACTAGTTAACAGTTCTAATCTGTTAGGGCATAGTGTTAGGGACCTTAGATAAACCATTTCATTTAAGCCTCCTTCACAACTCTGAGGGAGATGGGATGATTGTCATTTTACAAATGAGGAATCTACAACTCAGAGAGATCCCAAAAAACTTCCCTGTGGTCACAGGTAATATATGGCAGAGCAGGAGCCCAGACTTCCATCCTTCCAACTTAAAGTTCATGTTCTTTCCACTGCCCTACTCTACCTAGAGATTTATTCATTCACAAAATATTGGTTGACTGCCTACAGTGGGCTAGGTACAGATGCCAGGATGGATTAGACATCCAGGAGGTTTACTGGGGAGTAAGGGTAAGGCGAGAGGAAGCAGGAGTAGTATGTAGTAAAAGCCTTTTGACTTCCACTCGGTCTGATTTCTGTGAAAGGAGAGAGGAGAAGAATAGTGCATAGGAGCAGCCTCAGATCACTGTACAGTTCTGAGAAAGTCTTGACCAAGCTGATAGGAAATTCTCATGCTGAAGCCGTGCATCCTTCTCCAGGCAGAAAGGCCTGAGTCTGTTACCCTTTTGGATTAAACCATTAGTTGGGGGCAGCCTGATGGAAGCACGGCTTGGTGTCAGTGCTGTTGCGACTCTGAATATGTAGCAACTTGAGGCTGTCAGCTTGATTTCCTGTAGCAGCTTCTCTTGAAGGGTGATCTGAGCAGGGCACCCTCATAGTAGCTGCACACGGTCCTGTCCTGGTGTGTTTGGGTAGAAAGACTGATAATACAAATAAGCAAGTAGATGCATATATGAAGTGAAAAATTAGTGCCAAGGGGAAAAACAGAGCAGAAGATGGGGTGTTGCATTGTATGTGGTGGACAAGGAAAGCCTCTGTTGATTCTTGAGCAGAGACCTGAAAAGTAAGAAAGAAAGATGTGGAGACACCTGAGGAGCAGAGCATTTCAAGGGGTAGGGGAGAGCAAATGAAAGACCTTGGTTCTGCATCCATGATGAAGGTACGCCTAAGAGGGTTTGCTGATGGATGAGATGTGGGATGTGAGAGGAGAAGCCATCGTAGTGTGGAGTTGCCCTTTACTGACATGAGGAAGGTCATGGCAAGGGTAATGGTGGTGAGAAATCCGGGTTGTGTTGTTTGACTTTAGACAAGTTATAAGTTTGAGGTGCCAGTTAGATACCTCCTTGTCTAGTAGCTTAGTAGCATTAGAATTCTGGAATTAAGGAGAAAGAAGCAGGGTAGAGGGAAAGGGTGGAGCAGTGTCTGCATAGGTAGTATTTATAATCATGGGGCTAGAAGAGGTAAGCCAGGATTTTGCTGTTAAATAAGGCAGACACAAGCCACATGTGGCTTTTGAACTTTGCATGTGGCTAATCTGAATTGAGATGTGCTGTGTCAAATACACACCAGATGCCAAAGACAGTGTGAGAAATTACAGTGTAAAATATATCATTAATAATTTTTATCTTCATTATATTTGGAGTGATATTATTTTGGAAATATTGGGTTAAATCAAACATTATTAAAGTTAATTTCACCTGTTTCCTTTTTAATATAGCTACTAGAAAATATATTTATTTATTTTTGAGCTAGGGCATCACTCTGTCACCTAGGCTGGAGTTTGATGGTACATTCACAGCTTCTTGCAGCCTTGGTCTCCCAGGCTCAAGTAGTCCTCTCGCTTCCGCCTCCTGAGTAGCTGGGACTATAGGCATGCGCCACTACATCCAGCTAATTTACTTTTTTTCTTGAGACTGGGTCTCACTATGTTGCCCAGGCTGAGCTCGAACTCCTGGTCTCATGCAATCTGCCTGCCTTGGCCTCCCCAAGTGCTGGGATTACAGGAATGAACCACTGCACTTGACCTAGAAAATTTTAATTACATACATGACTGGCATTATTTTGCTGTTGGAGGCACTGGTGGAGGAAGTGAATGGAAATAGAGAAGTCCAAGGACAGAGCCTGGAAAGCTGGGAGGAGGAGGAGCAGCCAGCAGAGGATCCAGAGAGGATGTGGACTGGGTGAGGAGAGGATGATGGACTGGGTGAGGAGAGGATGATGAGAGGTGTGGTTTGTGTGTAAGTGAGCTGCACTAAAATTTCTTTAGAACTTGTGTAAAAGGAAGGAAAGTATCAGAAACTAGGTCTACTTAATATGTAGTATGTGGAATTGGTTATTCGTAGAAGTGAACAAGTCCTGGAGATGGTCTGTAGGATCAGAATAAGGTCGGGATCCTTCCCTATATTGTGTTTTGTTTTGTTTTGTTTTGTTTTGTTTAGAGACAGAGTCTTACTCTGTCATCCAGGTTGGAGTGCAGTGGCACAATCTCAGCTCACTGCAGCCTCTGCCTCCTGGGTTCAAGCGATTCTTATGTCTCAGCCTCCCAAGTCACTGGGACTACAGGCGTGTGCCACCACCCCTGGCTAATTTTTGTATTTTTAATAGAGACAGCATTTTGCCATGTTGGTCAGGCTGGCCTCAAACTCCTGACCTCAGGTGATCTGCCTGCCTTGGCCTCCCAAAGTGCTGGGATTGCAGGCGTGAACCACTGCACCTGACCATATTTTTCTTTTTTAAGTGATTTTCATGCCACTTGTTTAAAGAAAGCTCTAACGTAGCCTAACTGAGGAATCAATCATGATAGTAGAAAAGAAAGCACACATTTATAAGATTTGACACAGTTAGTGCAAGAAGGTGACTCTTACGGCCCTTAAAACTTTGGTCACAGGGTTTTCTTTCATCTTGTAATCTTCACTTAGTAATAACTACCATAAGAATATCTTACCTGCCTTTTGCCATTTCTGAGCTCATAGGATTTCTTTGAGAATGTTCAAGTAGGCTCCTTGAGTGGACTTAGCTACCATGATAGGAGGGCTTTGTTTCCATTCTTAGTTTTCTGGTTTATATGTTGGTCATGTGGTTACGTTAGTCAGCATCCTTTGGCACTGCCTTCTGTCCTGATCATCTCATAGAGTACAGGAACAGACTTAGGGACATTTACTGACAACGGTCAGTTGGAGAGCCTTCCTCATGCAGCACGGCGGATTCTTTTTAATATGTTGGTAGCTATATCCGTGTAGTATCAGGCAGATTTTTTTTTTCTTTAGACATTATACTTTTTTCCTCTGTATTTTATTATTTCATTTCCCAAAAAACACACTTGCACATTTAAGAACAGTGTTTTAACAGTTTTTTCCCAAGCCATGAGATAGAAACTCTCATGGAAACTGAAGCTCCTCTGAGTGGAACTTGCTTGGGCCTTGCCGGGGTGGGCAAAAGATGACGTTGGAAAGGATCAGGTAGCACTCTGCGTTTTGCTGTTGGCTAAAGTGGGGTCAGAGCTGGTTGCCATTTTCTCTCCGTCTTGAGGTTCAGGCCTGTCATCTTCTTAAAATGCCTCCAGGCCTGTTGGGACAGTGAACAGTAATGGCCAAACTAAAAACTTTAAGGGTATTATAGGCTAAATGCAGGGAAAAAGGCTTCGCTTTAACCGTCAGCAAATGTATAAAGAGGGCCGGGTGTGGTGGCTCACATCCGTAATCCCAGCACTTTGGGAGGCCAAGATGGGAGGATCGCTTGAGTCCAGGAGTTTGAGACTGGCCTGGGCAACATAGCAAGATCCCATTTCTTAAAAAAAAAAAAAAGCTTAGCTGGGTGTAGTGGTGTATGCCCATAGTCCCTGCTACCTGAGGCTGAGGTGGGAGGATTGCTTCAGCCCAGAAATTCTAGGCTACAGTGAGCCAAGATTGCACTACTGTGCTCCAGCTAGCCTGGGTGACAGAGGCAGACTGTGCCTCTCAAAAAAAAGAGAAAAGAAATAAATAAAATTGTATGAAGGAAGGGCTACAAGTTAGACGAGGAGTGAATAGTATGATAGAAAGGGCACCAGCTTTGGAGATAGGGCACATACCTGGTGGCCCTGGTTTTGACTCTCCACGGGACCCTGAATACCTATCTAAATTTCTTAATCCATGAAATGGAAGGTTTGGCTTAGTTCATGCTTTTTCATGTGAAAGCAGCGTTTGATGCTGAGTAGGTGCTCAGATGTTGATTGAATGAACAAGGAATAAAATAATTATAGAGAGCCTAGGCACTTAAGGCATGAGCTAGGGATCAAGGTGATGGGGAGATGGGTATTGGCCACCCCTGCTCCTCACCTGTCCCACCTTCACCTGTGTAGCGTAGCATTGGCATCTACTACTTTAAGACACGTTTGAACAACACTAGATTAGATGATCTCTTTCTAAGCTTAAATATGTCATGCTTCTGATGCTGACACCAACTCTTCTCTTTCTTCTCGCTTAGGTGCTTTATTTTTGAGACAGGGTCTCGCTGTCGCACAGGCTGTAGTGTGGGGGCATGATCATCGCTCACTGCACCCTTGACCTCCAGGGCTCAAACGAGCCTCCCACCTCAACCTTCTGAGTCTCTTGGACTACAAGCATGTGACATTATGCCTGATTAATTATTTTTTTGTAGAGATGGAGTCTCCCTGTGTTGTCCAGGTTGGTCTCAAACTCCTGGGCTGAAGCCATCCTCCTGCCTCAGCCTCCGAAAGTGCTAGGCTTCCACACGATGCCCAGCTTCTGTGTCCTATTTACTAAGATAAAAGTTGCACGAGAAAAAATGCAGTTTCGTCAGGTGTAGGGGAGGAAGTCAGAGGTGCTGTGTTTGTTTCCTAGGGATGCTATAACGAAGTATCACAAACTTTGATGGATGGCTTGTAACAACAGAAGTGTATCTTCTCACAGTTCTGGAGGCCAGAAGTCCAAAATCCAAGTGTTGGCAGGGCTGGTTCCTTCCAGAGGTTCTGAGAGAGAACTTGGTCTATGCCCCTCTCTTAGCGTCTGGTGGTTATTGGCAATACTTGGCATTTCTTGGTTTGCATTGGTACATTACTGCAGTTCCCGCATTTGTCTTCATGTGGGATTCTCCCCTGTGTGCCTCTGTGTGAATTTCCCTCTTCTTATAAGGACATCAGATCAATGAATTTGAGTCTCTCATCCAATTTAAGTGGCTCATAATCCAGTGTGACCTCATTTTAACTTCATTACATTTTCGCAGACACTATTTTCAAATAAGGTAATATTCACAGGTGATGGAGTAAGGACTTGAACATATCCTTTTTGGAGGAAACAGTTCAGTCCACAGCAGGTGTTAAAGTTGGGGGTAAACAATGTCTTAAAAATTGTGACTCATGGCCGGGCGCAGTAGCTCACGCCTGTAATCCCAGCACTTTGGGAGACTGAGGTGGGTGGATCACAAGGTCAGGAGATCGAGACCATCCTGGCTAACATGGTGAAACTCTGTCTCTACTAAAAATACAAAAAAAAAAATTAGCCAGGCGTGGTGGCGGGCGCCTGTAGTCCCAGCTACTCGGGAGACTGAAGCAGGAGAATGGCGTGAACCTGGGAGGCGGAGCCTGCAGTGAGCTGAGATCGCGCCACTGCACTCCAGCCTGGGCAACAGAGCGAGACTCCGTCTCAAAAAAAAAAAAAAAAAATTGTGACTCATTTCCTCAAATTCATTTCTTTTCATTAGAGCCAGGTCTGTCAGAGGAATTGGGATGAAACAAACCAAAAATTCATGTCTGCTAGGAAGTATCGATTTGGCCTCAAGTCAAAATGGTGGATGGCATTGCCTTAGACTATGTAACTATTAGAAAGACTCTTATAGAGACTAAGAATTCTGTTTTTTACACATCGGGTTTTTGCTTTGAGATTAGTTGTTTCGTTTTTGTTTGTTTTTTGAGACGGAGCCTCGCTCTGTTGCCAGGCTGGAGTGAAGTGGTTTGATCTCGACTCACTGCAACCTCTGCCTCCCAGGTTCATGCCGTTCTCCTGCCTCAGCCTTCTGAGTAGCTGGCACTGCAGGTGCCTGTCACCACGCCTGGCTAATTTTTGTATTTTTAGTAGAGACGGGGTTTCACCGTGTTGGCCAGGATAGTCTCCTTCTCCTGACCTCATGATCCCCCCGCCTCGGCCTCCCAAAGTGCTTGGATTACAGGCATGAGCCACTCTGCCTGGCTGGCTTTTGTTTTGCATATGCTCTGCTTTCTTTTTCTTTCTTTCTTTTTTTTTTTTTTTGAGATGGAGTCTCACTCTGTTGCCCTGGCTCGAGTGCAATGGCATGATCTCGGCTCACTGCAACCTCCATCTCCCGGGTTCAGGTGATTCTCCTGCCTCAGCCTTCTGAGTAGCTGGCATTACAGGCGCCCGCCACCATGTTCTGCTAATTTTTGTATTTTTAGTAGAGATAGAATTTCACCATGTTTGCCAGGCTGGTCTCGAACTCCTGACCTCAGGTGATCCGCCTGCGTTGGCTTCCTAAAGTGCTGAACCATCGTGCCCGGACTTACATATGCTCTGTTTTCTTGATGTGTTCTGATTTTATTATATTTGAAAATTTGGGGCCGGGCGTGGTGATTCATGCCTGTAATCCCAGCACTTTGGGAGGCCAAGGTGGGCAGATCACATGAGGTCGGGAGTTCAAGACCAGCCTGACCAACATGGAGAAACCCCATCTCTACTAAAAATACAAAATTAGCTGGGCGTGGTGGCGCACACCTGTAATCCCAGCTACTCAGGAGACTGAGGCAGGAGAATCGCTTGAACCTGGGAAGTGGAGGTTGTGGTGAGCTGAGATCATGCCACTGCACTGCAGCCTGGGTAACAGAGGGAGACTCCGTCTCAAAAAAAAAAAAAAGAAAATTCGGAGGAAAAGACTTTGCTCATTATATTTGTTTGAATTCTGTAAATGAAGTAAGCAGAATGGCAGAAATGTCATTTGGTAACATTTTCTATAGTTTTGGGTCACACAGAAGATGCAGAGCCCGGTTGGCTCCTGGGCTCATCACTGTGAAAGGTTATGTGAGGGGGGTGATACCAAGAGCCCCGTTAGGAAGGGCAGGCAGGTTCTTAAGGGTTTGTTCAGTTCAGCAATGCTTTTCCAACAGCTTATTAACGGAGTGTAGTGGGAATACAAATATAAATATAGACAGAGTTCTTGATAATTTGGTCATAGGATAATTTGTAATTTTCTTAGTTTGTAGAAAATTAAGTTCAGCAGCTGGGTATTGAACCAGGATGTGGAATTGTCATCATTTCACCAAATCTTGATGTGTTAGACCTGTTGTGTCCAGTAGAACTTTGTTTGATAATGGAAATGTTCACTGTCTTTTCTTTTCAGTATGCACTGGCTACATGGGGCTATTAACACTTGAAATGTGGCTTGTGCCATTAAAGAACTGAATTTTCAATTTTATTTAATTTTAATAATTTTAAATGTAAATAGTCACTAGTGGCTACCATATTCATTG
The DNA here is from genome assembly GCF_001698545.2 of Rhinopithecus bieti. Lineage (NCBI taxonomy): Eukaryota > Metazoa > Chordata > Mammalia > Primates > Cercopithecidae > Rhinopithecus > Rhinopithecus bieti. The sequence continues at coordinate 1,071,648 of NW_016815549.1, read as the reverse complement.
GACAGTGCAGTTCTAAAGATTCAGTTCACCTTTGTTCAAAGAATAAGTGGATAGTGGTTATAAGAGACTGAAGAGATGCTACTAGGCCAGGCATGGTGGCTCATGCTTGTAATTCTGGCCCCTTGGGAGGCTGAGGTAGGAGGGCTGCTTGAGCGTAGGAGTTCGTGACCAGCCTGAGCAACGTAGTGCAACCCTGTCTCTACCAAAGAAAAAAGCTGGACTTGATGGCCACACACTTGTCGTCTTAGCTATTCTGGAGGCTGAGGTGGGAGGATTGCTTGAGCCCAGGAGTTCTGAGCTGCAGTGAGCTATGATCACTTCACTGCACTCCAGACTGGGTGACAGGACAAAAGAGGAAAAAAAAGAGAACGGTGCTATTAAGTGGCTTACAGTGCTTAGGACTTTAGTTAGCATATCCATGTTTTTAAATGTAGAACATAGGGTTTTCATAAAGTAGAAATGTGGATTCTGGTTTATTTGCAGTACAAAGAAAAATACAGGGCCTTCGAGGATGGTCATTTTGTGCGTGTGCTGAAATCACATTCTTTTAGCTCTGGAAGTTATTTGTAAACATGCCACCATTACCTTCCAGATTAAGTTTGTGTCCCTCACTGTGTATTGCACATAGTAAATACCCGCTAAATGCTGGTGGTTTCTGCTGTTTATATGCAGTAAAGGGGCCGTTGATCCTGAGAGGGCTGTTAGTTCCTTCATGAGTGTCACAAGTTGAGTTCTCTGGGAAGGCGGGAACTTTGGGAAGCAGATGCAGACAGTTTAGCTTGCAGAATGTTGATTAGGGCTTGCCTGTAGGGTCCAGACTCAGGGAATGGAGAAGTTGAGCTACCTTGCATGCCCAATTATAGCATGGCCTTGGCCAGCCCTGTTAGAATAGCCCTTTGGAGCTGTCCTGGGTTGGGTTGGGTAGCCAGGCCTGTACACTCTCTCTGTCAGTCAGGATGACTTGCCTGGAAGAGGGCAAGATGTCGGGTGAGGCAGTTCTCTGTAGCCACAGCAGTATTTGAAGGGGCTGATGGAGCAGTCTGGTCCTTCAGTTGAGGGTCTGGGTTGTACATCACAGCATGCCACAGTTAGACAATATTTTTCTTAGAAATTTTTTTGATTGATTTCATTTGACTCATTGGTTGACCTTCTGGAGAAATATGGGGTAAGTCTCTTCCTCTTTCTCTGTGACTCTTCTCGACTCCCCCACCCCACCTCCCCACTTACTAAATAACTATGTGTGTGTGTGTGTGTGTCTTATGTATGAACAGAGTTACAGTGCACAATTAGCCTTTTCTTCTGGTGGAAGCTGACTCCAACCAGAATGCTTCATCTTTACCTCTTCCCCAAGGACATAAAAACAGAAAGGGGATTTTGCTATAACATAGAATACAGAGGGGTGATTCAGATATAGAGCAAGGTGTGGTATGTTGGTGATGTAAGGAGCACAGAAGAATGAAATTAATTGGTATGAAGTTCTCTCAAGGAAGGAAAGAATGACAGAAGATGGAAAGAAGAGTAATAGTCAAATATGAGTGCATATAGCTGGGAACAGTGGCTCATGCTTATAATCCCAACACTTTAGGTGGCTGAGATGGAAGGATCACTTGAGGTCAAGAGTTCAAGACCAGCCTAGGCAACATACTGGACATACTTGAGCAAGATACTCTGTCGCGACCAAAAAAAAAAAAAAATTTAGCCAGGTTTGCTGGGTGCACACCTATAGTCCCAGCTATTGTGGTGGGTGAGGTGGGAGGATCACTTGAACCCAGGAGTTCTCAGCTGTAGTTAGCTATGATTGTACCACTGCACGCCCAGCCTGGATAACAGAAGAATACCTTATCTCTTGAAAAAAATAAAAATGAGTGCATATATATATATGTATGTGGACTTTCTCATATTTATTGAAGCCCAGATCCCTTAAGTTCAAATGGAAATATTCCATGAGTACTTGGAAATATAGACTGAGAAGACAAGGTAAGAGAAAGATTTGTAGGGGGTGACTTTTTATACATTGCACAAATCTTTGACGTTATCAAACATGAATGTCAAACATTGAAACATGAATGTTTAAGGGCCTGCAACACAGCTCTCAAGTTATATAGTTACTGGTAGTTAGGTAATAGTTGGAAGATTCCAATAGTTATGTAGTTACTGGTAGTTAGAAAATACTCGAAAGATTCATTTGCATAAGATTACCCTGATTAAAATTTCAAATATAATAATTTCTTTCTTTCTAGAGTTGTCTAATTTCATATTCACTTACAGAGAATGCTTTTTACTAACCTCAGAATCAAGTATTTCATGTTAGAGAACTTGACCAGAATTTATAAAAAAGGAATAACCAATTTTATATCTGACATGAGTCATTTAGTCATTTGGAAGTGGATTTTTATGTTTAATGTTTGGATTGTTAGCTATTTTCTTCCATGTTTGTTTTGCTTCTCTGAGCCATACAGTTTGTATTTTTCCTAACTATTTTCTTCCTTTACATTTACGTGTAACATGGTATTGTGACTTGAACATATCTGAAATTTTAAGGCAGTATCCTTGTAGGGCTCTACAGACAGTCTGAGGGGAGAGGTTTTAATTAACATAAAATTCCAATCCAAAATGTGTCACCTTTGTTAAGTATGGTACTTTGCTGAGTATTTAAAATGTGTTTTTGAAAATGTTACATGTTAACCTGTCTTTAAAGTATCTGTATTTGAGGTTTTGAGAAATTTATCTGTTTTATTAATTTAGGGAGAGTTCCGTAAGATCAACATCACAGCTAGCAGGAATTCTCAATGTGTTTCCCAGATTCAAGGATGCCTTAAAGTACAATTAAATTTGGTAGCATTTCTAACACTTTTAGTAGCTGTGCCTAATACTTAGCAAATGTTTGTTAAATACAGGTATTCCTGCTCTGGCAGGCCTCCCTCCACCAGCCCCTGGAGTGCTCCCTCTTGTTCTGGTCCATGAACCCTAGTGTGCCGTACTCTGCCGTCCTCAGTTTAGAGCCACTGACCAGTTGGGTTCATTACCAGTGGAAGCTTTGCCGTTAACATCCCATTGTCAGACAGCTGTCTTTTAGTCCATTAAAAACTGTGATTGCTTTGTAAAGTGTAAAGAAACGTAAGATCACTTTAATGATGGCGCGTACGTTTTGATGCTCAAATGCCTGCCTCACTGTTGTGTAAGTAGCGCGATATAGGTAGGGCGTGGTGGGCTCTGCCCCTGTAACCATTCCAGGGAATGCGTCGAGAATGAAGACGACCAGTAAGTCCCTAAGTGTATGTGGGAAATGGAGAAATGTGCAAGTTTCTGATACCATTTAAAAGGGAATACTAATTGATTTGCTGTATAGAGTAGTACAATTTATGCAAGTTATTTAAAGGAAAGAGAAGGAGAGGGATATAATTAATGATCTTATTCCTAAATTACATCTTCAGTTTAACTTTTTAATCCTGGGAATTCAGGATTTAAAGACCTCAGGTCAGGTGATCTATACCTTGCTTATATTAATAACTTGGGCCTTGGGGAAAATTCTTTCTGATTAGAATGTCTCCTGTTTCCCAAACTGTGTTCCAAGGAAGCAAAAGGGGTCAATGAATGAATGAATGAATGTTCTCCACTACTTTGTTTCCTTCTTGTAGGTTCCGAGTGCATATTAGCCTGTTAAAGGTTTCAAGATGTCCTGAAATAAACCTGCTCTCGTTTCAGCTTTGGTATTTCCCTAATTTATGCAAAATGAAGAAGTTTATAGCAAAGGAATATATATATATATATATATATGTATTTTTTTTTGAGATGGAGTCTTGCTCTGTCCCCCAGGCTGGAATGCAGTGGCTCGATCTCCGCTTACTGCAAGCTCCGCCTCCCGGGTTCACACCTTTCTCCCGCCTCAGCCTCCCGAGTACCTGGGATTACAGGTGCACGCCACCACGCCCGGCTAATTTTTTTGTATTTTTAGTAGAGATGTGGTTTCACCGTGTTAGCCAGGATGGTCTCGATCTCCTGACCTAGTGATCCACCCGCCTTGGCCTCCCAAAGTGCTGGGATTACAGGCTTGAGCCACCCTACTCATCGAGGAATATATTTTTATGTCACCCAGAATGTACTTTGGGGAAACTGTAGCAAGTTATCCTTTAAATGATGACACTGTTTATTTAAATATCTTCTTAAGGTCCAGAAGAATTACTATAGTTATCTTCAGAACCATATCTAAAGACTTGATTTAATGTTGGAAGCATACAATTAATGGATGAGAAATGAACATATGTACTACTTTGATCCTATTCTGAGTTCTCTAGTGTATATCTTTTGCATAAACAAAATTTTATTTGGACTCTTTAAAATTTTAACTATTAGGATATGAATCAGATAATCCATATAAACTTTTTGTATAGAATTAGATTATTGACAGATATAAACACATTATTGAAGTATTGCTTCTTACCTAAGTCCATTTTGGAGAACTGTAATTTGTATTACTTGGCTATGGCATTTATAGTAATTTTAAAAAGTTAACTCACTGTCTTACCAGTGAGTTACAGAATTTCATGCTACCTTTCCCCCACTCATTGAAACTCAGAAGATATTTGTGGTTTTGAGTTTAGTAGTTGAAAGCTATAGAATTTATATGCCCAGACATTTTGAGGGCCAACAGTATCACGTTGTAAAATTATTTTGGTACACTATGATCTAGTATTTTATATGATGAAATGTTTCAACGTTGACAAAGTGGGTTTCATCATGCTGGAGCTCTTTGCATTTTCAAAAGTGTAAAATTATTTATTTTAGTTTTTTTCCAAGTAAGCTTAGGATTTTGAAATTTTGCATTTCTTAATGTGTAGATGTTTCGGTTTCTCCTAATTGAAATTTTTAAATTTCTAAAATTTAGTTGTTTCATCCCTTTTCCAACAATTTATCTAAAAGCTTTCAGAATTTCATAATAATGTTTTATCTTGTTTTTGCATTTTGTTTGGTAGCTATTTTGTTATCTTTTGCAAGGAAGGAGGAGGATTTGCTTCAGTTGTAAGTATATACATTTTCCCCTTCCCCTTGGGCCCAAATGTTTTATCCTTTGTCCTGTAAAGCGTCTGATGTGAGGTTTACCCTTGCTAGGTAAAAAAGGCATTTTTTGTAAATCTCCATAACCTTTTGAAGGCATAAAAACTGCCATTTTGTAGCCCTGCTAAAGAATTTTGACATCTAATTGGTCTAAATGAACTAAATGTGTACATTGGTTATTATAATTTGATAACTTGTAAAAAAAAAATTTAATACAGCAGTCCAGCTTTTCAAACCAGAAATATTAACAGATGAATAAGAATCATCAAATAACTGGAATCAAGTAAAAATTGACATAAAACAATGTAACTTTGCATAAGCAGTTCATCTCCATAGTACAATTAAACAATAAGTTCAAACAGTAAGAATTAAAGCAATAAGAGGCTGGGCGCAATGGCTCACACCTGTAATCCCAGCACTTTGAGAGGCTGAGGCGGGTGGATCACGAGGTCAGTGGATCGAGACCATCCTGGCTAACACGGTGAAACCCCGTCTCTATTAAAAATACAAAAAATTAGCCGGGTGTGGTGGCGGGCGCCTATAGTCCCAGCCACTCGGAAGGCTGAGGCAGGAAAAAGGCGCGAACCCGGGAGGCGGAGCTTGCAGTGAGCCGAAATCGCGACACTCTACTCCAGCCTGGGTGACAGAGCGGGACTCCGTCTCGAAAAAAAAGAAAGAATTAAAACAATAAGAACATACAGGCTGATCGAAACTTTCAGGTCTGTGAGCATTTGACAGTAGCATGGTCAGTAGAGGAAAGTTTATCCAATGTGCATAGAAAGCTTTTCCTTTTTATTTAGTCTCATTACACACTAGTCAAATTACACTCTCATTTGTTTTGTTTTAATAGAAGTCTGTTTAGTACCTGTCAATCTATGTAGAACTGATCGCTTTCACCTACACTTTATCATCATAAAATTGGTTTTTTCTTTTTATATATGTATCCATTTATTTATTTATTTAAGACAGGGTCCTGCTATGTTGCCCAGGTTGGCCTGTACACCTGGGCTCAAGTGATGTTCCTGCCTCAGCCTCTCCAGTAGCTAGGATTATAGGCACACACCACAGCGTCCAGCTTTTCTTCCTTTTAAACATAAAGATTAACCAAATGTGTTACAGGCTTGCAATTTATGAAAACATTTCCTAGTTCTCTTGCTATCAAGTAGTAATCTTGTCTGTAAGAACAATCCTGTTTATGAAAATATTAATAATTCATTTTAATTGTCACTGGAGAATATTATGTGATTTTATTTCTGATAACTAGTAAGGATGGAATTTCTCAATCTTTATGCAGTTTTTCCTCTTTTCATAGAAAGAACTCAAGTCTCATACTAGTTTTGTTGATTACATTGCTTTTTTAAAAACCTTATTCATTTCCTGGGACTTGACACACTTCTAGAATGGGGAAGAAAACTGTAGGTCTGATTGTCCATTTCTACATAGCTTTTCAGAAACCTAGAGTAAACTAGTTTACATAATTTAGTTTATAGCCCTTGGTTCCTGTTTTCAATGTTTGAATTCCAGTTTGGGTTGTAGATTCTTTATGGATTTTCTTTTCTGGGTGTAAATTGGCTTTGGAGCCATGTTACCTACTGAAGAGAATAAGCATTATCTTGGGTTCCAAATTCGTGTGCTGAGATCAGAAAATAACAGACAAGGCCAGGCACAGTGACTCATGCCTGTAATCCCAGCACTTTGGGAGGCCAATGCAAGTGGATCACTTGAGGTCAGGAGACCAGACTGGCCAACATGGTGAAACCCCATCTCTACCAAAAATACAAAAATTAGCTAGGTGTGGTGACGTGCACCTGTAGTCCCAGCTACTCAGGAGGCTAAGGCAGGAAAGTCGCTTGAACCTGGGAGGTGGAGGTTTCAGTGAGCTGACGTCATGCTACTGCACTCTAGCCTGGGCAACAGAGTGAGACTATGTCTCAAAAAAGAGAAAAAAAATAACAGACAAGAATTATGTATAAATGTATAACTACTTAATTGTGTGTTCGCACTGCAGGCAAATATTATTTCGGATTTTGGTGAAAAGTAATAGAGTCCAAAAGCCAGAGTCTTAATATTTCAGATGTCTGTTTTCTTTATTCTCTTTTCTATATTCTTTCTTTTACTTTATGTTATATATCCTTTATGCCTTCCCCCTCAAGGCTTTTCCTTGTGTGAAAGTCCTATAAACACCCAAACTGAATAATTATGAAAAGACAGTTGCAGGTAATGCTGAGTCTTGGGTACCGAGCACATCAACAATGTGAGTATGAACTTTGTAGTGAGAAAGGACCAGTTAAAAATAGAGTTCAAGCATGACTTGCAGAAGTACCGTACTAGATCAAAGGGAATGGTAGAGGGCTTCAGTGGGAAGAGTACAAGTTGCTTTACCTAAGGTGAAAGCCTGCTAATATAGGATGGGAAATACCTGAAGGAAAATTCCGAGAATTCCGAGAGGGTTGTGATTGTCTCGATATCACTGACACCATGCACAGTGCCTTGTACACTAGAAACCTCTAGGACATGGGATTGTGAGAGAATGAGTTAAAATTCCTATGTTAGTTAGTCCCTGCCTGTGGATTCAGAATGTGATTGGAGTTGGGTTTTTTCCTCCCACCTGCTAGTATTACGAATATCGTTTTATTTACCAGACTTCTCTTTTTCAGAATTTACTCTCCATTTAGATTTGGGAAGTAGTTAGTTCAGCACAGTTTTGATCACCTGCCAAGGCCTAAGCATTCTACTAAATAGTACATGTGGAGTATGTCACAGTTTGACCTGAAGAACTTTAAGCCTTATCTGATAAGGAACCCATTCCCAGGAGGCAGTTAGAGAATAGTGTAAAAGGACGTCATCACAAGGCAGAAGGCCATGAGGACAGCCAGCATCTGTAAGTGTTGGGAGGAAGACCATGGTATGCCCTTAAATAATTAGAAAGGGCTTCTTCAGAAAGGCAGGGCAGGAATGATTCCATTGCCAGTTGGGTGTTAGTGTTTCAGCCATATCTGTGCTTTCTGAAACTTTTATGATCCTTTTACTTTTGTCCCCGATAGTTGTCTATGTTTACCAGAATGATAGTTTCAATAATGTTAGATTTCAGAGTTGTTTCCTATTAACAGCCCCGTATTCTACCCCTTGAAGTGGTCATTAGGTCTAGTGATACCTGCCCTATTGAAGTGAAGTGAGGCTAAGAGACTTGCTTTGACTCATAAAATGTGAGTAGCTCACTTCCAAGAGGAAGCTTTCGAAGTACCAGTGCCAGCTTTGGTTCAGATCTTATTTTCTCTGGCCCCCTGGACTAGCAGGGTTCAAGATGATGGCCATTTTGTCACCCTGTGTCCCAGAATGATTATAATGAGTGATTACCCTGAACATTTCTGCCAATCCAGGATGAACACATAGTATGAGAAGGATATAAACCTTTGTGGAAGTCCTAGCAAGAGAAATTAAGCAAGAGAAAGATATAAAAGGCATCCAAATCGGAAAAGAGGAGGTCAAATTATATCCCTATTTGCCATTGATATGCTCTTATATCTAGAAGAACCTGAAGACTCCACCAAAAAACCTCCTAGATTTAATAAATAAATTCAGTAAAGTTGCAGGATACAAAATCGGCATACAAAAATCAGTAATGTTTCTATATACCAATAATGATCTAGCTGAGAAAGAAATCAAGAAGGCAGTTCCATTTACAATAGCCATAAAAAAGGTACCTAGGAATACATTTAACCATGGAGGTGAAAGATCTCTACAAGGAAGACTACAAAACACCAATAAAAGAAATTATAGATGACAAATAAATGGAAAAACATCCCATGCTCATGAATTGGAAGAATTAATATCATTAAAGTGACCATACTATCCAAAGCAATCTACAGATTCAACGTAACCCCTATGAAAATACCAATGTCATGTTTTACAGAATTAGAAAAAAAAATCCTAAAATTCATATGAAATCAATAAAGAACCCTAATAGCCAAAGCAATCCTGACCAAATGAACAAAGCTGGGGGTATCACATTACCTGACTCAAATTATATTACAAGGGTATATAGTAACCAAAACAGCATGGTACTGGTATAAAAATAGATGTATGGACAATGGAACAGAATAGAGAATCCAGAAATTAAGCCACATATTTATAGCCAACTGATCTTTGACAACGCTAACAACAACATACATCAGAGAAAGACACCCTCTTAAAGAAATGGTGCTGGAAAAATTGGATTGCCCTATGCATAAGAATGAAACTGGACCCCAGTCTCTCACCATATACAAAAAATCAACTCAAGATGGATTAAAGACCTAAACGTAAGACCTGAAACTATAAAAATACTAGGAGAAAACCTAGGGAAAACTCTTCTGGACATTAATATAGGCAAAGAATCTGTAACTAAGACCTCGAAAACACAGGCAACTAAAGCAGAAATAGACAAATGGGACTTAATGAAACTAAAAAGCTTCAGCAGAGCAAAAGAAATCATTAGCAGATTGAAGAGACAGTTCCATTTACAATAGCCATAAAAAAGGTACCTAGGAATACATTTAACCATGGAGGTGAAAGCCTGTAGAATGAGAGAAAATGTTTGCAAACTATTTATCTGATAGAGAACTAATATCCAGAATATACAAGGAATTCAGACACTTCAACGGCAAAAACAAAAAGATCCCATTAAAAGTGGGCAAAGACATGAATAGACTTTTTTTTTAAAAAGAAGACATACGCATGGCCTTACATGTATATGAAGAAAAGCTCGGCATCACCAGTCGTCAGAGAAATGCAGACCAAAACCAGAATGAGTTGTTGTGTTACCCCAGTCAGAATGGCTATTATTAAAAAGACAAAAAAACAAAACAAAACACCTTTTTGCACGGATACAGAGAGAAGGAAACTCTTAAGCATTTTTGGTGGGAATGTAAATTAGTATAGCTTCTATGGAAAAGAGTATGGAGATTTCTCAAAGAACTAAAAATAGAATGAGCATTCGATTCAGCATTCCCACTGTTGGGTATCTACCCAAAGTAGATACTCAAAGGAAAAGAACACGTCAGAAGGATACCTGTACTCATATGTTTATTGCAGCACTGTTCACAATAGCAAAGATGTAGAATCAACCTAAGTGTCCATCGGTAAATAAATGGGTAAAGAAAATGTGGTCTGTGCACACTATAGAATGCTATTCAGACAGAAAAAAAGAGTGAAATCATGTCTTTTGCAGCAACGTTGATGGAACTGGAGGTCATTATCTTAAGTGATAAGGCACAAGCCAGACATAGCCAGATACTGCGTAAACCCTGACTTACTGTGCAATCTATGCATGTAACAAAATTGCCCACGTACCCTATAAATTTTTCTTTTTCTTTCTGAGACAGGTTCTCACTCTGTCACCCAGGCTGGAGTGCTTTGGCACTATCTCGGCTCACTGCACCCTCTGCCTCCTGAGCTCCAGTGATCCTCCCACCTCAGCCTCCTGAGTAGCTGGGACTCCAGGCGTGAGCCACCATGCCTGGCTGATATTTGTATTTTTTTGGTAGAGATGGGGTCTCACCGTGTTGCCCAGGCTGGTCTTGAACTCCTGAGCTCAAGCAATCTCCCTGCCTCGGCCGCCCAAAGTGCTGGGATTATAGGTGTGAGCCACTGTGCCTGGCCTAACGTTTCTTTCTTTCTTTCTTTTTTTTAAGATATAAACCTTTGTGTTAGGCTACTGTAATTTGGGAATTGTTTTTGCTGCATAATCTACCCTATTTTTAACCTTTTCCCTCAGTTTGTTCTTGACCACATATCTTAATTATTCTCAGTTCTCTCTTTGTTTTGTCAGTAAGCTTTAGTTGTTCTTATTATTCCATACAGTCTGACCTTGTCATTGAACCTTCCATGATTACATTGAAATGTAAGAAATTTGACCTTTTGAAATTTGATGCCTATCAAACATAAAGTAGATGTTTTCCAGTTCTCTCAAACAATTCTTTCTGAGCTCATTGTGTTATTTCAGAGTAGCTGTGATTAGTAGCCTTCCTTCCAGGTAGTGTCTTGGACAATCTACGGGAACGTGCGGGAGGGGCATAGCTCTGTTGAAAGAGCTAATGAGTCTTTGTTAAGCTCAACGCAGTCATTTACTAGAGGAGAGAGTCAAAACCAGTGTCGTTTAGTAGAACTTCTGTGATTATGGAAATGTCCTATATTTGCGCACTAGCTACAGGTGGCTGTTGAGCACTTGAGCTGTAGCTAGTGTGACTGAGGAATTGACTTTTAGTTTAAAATAGCCACATGTGACTAGTGGCTACCATATTGGTCAGTGCGATAAGGGTCTTAGAACACCATGGGGATGACATGATGCCAGATGAAAAAGGCAGAATATGAAAGTGTATGTATGTTATTATTTAATATATAGAAATAATAAATTTAAAGTTCTACGCAAAGGAAAAAACACTAATAATAAGCACACCAAAATACTCACAGTGAATATTAGGTGCTGAAATTATGTATGAGTGTGTGTTTCTATTTTTATATTTTAAAAATACTTTAAAACTTTGCTAATAAAGGTATATATGATAAACATAAGAAAGAAAGAAGTGCTGTGATACTAATAAAGACCACTTCAGCAAGTGAATATATTGGTTGAATAGAACTGCCCAGATTTTTCTCCATAACATCCACATTATTTTACATTTTGCCCAGAGAAGCCCAGTTTGTAACTGTTTACTGTGTGATGCTCTTTTTGATCAGTTGTGCTGTAACAAAAGTAAATAGAGAGAACAGTCCGCAAATAGTATTTATGCAGCCGTGTTCAAAAGACAGTATGCTTTTTGAAATCATTTTCATATGTTGTAATCACACCTAAAATTATTTATAGTGTATTACGAAACAGGGAAATATCTTAATATTTAAATTAACTTGGCCACATGTCTGCTGTACTTGAACATTAAAGAAACTAAACTGTAGATAGTATGTCACTTATAGCTTATAAATAATTAGGAACACCAATGGGAGTTGTAATTTGAATTATTTTTAGTAATATATGTCATATAGAGTATAAAAAGATGGTTCCGTGTTTCCTGGAATATTATTACATGAAGAATGAGATTTTGGGAAGATTTGTGAACTTCTTCAAAACAAGTGCTCACTGCTCCAAAAAAGCCTTCATTGTTAAATTACTTGTGTGAAGTGTGGCATTATGTTTGGTCTGCTTCTTGGAAAAGGGTTTACTTATATAATGATTTAAGTACTTTGATCTGGTTTCTTTTTTATTATTATTTTTTATTTTTTGAGATGGAGTCTCGCTCTGTCGCCCAGGCTGGAGTGCAGTGGCGAGATCTCGGTTCACTGCAAGCTCCGCCTCCCGGGTTCACGCCATTCTCCTGCCTCAGCCTCCCAAGTAGCTGGGACTACAGGCGCCCACCACCTCGCCCTGATAATTTTTTGTATTTTTAGTAGAGATGGGGTTTCACCGTGTTAGCCAGGATGGTCTCAATCTCCTGAGCTCGCGATCTGCCCGCCTCGGTCTCCCAAAGTGCTGGGATTACAGGCGTGAGCCACCGCGCCGGGTCACACCCAGCTAATTTTTTTGTACTTTTAGTGGAGACGGGGTTTCACCGTGTTAGCCAGGATGGTCTCGATCTCCTGACCTATGATCCGCCCGCCTCGGCCTCCCAAAGTGCTGGGATTGCAGGCATGAGCCACCGCGCCCGGCCTGTTTCTTGTAATCTTTATTGGCTTTTGGTATCAGCTTAATGCTGTCTTCATAACATGATTTGAGAAGTATTGGGAGAGTTTGTATAGAATTGGAATTAGGCTTTTCTTAAATATTTGGTGGAATTCACCTATGAAGCTATATGGGCTTAGCGATTTCTTTGTGAGTTTTAAACTATAAATTCAGTTCCCTTTATAGATACAGGACTATTCATTCTGTTTCTTCTTGAGTAAGCTTTGGTAGTTTGTATCTTTCAAGGAATTTTTCCATTTCATTTAAGTTGTTGAATTTATTGGTATAAAGTTTTTTTAGTATCTCTTATTCTCATTTTTATACCTATAGAATCTGTAGTGATCTCACCTCTCTCATGCCTGATGTTGGTAATCTATGTCTTCTCTCTTTCCTGATCAGTCTGGCTAGAGGTTAAAGAACCTGTTTTCGGTTTTATTGTTTTTCTGCTTTCTATTTCATTGGTTTCTGCTCTGATCTTTTTTCTTTTTTCTGCTTAGTTTAGGTTTTGTTTGCTCTTCTTTTACTAGCTTCTTAAGGTGAAAACTGAGATCATTGATTTAAGACCTTTTCTAATATAGACAGTGTTCTACTTTTCTTTCTCAGTACTGCTTTTGTGGCATCCTAAAAATATTGATAGGTTGTGTTTTCATTTACATTCAGTTCGAAGTATAGTAACTACTAATTTCTCAAATTTCTTCTTTCTCCCCCCCTTTTTTTTTTTTTTTTTTTTTTTTTTTTTTTTTTTTTTTTTTTTTTGAGATGGAGTCTCGCTCTGTTGCCCGGGCTGGAGTGCAGTGGTGCGATCTCGGCCCACTGCAGCCTCCACCTCCCAGGTTCAAACGATTATCTCGCCTCAGCCTCCCGAGTAGCTGGGGCTACAGGCACCCGCCACCACGCCTGGTTAATTTTTTTATATTTTTAGTAGAGATGTTTCACTGTGTTAGCCAGGATGGTCTTGACCTCCTGACCTCGTGATCCACCCGCCTCGGCCTCCCAAAGTGCTGGGATTACAGGCGTGAGTCACCGCACCTGGCCTCCCCTATTGTTTAGAAATATGTTTTTAGTTCTCATATATTTGGAAGCTTTTCCAGACATCTTTATGTTACTAATTATAATTCCGTGTGGTCAGAGAATATGCATGTATGATTGAATTCTTTTAAGCTTATTGCACCTTTTCTGTGGCCAAAGATACAGTTTATCTTAGGTCAAGTTGGTTGATAATGTTGTTCTCTCTATATCCTTATGGATTTTTTTGTGTATTTCTTCTTGCAGTGACTGACAAAGAGGTTTTGAAATCTAGTGTAATTGTGGACTTGTTTATTTATCTTTGCAGTACTATCAATTTTTGTTTCATATATTTTGCAAATATGCTATTAGATGTATAATACAAAGGACTGGTACGTCCTTTTGATACATCCATCCCTTTATCATTATGAATTGACCTTCTTTATTTCTGCTAGTATTTTTTGCACTGAAATTTACTTTTGTCAGAAAGTGATGTAGACACCCTAGCTTTCTTTTTATTAATGTTAGTGTAGTATTTTTTCTATCCTTTTACTTTTAACCTATTTGTGTCTTTATATTTAAAGTGGATTTTATACACCTATAACATTCAGACCAAGAACCAAATTAAGAATACATTCCCAGGTTGGGCGCAGTGGCTCATGCCCGTAATCCCAGCACTTTGGGAGGCCGAGGCAGGTGGATCACAAGGTCAGGAGTTTAAGAACAGCCTGGCCAAGATGGTGAAACCCTGTCTCTACTAAAAATACAAAAATTAGCTGGGCATGCATGGTGGCGGGCGCCTGTAATCCCAGCTGCTTGGGAGGCTGAGTCAGAGAATTGCTGGAACCCAGGAGGCAGAGGTTGCAGTGAGCCAAAATCGCACCAGTGCACACCAGCCTGGGTAACAGAGCAAGACTCCGTCTCAAAGAAAAAAAAGAATACACTCCCTGTACTGGCAGTAGCTCAGTGGTTCCTTCAACAGAGAACACTTCCATTTACAATAGACAACGCGCGCACGCGCGCGCACACACACACACACACACACAACCTAGGAATACATCTAACGAAGGAGGTGAAAGATCTCTGTAAGAAGAACAATAAAATCATAGATAACAAAAATATGGAAAAATATTTCATGCTCATGGACTGGAAGAATTGATATTGTTATGATGGCCATACAGCCCAAAGCAGTCTACATATTAAACACTGTTCCCATCAAACTACTAATGTCATTTTTCACAGAATTGGAAAAAAAAAAACTATTCTAAAATTAATATGGAACCAAAAAACAGCCCGAATAGCCAAAGCAATCCTAAGCAAAAAGAACAAAACCAGTGGTTTCGTGTTACCTGACTTCAAACTATACCATAAGGCTACAGTAACCAAAACAGCATGGTACTGGTACAAAAATAGATAGGTAGACCAATAGAACAGAATAGAGAACCCAGAAATAAAGGTGTACACCTGTAGCCATCGAATGTTCAACAAACTTGACAAAAGTAAGCAACAGGAAAAGGACTCCCTGTTCAATAAATGGTCCTGGAATAAATTACTGGCCATATGCAGAGGAATGAAAATGGACCCC
This sequence comes from Rhinopithecus bieti, assembly GCF_001698545.2. NCBI lineage: Eukaryota > Metazoa > Chordata > Mammalia > Primates > Cercopithecidae > Rhinopithecus > Rhinopithecus bieti. The sequence goes on along the minus strand of NW_016815549.1, from coordinate 1,056,310 downwards.
TACCTTTCAGCATATATAAAAATTGACCCAAGATGGATTATAGATATTTAAATGTAAGAAAACTATAAAAACCCTAGAAAAAAAACTTGGAAACACCATTCTGGCCTTAGGAAGGAATTTGTGTTAACTAAGTCCTCAAAAGCAATTGCAACAAAAACAAACATTGACAAATGAGATCTAATTAAGCTAAAGAGCTTATGTATAGCAAAAGAAATTATCAACAGAGTAAACAGTGTACCGTATTGATAGATACACCATTTCATATACAGACTACTTACAGAATAGGAGAAAATATTTGCAAACTACATCTGGATATTGGACACAGGTCCAATATCCAGAATCTATTGGAAACTTAAACAATTAAACAAGAAAAAAAAACAACCCCATAAAAAGTGGGCAAAAGACATGAACAGTTTTCAAAAGAAGACATACAAGCAGCCAACAAACGTATAAAAAAAAGTTCCACATCGCTGATTATCAGAGAGATGCAAATCAAAACCACAATGAGTTACCATCTCACATCAGTCAGAACGGCTGTTATTAGAAGTTGAAAAACAGATGCTAACGAGGCTGCAGAGAAAAGGGAACACTTATGCACTGTTGGTGGGAATGTAAATTAGTTCTGCCACTGTGGAAAACAGTTTGGAGATTTCTCAACTTGAAACAGAACTACCATTTGACCCAGCAATCCCATTACTGGGTACATCTCAGAAAAAGACACATGTACTCATATGTTCATCATGGCACTATTCACACTAGCAAAGATATGGAGTCAACCTGGGTGCCCATCAACAGTGGATTGCATAAATAAAATGTGGTACATATATACCATGGAATACTATACAGCCATTAAAATAAAAGAATGAAATCTGTCCTTTGCAGCAACGTGGATGCAGCTGGAGGATAATATCCTAAGTGAATTAATGTAGGAACAGAAAATCGAATACTGCATGTTCTCACTTAAAAGTGGGAGTTAAACATCAGTTACTCATGGATGTAAAGGTGACAGCAGTAGCCACTGAAGATTGCTATAGTGATGATGGGGGGAGGCGGTAGGTGTTGAAAAAACTGTTGGGTAGTTTTCGATGGCTACAGGTGTACACCTTTATTTCTGGGTTCTCTATTCTGTTCTGTTGGTCTACATATCTATTTTTGTACCAGTACTTGGGCAATGGAATAATTCATACCCCAAACCTCAACATCATGCAACATACCCAGGTAACAAACTTGCACATGTATCCCCTGAGTCTAAAATAAAGGTTAAAAAGGGAAAAAAAGAAGCCGTATCTTACTTGGGTAGAGCAGGTAGAGAAGTTTGGGGAAAAGCTGGCATGTTTAGGCTACATCTGCCAGATTGACATTTAGGAAAATAAATTTGAATTCTGTGGAAAGAATTAAGTGGAGGGTTTTTTTAATAAGCAGCATATAATTAGGTCTTGCTGTTTTAAAATTCAGTCTATCTCTGCCTTTTAATTGATGTGTTTAGGTCATTTACATTCATTATTATTAACAGTTATATTATCAGAATTTGTCTTCAAGTGATAGTAGATATACCATTTTCATACAAGAACCTTGTAATAGTATTCTTACATTTGTCCACTCCTGGCCTTTATGCTACTGTTGGCTTACGTTTTACTTATATGTATGTTATTAAATAAAAGCTCTACAATGTTTTGTATTATTTTTGTTTATAAACAGTTATCTTTTAAAGATATTTAAATAATAAGACAAATGTTGTTATTTCTGGTGCTCTTTGTTCCCTTGAATGGATCCACATTTTGTTCTGTCTTAGTCTGTTTTCTGTTGCTATAACAGAATGACATAGATTAGGTATTTATAAAGAATAGTTTATTTGACTTACAGTTCCTGGAGGCTGGGAAGTCCAAAAGCATGGCACTGGCATGTAGTGAGGGTCATGCCATGGCAGAAAGCATCACATGAGGAGGAGGGTAAGAGCAGGCGAGAGTGCTTTAGACAGAGAGAAATGGGGCTGAACTTATCCTTTTATCAGGAACCCACTCCTGTGATATGAGGTTGGAGCCCTCATGACCTCTTAAAGGTCTTACCTCTTAATACTATCACAATGGCAGTTAAATTTCGACATGAGGCTTGGAGGTGATATTTAAATCATAGCATTTGCTGGCAATAAATTCCTTCAGTTTTTGCATATTAGAAAAAGTCTTTGTTTCACTTTCATTTTGAAAGTTTTAATTTTTTGCTTTTATTTTATTTTTTATTTCCATAGGTTTTTGGGGGAACAGGTGGTGTTTGGTTACATGACAAGTTCTTTAGTGGTGATTTCTGAGATTTTGATGCACCCTTCACCTGAGCAGCATACACTCTACCTGGTTTGTAGTCTTTTATCCCTTACCCATCTCCCCCTTTCCCCCCGAGTTCCCAAAGTCCACTGGTATCATGCCTTTGTATCCTCATAGCTTGGCTCCCACTTGTGAGTGAGAACATACAGTGTTTGGTTTTCTGTTACTACATTACTTCACTTAGAATAATGGTCTCTGGTTTCATCACGGTCACTGCAAATGCCATTATTTCATTCCCTTTTGTGACTGAGTAGTAGTCCATTGTATATGTGTGTGTGTACATATATACACACACACCACAATTTCTTTATCCCCTCATTGATTGATGGGCATTTGGGCTGGTTCCATATTTTTGCAATAGCAAATTGTGCTGCTATAAATATGCGTGTGCAAGTATCTTTTTGAAAGACACTTTCAGTGAGTATAGAATTCTAGGTTGACAGTTTTTTTTCTTTCAGTACTTTAAAGTTTTTGCTCCATTATCTGCTCACTTGCATTGTTTCCAACAAGAAAACTGATGTCATACTTATCTTTTGTTTGCTATATTTAATGTTTCTTTTTTCTCTGAGTGCTTTAAAAATTTTCTGTTTATCACAAGTTTGGGTAATTTTTTTATAGTGTTCTAGGGGTCATTTTCTTCATATTTCTTGCACATCTCCAGAATTGAGTGTATTATTTAATTAACAATCTCTCTGGCATCCTGAGATCCAAACGTTAAATGAATTATGGAATGTTTTGAAAGTCAGTTGGAAAAGTTCAGCTGGTGAAAGTTACAGAAAATCTTTGCTTTAATTTATCTAGTTGTCATAATTCAGATAAGAGTGTAGTAGAGAGGATTTCAAAAGTAGCAAAACATGTATTAGTGACACATTAATTTAGTAACTTAGTCCTGTGGTGAACTTAAAACTGCTGTCTTTATATTTAATGTGTGTAAAATTTACCACGTAGCGATAGATAAATTTAAGAAACTCAGTTTTAAATCTTTGGGTAATAGTATTTGTCTTTCTGACTTGATGCTTTTACTAACATTTATTAACAATACTTTGAAAGTAATTTTTGATAAGCCTCTTATTGTCTGTTAAAATTCATGCAAAAGTTGAGTTTAGGAGGTTTACCTTTCATTACATTAGTTTTCATTTTCTAGTGGTTTGTAAATTAGCCAGAACTCTAATATAAATAATGTTATGATTTAATAAAGCAATTGTTAGATTACTTTCACATATTAAAAGTATGTTAATTTGGGGGAAGCTATTAAACTAAAAGTGTGTCATCTGTCGTAAAAGCTAAGAAATGCAACCTAGGTATATAAGAAGAAAAGTTGCAATAGGTATAAGAGTATAGCCTGGCTGTAACAGACTGGTGCTCCACCTTTATTTGTGTGAAATCAGAGATGACCAGTCCTAAAGTTTCGAGCCTTACAAAGTAATTAATTACCTGTGTAAAACATAAAGAACTACTTTTTTTACCCATGTTTCAATGAAATTACTCTTCATCTACTGATTTCCGTTATACTTAGTTATGAACTAGTGATTTATTAGTTAAGTTTTTCAGCATTAAAGAAACAAAATTTTACTAGTCCAATCTCTTGAGATAGCAAAAAAAAAAAAAAAAAAAAAAAAAAAA
>NW_016815549.1:1044435-1052106 GCF_001698545.2 Rhinopithecus bieti | reverse complement strand
AAAAAAAAAAAAAAAAAAAAAAAAAAATTGGTATAATTGAGCAGGAGGAGAGCATCAACTTCTGAATTTTTATTTGTTTTAAATGATACTCAGCTTTTTAAAAGTTCACAATGTTGTTTTAAGTTTTTTAAACATTTATTTTTAAAGACATGATCTCAATATATTCCCCACGCTGGATCGCAGGGGTTATTCATAGGTACAGTCATGGTGCAGGGCAGGCTGGAACTCCTGGGTTCAAGCAGTCTTCCTGCTGCAGCCTCCCAACTTGCTGGTATACAGGAAGGTACCACAGTGCCTGGATTCATTTTAGAAGTTTAAAATGTCAAAGATTGTAGGGGGGGGATATCAGTGTTCTAAGAAACCAAAAATATTTTAATAAAGAGGGACATTTGATTCATTTGATTTTTATTCTCAAAAGGTCAATAATTTATTATTTATATATAATGCATATTTTTTTTTCCTCTCTCATTTTTGTAGGTTCTGCCGGAGACTTCCATTTGGCCTCAATGTGAAATTAAAGTAGAAAATCACATCTACATGTATGTTGCTATCAGGATGTTGATTCATTAGTCATGCCTGAAGAGGGAAAGTCTGTTTTAGGTGGCTGACTACCAGCAAAAATAAATGCTTATCCTACATGTCAAGCATCTCTCCTTATTACTGGAGTGAAAATCCCCTCCAGATACCAACAGAATATCAACTGCAGAAAATGCTTCACATTTTAAGGATGTCGGCAACCTAAATTCATGTACCCTATCTGTACAGTTGTTGTGGATGGTTTGCCATCTGAAAGCTCCTCAAGTTCTTATCCAGGCCCTGTGTCTGTTTCTGAAATGTCTCTGCTTCATGCTTTGGGTCCAGTGCAGACCTGGCTGGGACAAGAGCTCGAGAAATGTGGCATTGATGCCATGATTTACACTCGGTATGTCCTCAGTCTTCTGCTGCATGACAGCTATGACTACGACCTGCAGGAACAGGTATTTACATATTTTAAGTGTTTTGTGAAAACTGATTGTATCTGTATGTATACATTCCTCTTAAACAAGCACTTTCATACTTTAAAACTGGGCTATTCATGTGTGTCTGCAAACATTTAACCTGTCAGTGACCAGATGGTAAGATTGCCTTGGAGTGTCAATCAGCCTGTGTCACTGAGCACCCTGTTAAGTGCAGTTATTTTATTCATGGTTAGACTTTCTCACTGTTGATTACGTTTTGGCATAGACTCCAGATCTTGTCACGGATTGGTCATAGTTTGATGACCTGCTACCTTTGAGTAGCAGTGCTCTAGAATGTTGATTTCTACTATTTAGAAAACTCACACATTATGAATAGATATGTAAACATTGTATCTATTATACTTCTTACCATTCCAAATTTAATATTGTATTTTATCTGCAAGAAAGATATTTAACTGCTTATTAGTCAGTATGTATGACAAATCAGTAGACTTAAACTTCAGTAAAGCACACAGTTTTGCTATAAGTCAGTGTGTGTCACCTTGTAAGTTGGTCATTACACATTTTACTTGACTTTGCTGCTGAGTTTATAGTGAGAAATTGGGCTGGGTGTGGTGGTTCACATTTATAATCCCAACACTTTGGGAGGATCCCTTTAAACTGGGAGTTTGAGACCAGCCTTGGTAACATAGAATCCAGTCTCTAAAAAAGTATTTAAAAATCAGCCAGGCATGGTGACACGTGCCTGTAGTCTGTAGCTACTCTGCAGGCTGAGGTGGGAGGATCGCTTGAGCCCAGGAAGTTGAGGCTGCAGTGAGCCATGATTGCGCCACTGCACTCCAGCCTTGGCAACAGAGCAACACCCAGTCTCTCTCACATGCATACACATGAGAGAGAGAGACAGAGAAAGAAAGAAAGAAAGAGAAACCAAATACAGGTTCTTGAAAAAAATCTTAACCTCAGTCTCATTCTTAAGAGGAGCTACTGAAAGTGAGGCCTGCCAGAGGGAACCAGAGTCATCAGTAGTGAATAAATGGCCTCTGGGTGACTTCTGTGTACAAATTTCACGTAAAGTCTTTTGGTTTTATGGACAGTAAAAGAAGGAGGTATTTTGTGGGCAGTTTTGTTGCTGTTTTAAACCATCGTTAACCACACTGAAAGCAAAGCAGGAAGAGTTTCATTGTCAGAAGAAATTGGCTTTGCCCCTCCAAACCACACAAAAAATCCTCAAAGTCCTATAAATAACACATACAGAGGATTTCACCAAGATGCTTTTTTTTTTTTTTTGAGACAGGGTCTTGCTCTGTCACCCAGGCTGGAGTGCATTGGTGTGATCATAGCTCACTGAAGCCTTGAACTCCTGGGCTCCAGCCATCCTCCCACCTCAGCCTCACAAAGTGCTGGCATTACAGATGGGAGCTACTGTTTCCAGCCAGCTTAACATTCAGTTGTACAGAGCATGTTTGATGAGATGGTTTCCCATCGTGTCTAGCTGGACGTGATGGACGTGTCTTGCTTCCAGGTTGCTTGCTGCCTTGGCTGGCAGTAGATCCAGTAAGGTTTTGAAGCAATTAACTTACAACCTAATAATCAGCGAGTGTGTTATTTTGGTGGTCAGTATTTTGTATAATTTCCTTACCAGAGCTCTGTTATTTGCCATCATCTTTCTGGTAAATGTCAAATATACTCCTTTACAGGCAAGTAAGACGTTAAATCTACAAACATGGAAGGACTTTCATTTCCAGAAATGAGGAAAATATTTCTCATCATTCAAAAATTATGTACTTCATTGTAAGCATGTACTCATAGGGAATGATTTTTTTTTTTTTTTGAGACAGGGTCTTGCTGTAGTTGCCCAGGCTGGAGTGCAGTGGCGTGATCATAGCTCACTGCAGTCTTAACCTCCTGCGCTCAAGCGATCTTCCTGCCTCTGTCTCCTGAGTAGCTGGGACCACATGCGTGTGGCACCCCACCCAGCTAATTTTTTAAAAACTATGTCTCTCTCTGTTGTTACCTAGGCTGGAAAGAATAGTTTTTTAGTAGGACTTGAACTTCCTATTTCTTAGAGTTGTATGTCAGCAATATCAGTCTAGAATATTTAATCAACACCAATACATTTACTAGCACAAAGTATGTTCTGGGTGCTATAGGACATACAGGATAAAACAGGCCAGATGTTAATAAGATTATAGTCAATCACATCTCTGATCAGACTTGTGAATCCTGTGGTTTCTTTACTAGCTCTAGGGGGTTGTGGTCAGAGATAAGATGAACTATCAGTATCTGCAGCTGTGTTTGATCCTCCCTCCAGAGTTCTGGTTCATTCCTCAGGACACAAGACAGATAAAGGTTAGGGAAAGCATAACATGTCTGGAGTTACAAGGAGAATCCATAGGGAAATAAAAGGCCCTAAAATACTTTTCTACTTGGTCCAGAATAACAGCAGTGTGTGCCAAGTCCCATGCCGATGAAGAAGGTTAAATTTTAAATGATATCTGTTTTAATAAGACATGACTTGAGAATCCTTTATCCCCTACATTACTATTCCGTGAAGTTACAGTCTCTCATTAAAGGTGGCAAAAGCCAGATGCCTGACTCAAAGGGAGGATGTGCTTACTGTTTCCCCAGGCAGAGAGGATGCAGAAGCCAAGGATGGTTCTCTTCTAGCAAGAGTAAGGAGAGTGGAAGGGCCCTTAGCTTCTGTCATTCAGAACTCCGGCTAACAGCAAGGCTGACAGACCTGGGTGAAGATGTGTGCCACCTTTCCTGATCTCTGGCTCATGCTTGTGATAACACAGCCCCTCAAGTGGAGGCCAAACCACTCTGCTCCTGGGTGTTCATTTCCTCACATCTTCTCTCACCCCTTTGTCCTTGAGTTAGTCTAGCCTTGAGCGGCCAGTTTTAAGACCCATCACTTTTCCTGGTTTAGGCTAAAGCAGACACACAGTGCTCTTGAGTTCTGAAACAGATTGGATGCCTCAGTTTGGTCTCAGCTGTGCAGGATGATAAGGAAGTAAAGCTGATCAGATCCTAGTCTTGTTTAAGGCTGAGTCACCTATAAACTTCTAATTTGGGCAGGGTTTAAACACAGTTGTGGTGGTGGACTGGTTACAATGTAGTTCCAGAGAACAACTGCCTTGTAATATGGAGATATCACTGTGCCAGTAGTTTTATAGTTTTATTTCCACAAATGTTTCTTCTTCTTTTTTTTTTTTTTTTTTTTTTTTTTGTCGTGATTACTCTGTCTGGGAAGTATATTCTCAAATAATCAGGAAATCACTACATACCACTTTTATTTTATATAACCGCTTTTCTTCACCATCTTTCAAAGCCCAGGTCACCTGTCTCTGAAACTTTTTCTGATAATTTCTGATGAAAGCAATGTCTTCTACCAAACTTGATAATATTTTACTGTAAAGCTTTTCATTAGTGTTACCGGAATGTATTCTGTTTCTCAGTAGGTTATAACATCCTTATGGGTAGAAATCATATATTAATCTTTTTAAAAAAGTTTAACCAGCCTGGGCAACATAATGAGACCCCATCTCTTTAAAAAAAATTAGCTGGATGCAGTGGGGTTTACCTGTAGTCCCAGCAACTTGGGAGGCTGAGGTGGGAGGATCACTTGAGCCTGGGGGTTGGAGGCTGCAGTGAGCAGCGATCGTGACGCTGCACTCCAGCCTGGGAAACAGAGCGAGACCCTATCTCTTAAAAAATAAATAAATGTAACTTTTTAAAATGAAGTAATTTCAGACCTCAGAAGTACAGCTAGGATAGTACAGAGAACTCTCATGTTCTCTTCAGTCACCAATTGTTAGTATTTTCACACGTTTGCTTTCTTTTTTATTGATATAGGTGTACATATTTGTGGAGTATTGTAATGTTTTGATGCATGTATATAAGACGTTATGATCAAGTCAGGGTATTTGAGTTATAACCTATCTCCTTAAACATGTATCTTTTCTTTGTGTTGGAAATGGTCCAATTCTTTTCTAGCTATTTTGAAATATACAATAAATATTGTTAGCTATAGTCTCCCTACCATACTGTTGAATACTAGAAGTGACTCCTTCTGTTTAACTGTATGTTTGTACCCTTTGTACCCTTTAACCCACTTCTCTTCATCTTCTACTTTTGCTTTATTTCTGTCTTCTCTTCATGTTGACCTCTCTAACTAGCATGTTCTTTTTAAGATCAAAGACTTTCCCTTGATCATATTACAATTACAAAATTCAGGAAAATTAGGATAAAACTTTATTGTCAGATATACAGTCAATACTCAGTTTTTGTCACCTGTCCTGATATTGTTTCTCACTGCAGTTTTCTCCCTCATCTAGTATCTAGTTTGAGATTATGCATCGACTTTAATGGCCACATCCCTTTAATCTCCTTTCATCTGGAATAATTCCTTGTTTGTCCTTTGTGTCTCATGACATTGACACTTTTGGAGAGTCCAGGCCAGTTTTGCAAAACATCCCTTAATTTGGGTTTGTTGGGTATTTCCTCGTGTTTAGAGTTGGCTTGTGCGTTTATGGTAGTAGCATTGCATAATGATGTTTCCTTTTTTTCTGCATATCACATCAGAGGGCCAGTGACAACAGTCTTTTTCATTCTTGGAGACGCTGACTTGGTTCCTCGTGGTTCAGATGGTGTCCACCAGGTTTCTCCTTGTAATGAATAAGCGATCTGTGCAGGGAGACTTTGATACTTTTACCATCCATTGATGTCCTTGCCTGAATCAGTTATTAGTTGGGTGGTTGAAAAATGGTGATTTTTCGGCCGGGTGCGGTGGCTCAAGCCTGTAATCCCAGCACTTTGGGAGGCCGAGACGGGCGGATCACGAGGTCAGGAGATCAAGACCATCCTGGCCAACATGGTGAAACCCCGTCTCTACTAAAAAAATACAAAAAACTAGCCAGGTGAGGTGGCAGGCGCCTGTAGTCCCAGCTACTCGGGAGGCTGAGGCAGGAGAATGGCGTGAACCCGGGAGGCGGAGCTTGCAGTGAGCGAGATCCGGCCACTGCACTCCAGCCCGGGCGACAGAGCGAGACTCCATCTCAAAAAAAAAAAAAAAAAAAAAAAATGGTGATTTTCTAACTCAGTTTTCCCCTCTACATTTACTAGTTGACATTCTACTACAGTGCCTTCCATCTTTTAAAAATCAGTAGCCTAGTCACATAAGGAACATTAGAGCATGTAAGATGCAGCGCCAGCCACTTCATATATAAGGATTGCCTTATTCAGTCTGCAAGCCAAACCTGGAAAGTAAGTATTAAGCTCCCACAGCCTGAAAGTGAATGGCATGGCAATGTGCATTGACTGGTGACCTGGAGCATTAAGCCTAGATCCTGTACATCTTACAACACATCTGTTACATTCGTTTAAAACATTTTACAGTTTTACTCAAAAATGACTAAAAGGAGAACTTCAGTAACATTATAACTTTAAATGGAATTAACTTTTCCTGCCTAGAGGTTGTGCTAGATTGATAGTCAGCAGCAGATCTCCCCATGATCTGTCACAGGTGGGAAGGGATACACTAGCAGATGAGGGTGGCTTTCACTGTTGTTCTTATAACCCCAAATATGCTTTCGTTTCCTTCATAGCTAATTAAACTACCAATTGAGAGTTTATTAAACCTTTTCTTGTATTGTTATACATTGATGTTCTCAGCATAATGCATTCTTTGTTTATTATTATTATTAGGAGTCTGTGATGATAACAGAAAACCCAGCTCGGTCTGGCTTAAACAGAAGTAATGGTAAAAGCAAACACATGTATATCATGTGCTGTGTGCCAGCCGCTGTTGAAGGCACTCATTTTCCGTTCACAGTAACTCATTTAATCCTCCTTACACCATCCTGTTATTATTTGTATTTCATAGGTGGAGATACTGACAGTGGTTAAATAGCTTGCCCAAGGCCACACAGCTAGTAAATTTTGGAGCATTTACTGAAATATCTGGGAATCAGCGCTGACCCCAGTGGCAACTTGATCCAGGACCTACAGTAAAATCAATACCCCATCTTTTAGCTTGCCTTCTCTGTTGTCTTTTTTTTTTTTTTTTTTGAGATGGAGCACTCACTCTGTTGCCCAGGCTAGAGTGCAGAGGCGACCTTGGCTCACTGCAGCCTCCACCTCCTGGGTTCAGGTGATTCTCCTGCCTCAGGCTCCTGAGTAGCTGGATTACAGGCATGCATTACCACGCCTGGCTAAATTTTATATTTTTAGTAGACACAGGGTTTCACCATGTTGGTCAGGCTAGTCTTGAACTCCTGGCCTCAAGTGATCCACCCACCTTGGCCTTCCAAAGTGCTGGGATTAGAGGTGTGAGCTGCTATGCCTGGCCTGTTTTCTTTATTCTCAGGCTTCACCTCTACCCTGCCTGCTGTGAGCTCAGACTCACACCCTTTTTTTGTGTATGTGTGTCCAGCAGAAAGAGCAGGCTTCTCATCCTAATAGGTCAGCTTTGCTATGGAGCTGTTCCTGACCTGACCTCTGCAGTGACAAGACTTGGGTGGCTAGGGTACAAGCACCTGGAACCACAAGGACTAAGAATTGGAGAGGATGATTCTCCAAGGGAAATACAGAATACTGTGCTGAACCACCCCAAAAAAGTCCTAACTACCTTTGTACAAAGTAGTGCTTTCTTTCTCTCTTCTCCCTCCTTCCTTCCTTCCTTCCTTCCTCCCTCCCTCCCTCCCCTCCCCTC
>NW_016815549.1:1019843-1044168 GCF_001698545.2 Rhinopithecus bieti | reverse complement strand
TCCCCTCCCCTCCTTTTCTTTCATTTGTGAGACAGAGTCTTACCCTGTCGCCCAGGCTGGAATGCAGTGGTGCGATCTTGGCTCACTGCAAACTCCGCCTCCCGGGTTCAAGCAATTCTCCTGCTTCAGCCTCCCAAGTAGCTGGGATTACAGGCGTGCGCCACTATGCCTGGCTAATTTTTGTATTTTTAGTAGAGACGGGGTTTCACTATGTTGGTCAGGCTGGTCTCGAAATCTTGACCTCATGATCCGCCCGCCTTGGCCTCCCAAAGTGATAGGATTACAGGCGTGAGCCACCATGCCCGGCTCTCTCTTTTTTTTTAAAGACAGAGTCTCAGTCTGTTGCCCAGGCTACAGTGCAGTGGCACAATCATTGCTCACCAAATTCCAGGGCTCAAGCAGTCCTCCCACCTCAGCCTCCCAAGTAGCTGGGACTATAGGTGTGCACCACCATGCCCAGCTAATTTGTTTTTTGTAGAGATGAGGTCTTGCTTTGCTGCCCAGGTTAGTAGTACTTTCTTTTTCTAATCTATTACTAGTTTCTAAGTTGTAGGATGTATTTCCCTGATTGTACTGCATTCTAGGTTACAGTCTTCAAATAAACTGTTTTCTAGTATTATCCCTTCTAATGATTTTGTTGTCTTTCTTTCTTTTTTTTTTTTTTTGAGATGGAGTCTCGCTCTGTCACCCAGGCTGGAGTGCAGTGGCGCCATCTCGGCCCACTGCAAGCTCTGCCTCCCGGGTTCACGCCATTCTCCTGCCTCAGCCTCCCGAGTAGCTGGGACTACAGGCGCCCGCCACCACGCCCTGCTAATTTTTTGTATTTTTAGTAGAGGCGGGGTTTCACCATCTTAGCCAGGGTGGTCTCGATCTCCTGAGCTCGTGATCCACCCGCCTCGGCCTCCCAAAGTGCTGGGATTACAGGCGTGAGCCACTGTGCCCGGCCGATTTTGTTCTCTTTCTCTAGGAGTTTTTTTTGCAGATCACCTCAAAAATTATCCTTTCATGATGGCCCCTCCATCTGAGTGATGGCTTTAGGTGTTGTTGGACTGTTACATTTTCTTTTTTAGATCTTAGGACTCCCAGAACTTTACTAACTGTTCCAGATAGAGAACAACCATGGATTCTGTACGAGAATAAGAGGTTTTTTCCCTTAAACTTTTTATTGAGGCATAAAATGCATACAGAAAAATGTACAACTTGATGAATTTTCGCAAAGATCACATCCCTGTAACTATAACCACACAGAGAAATAGAAGATGACTGGCAACCCAGAAGCCCACCTCGTGTCCCACACAGCTTCAGAATTCCTCGCATGATCAGATGGGAGTCCAGCAAAGTGGCCTCTGCTTCCGACCCCTTCTTCTTCCTTGGCTCCTGGCGTCTGTGTCTCGGGCTCTCTCCCTCTTCTGCTGCTTTCTTTGCCTCTTTGAAGGGCCACCTTTTCCTCAGCCTCTTGGCCTGGACCAAGGTCAGCACATTTCCCCAGGAAGGAAGCAGCTGCAGATGTCAGTGCCCTGTGCCCACACCTACCCTGCCCTTGGCATTCACTGTCTTCCCAAGGCCTGGCACCTCAGCAGGGCTCTGATGCCCTGGAGCAGGTGATGTGGGTTTGGTTTGGCTTTGTGTCACTACTGGCTTTTCTAGTTAATCTGGGCAAGAGAGTTGTGCTGCCACCAATTACTTTTTAACAGAGAGTATTTATTTGTTTAATGGCATAGTTTGGTTTTGATATGTATTTTGTCTTATCCTCAGTCTTTCCCTGACCCACTGTATTTAAAATAGAAGCCTCCCATTCTTAACCCTCTTACCTGCTTTATTTTTCTTCATGACATTTTTTATTACCTGAAATTATATGATTACTTGTGATTTAACTATGTCTCTCCTACTGGCATATGTAATTATGTAATTCTTTTTTTTTTTTGGAGAGGGACTCTTGCTCTGTCGCCCGGGCTGGAGTGTAGTGGCGTGATCTTGGCTGACTGCAACCTCCACCTCCTGGGTTCAGGCAATTCTTCTGCCTCAGCCACACGATTAGCTGCCATTACAGGTGCCGGCCACCATGCCCGGCTAATTTTTATATTTTTAGTAGAGATGGGGTTTCACCGTGTTGGCTAGGCTGATCTCCAACTCCTGACCTCAAGTGATCCGCCTGCCTTGGCCTCCCAAAGTGCTGGGATTACAGAAGTGGGCCACATGGCCAGCCAAAGTTGGGGACCTTTTCTGCTGTTTTCTGTTGGATTTCCAGCTCTTAAAACAGTTCCTGGAATATACAAAAGGCTCAGATACGTATTAGACAAATGGATAGCCATATGCTTCTTTCTCAGGCAGTGACTTATGCATAGGAGGGAAGCATGATAGGAGTGGGTGTAGACCCCATAATCACACACTGGGGCCTGCTCTGCAGAGAAGTTACTGTTGCTAGTTTTAAATCCCCTAATCAAATTGTATCTTCTAGCTCAGAGTCCATCCTTCTAGAAACGTAACTGGATGATTACATTATCTGTACTTGCCCACAGGTTGTATAATAATAATCCTGATTGCTAGGCGAGACTCATCCCCTCTTCACTCAGCGAAGCTCATTTGCTCCTTCAGCCTATTTGTAACACACTCCTGTAGTGTGTCCTGTTCAGCGTTTTGCTTTTGGAAAGCTAGCATCTGCGGTGTTTCCTGTTAGAGTTTATTAGAATCTGTAACTATAGGAACTATAAAAGTCTGACCATAAAGCGCTCCTCGTGTGTGTCACTGCATACGCTGTATTTCAACAAACATTTATTCAACAGACTTTAATTAAATACTTTCTACATCACAAGCATTGTTGTTTGCATTTAAACAACACTTCCCATTTTTATTCTCTTATTTCAAATCAGCATTTCAGAGCTCCAGGAAGGAAGCCAGGAGTATCTTTCTATAACCTTCCCTATCCCTGAAAACTTCCTAAGAATTATTCCATGCTATTGCTTGAGCCCAGGAGTTTGAAACTAGCCTGGGCAACATGTAGAAGCCCTGTCTCTACAAATAATACAAAAATTAGCCAGGCATGGTGGTGTGTGTCTGTAGTCTCAGCTACTTGGGAGTCTGAGGTGGGAGGATCACCTGAGCCCGGGGAGGTCGAGGCTGCAGTGAGCCATGATTGTGCCACGGCACTCCAGCCTAGGCAACAGAGTGAGACTCCATCTCAAAAAAAAAAGAAAAGAAAAAGAATGTGTCTATGCTACTGATGGAAGAATATATACATGCCAGTATTCGCTTTGACTCCCATAGTGACAAAACCATTCTGGGTGGTGGGTATGAAATAGCATATACATCACTGAATAATTCATGAAGAATTAAGCAGGAGGTATCAGAAGGGTTACAGGGTGAAAAAACTTGTACCACTGACCCAGACCAAAATTTCCTTTAATAGCACCTTGACTTGGGAGGCTGAGGCAGGAGAATGGTGTAAACCCGGGAGGCGGAGCTTGCAGTGAGCTGAGATACGGCCACTGCACTCCAGCCTGGGCGACAGAGCGAGACTCCGTCTCAACAACAACAACAACAACAACAACAAAAAATAGCACCTTGACTTTTATCCCAAGCGACTGTCAGACCCCCAGCCTCCTGTTCTCTCTCTCCCTTTTGAGATTCCCCCCCTTACTGTAAGTCAGTATCACATTGTTAAGAACGTAGGCCTTGGATGGAGTCTGAAGACCTGGGTTCTAACCCCACCTTCTTTACTTTCCAACTTAGACCACTGACTTGGACAAGTTAACATCTCTGTGCCTGACTCTCCATTTCCTTATTTATTATTATTATTATTATTATTATTATTATTATTATTTTAGAGATAGGGTCTTGCTCTTTCACCCAGGCTGGAGTGCAGAGTCTCTCAGAGCTCACTGCAGCCTCGATCTCTTGGGCTCAAGGGTCCTCCTGTCTCAGCCTTCCAAGTAGCTGGCACTACAGCTGTCTTTTCATTTATAAATTGTACAAATTATGTGCATATCTGATATCATTACTGAGGATTAAAGGAGATTCATTTATTGACCATATAGGTGCCAGGCATCATTTTATGTACTGATAATATAGTTAGAGGAATACTAGACATAAAGTAAGTGCTCAGTAAATATTGACAACTATTGCTATTATTATTGCTATTCATACTATTCATACAAACCTTTCCTTCAAATAGTTATTTTCCTATTAACTACTCCTCTTCTAGCAGGTAGGCTAATGCATTTATTAGAGGCAGAGATAAGCTGCTGATATGGTATTTCCAACATTTACCCTAACAATCTCAATTTGAAATATTTGGCCCTGCCATATATCCTAATTATGTGTTCAGCAAACATGGTCACTATAATATTTCTGGATGTAATTATTACCTTTGACACAATTGAGTCCCTTGAAAGGGTATTCTTTAAGACTGACAAATTCCAGTGGCAATTACTGTTACTTTTTGTGACATGATGACCAGGTTAAAAAAACAAATTTTAGGAAACTAAAGTAAAAATCTTTTGATGGTGCATATAGATAGAATGAACCTGGATTTGTTCACTGTAAAAGGTATAATGGGAGGCTAGGGGTGATGCTCTTGAGTTTAAAAGAGAGTTGTTTAGTACAAAAGAAATACTTTTATTTCTGATAAGAGTGTTGTTGCCTAAGAAACTACCCCAAAACTTAGTACCATTAAAACAACAACAACAACACTATCACATGACAGAATCTGTAAGTAAGGAATTTGGGCAGGGCTTAATTGGGTGATTCACCCAAAGTCACTCATTGGTACTCAGCTGACAGATGGGCTGAGCTAGAAGGCCCAAGATAGCTTTACTGACATGTCTGTCACCTTGGCACGTGTGCTGGAGGGCTGGATGCAGCTGGCATTGTTGACCAGAGCCTCTTCATGTGGGTCAGGAAGTAGCTAGGCTTATGTGGTTGGCTGGGTCCCTCAAAGCGAGTAGCCCAAGAGAATCAGGTAGAAGTTTAAGGCCTTTTTACCACCCAGCCTTGAAAGTCACTTAGAATCACTTCCATTGCACTCTGTTAGTTGAGCCGACTGGAGCCCACACAGGTTCAAGGGGAAGAAGCATCACTCTCTTGATGATAGAACCACCACTCTGTCAAGGTGCTTGGTTTTGAAATTTCCAAGGACAAAGAAGCAGCTACGATTTTTCCAAAGAGAAAACAAGCCTTGCCCAACGAATTAGGATTTGTTTTTATTAGTAGTATACTTTTAAGTTCTAGGGTACATGTGCACAACATGCAGGTTTGTTTCTTAGGTATACATGTACCATGTTGGTTTGCTGCACCCATCAACTTGTCATTACATTAGGTATATCTCTAATGCTGTCCCTCCCCCAGCCCCACACCCCTCATCAGGCCCCAGTGTGTGATGTTCCCCTCCCTGTGTCCACGTGTTCTCATTGTTCAACTCCCACTGATGAGTGAGAACATATGGTGTTTGGTTTTCTGTCCTTGTGATATTTTGCTGAGAATGATGGTTTCCAGCTTCATCCATGTCCCTGCAAAGGACATGAACTCATCCTTTTTTATGGCCGCATAGGATTCCGTGGTGTATGTGTGCCTCATTTGCTTTATCCAGTCTGTCATTGATGGACATTTGGATTGGTTCCAAGTCTTTGCTGTTGTGAACAGTGCTGCAGTAAACATGTGTGCGTGTGTCTTTATAGCAGCATGACTTATAATCCTTTGGGTATATACCCAGTAATGGGATAGCANCCCCAGCCCCACACCCCTCATCAGGCCCCAGTGTGTGATGTTCCCCTCCCTGTGTCCACGTGTTCTCATTGTTCAACTCCCACTGATGAGTGAGAACATATGGTGTTTGGTTTTCTGTCCTTGTGATATTTTGCTGAGAATGATGGTTTCCAGCTTCATCCATGTCCCTGCAAAGGACATGAACTCATCCTTTTTTATGGCCGCATAGGATTCCGTGGTGTATGTGTGCCTCATTTGCTTTATCCAGTCTGTCATTGATGGACATTTGGATTGGTTCCAAGTCTTTGCTGTTGTGAACAGTGCTGCAGTAAACATGTGTGCGTGTGTCTTTATAGCAGCATGACTTATAATCCTTTGGGTATATACCCAGTAATGGGATGGCTGGGTCAAATGGTATTTCTAGTTCTAGATCCTTGAGGAATCGCTACACTGTCTTCCACAATGGTTGAACTAGTTTACAGTCCCACCAATAGTGTAAAAGTGTCCCTATTTCTCTACATCCTCTCCAGCACCTGTTGTTTCCTGACTTTTTAATGATTGCCATTCTAACTGGTGTGAGATGGTATCTCATTGTGGTTTTGATTTGCATTTATCTGATGGCCAGTGATGATGAGCATTTTTTCATGTGTCTGTTGGCTGCATAAATGTCTTCTTTTGAGATGTGTCTGTTGATACCCTTTGCCCACTTTTTGATGGGGTTTTTTTTTCTTGTAAATCTGAGTTCTTTGTAGATTCTGGATATTAGCCCTTTGTCAGATGGGTAGATTGCAGAAATTTACTCCCATTCTGTAGAATTAGGATTTCTAACTTACAGTGTTGCATTTGAGAGTATATGGAGCAATACCTTTCAGATTCTGAGAAAAATTATCTCCATTCTAAAAGATCTTACCCAAACTAGTAAGTATGAGGATAACAAAGATAGCTTTTTTTTTTCTTTTTTTTTTTTATTTTGAGACAGGGTGTTACTCTGTCACCCAGACTGGAGCACAGTGGCCTGATCTCTGCTCACTGCAGCCTCCACCTCCCAGGCTCAAGCAGTCCTCTCACCTCAGCCTCCCAAGTAGCTGGGACTACAGGTGTGCACCACTATGCCCAGCTAATTTTTGTATTTTTTGTGGAGTCAGAGTTTCGCCATGTTGGCCAGGCTGTTCTCAAACTCCTGGGCTCAAGTGATCTGCCCACCTCTGCCTCCCAAATTGCTAGGATTATAGGCGTGAGCCACCATGCCCAGCCTAAAGATAGCTTTTGACACATGAGGCTTCTAAGGTTACTGGGAGTATTCTAGGTCTGACTGTTACCTGATAGATATATTATTATTCTTAAAACTGTACATTTACATTGTATATGCTCTGCTATGTGGGATAAATTCCACATTTAAAATAAATCTGTTGGCCGGGTGCGGTGGCTCACGCCTATTATCCCAGCACTTTGGGAGGCTGAGACGGCGGATCACAGCTAAGGAGATTGAGACCATCCTGGCTAACACGGTGAAACCCCATCTCTACTAAAAATACAAAAAATTAGCTGGGCGTGGTGGCAGGCGCCCATAGTCCCAGCTACTCTGGAGGCTGAGGCAGGAGAATGGTGTGAACCCTGGAGGCGGAGCTTGCAGTGAGCCGAGATGGTGCCACTGCACTCCAGCCTGGGCGACAGAGACTCTGTCTCTAAATAAATAAATAAATAAATAAATAAATAAATCTGTTAAGATATATGCCAACTGTTGACAATAGTTACCCCTGAGGATTGATGTTGGGGTGGAACTGACTTGTACTTTCAAAGCAGCTTTTTTTTTTTTTTTTTTTTAGAAAAGTCCATTTCAAAATTGTTATAAAGGTTGCTTGAAGCTAATAACATGTTTTTGATAGTTAATGAATTGATACATTTAAAATAAAGCTGGCCAGGTGAGGTGGCTCACGCCTGTAATCCTAGCACTTTGGGAGACCGAGGCAGATGGATCACTTGAGACCAGGAGTTCAAGACCAGCCCGGCCAACGTGGCAAAGCCCCATCTCCACTAAAAATACAGAAATTAGCCAGGTGTGATGGCGCACGCCTGCAATCCCAGCTACTCAGGCTGAGGCAGGAGAATCTCTTGAACCTGGGAAGCAGAGGTTGCAATGAACCAAGATCACACCACTACACTCCATCCTGGGTTACAGAGCAAGACTCTGTCTCAGAAATAAAAAATAAAGCTAAGAATTCTTCCTCTCAAGCTTCTAGGAATGACCTTGATTAATAAGATTAGTTTTAGTTTTTATATGAAAATGGATTAAATTTTTTTCCCATTGCCATCAGGTTTAGATTTTGCATTAGCACTTACGTTAGGCAGAAGAAAATATATAAAATTATACACATAAGGAATATGAAAATAATTTCAGAGTGAGAATTGGTGCTAACGATTGGTACACAAATTCATATACTTCCCAAGACACCATTAATACTTTGTGTGTGTGTAAAATGTTCTCATGGAATAGAGAAGTTTTGAATATAATATTCCATGTTTAAAAACGGACATTTCTGCTTTTATGTGCAAATGTGAATGCATCAATGCAGAGAAAACTAGGGATGGTCCCTGAGTGACAACTGCCAGTGTAGGAATCACCTTGAAGGAAGAACAAAGGAATAGTGTGTACAAAGACACAGAAGTAGGAGGGGCCTGGTGCTGTAAGGTCAGGAGTGGGTAGTCGAAGGTCAGAGTGGGGCAGGCCCGCGGGAAACAGACCCTGAAGAGACTGATGTGCTGTGCGAGGGCATTTCTAATTATGTCCTAGAGACAAAAGACCTGTAGATCTATTTAGCCAGCAGGACTTAATGGCATAGCAGTGGGCAGATGGGCTTGGGCCACTGAAGGCAGGGAGGTCAGTGAGGAGGTCATCACTGTGGGCTGAAGACCTAGTGGGAAAAACAGGAATATAGTTAACCTGAAATTATGCTTGTTTGATTGGAGTGGCTCATCTTTTAGGGGCAAATAGGGGTTCTTTTGAGTAATAGATTAGTAGGTTATTACTGAATGCTCTCAGAATCTGACTGTATCTAATTCACAAGCCACCAAAAGTTTTGCCTAAATTGGCTGAAGGGGGAAAAAAGGCTTCAATAACTAAAAGTCCACATGTTGGGCTGGCCCCTGCTAGGTTTGATTCAGAGCTTCCCAGTGTCATTCAGGCTTCTGCTCTGCCTCTCTGCCTACCACTTTTTGTCAGCTTGGTTTTGCAACCAGCTCCTTATAGGGTAAAGGGCAGTGACAATGAGCATGTTTCTGGGATCATATTCTCACACACTGTCCAGAGGTCATGTTCCCTACATTCCCAGCAAGAACCATGAAATGTGCATTTCTGATTGGCCACGTGCCTCTCTCTGGGCCAATCTTTGTGGCCCAAGGGGGATGATGGGGGTAGTGTTAATCCCATGCGGACACATTGTGGTTTTGGTCATTTAGGCACTGCTAGGCAGGGGCGTACGCTCAGCAGCGAGCCTCCAGTGACTGCTGATGGATTTCCAAGTGGCGTGTCCTTTTTCTCCCCCAGTTCCCAGTCTCCCTTTTGATACAGACAGCATGGGAAAGTCAACCAGAACGCTAGCCTTACGTGACCTCCCTGTAGTGTCTAGAAAAGTACCTGATAAGAGACTCTCGTGCTGGGGAGTTCTTTAGTTGTATCCGCTTTTGGTACTTGATAATTATGTTCTTTCTTTAAGATTAGGATTTTCTGAGTAACTATTTGAGAAATGTCTCATATTTTATATTTATGTATAAGCAGACTTTTTTTTGTTTTGAGACACTCCTGACCTCGTGATCCACCCACCTCTGCCTCCCAAAGTGCTGGGATTACAGGCATGAGCCATCGCCCCCAGCCATAAGTAGACTTTTAATAGTACAGGATAGGAGACTACAAGGATAACAATAAGTGAAATAGAAACATCTCGGCTCTTTTTGTACTCATGTCTTTAAACTGTGATTAACAATTCAGTGCTGTTAAATTTTGGTTATGATACATTAACACAGTACCTTAAGCCAGAAAAAAAATAGCATGAGGGGCCTCTCACATATAAGTATAAATAACAGAATGCAAAAACAAGTGTGTATAATCTACTATTGTTTATGTAACTTTTGCTACCGATTTGATGTTTCTTAATTCAACCTAAAAGTACAAGGCAAAACAGAACTTGTATACAAAATTTATAATGTGATAAACTCACTCTAACGTTGTTTGAATCATAAAAATGTCAGGCTGCTTCATACTTTTTTTATTCTGTCAAAAGTTAAAACAAGAAGTGAAATCTCCATCCCCACGCAAATTTATCATGAATAAGTTGTCCAGGCTCCAACTGCTGTTCCAGCAGCAATTTTCATACCTTGATACACAGTGCAAAGGAAATTTCTTTATCTCAAAATCTGTTTGCCTACTTAAGTTAGCAAGGAGCTTTCATTAACTTTCATTCCTTAGTATTAATCTACAATATACTGACATGCTAGAAGGCAAATATCAAGATACGAATTTAAAAGAATTCTGTAAATGCCTTCTAACCAAATTATGTTCAGTTAAACTCATGCTTGTGGATTAATACCAGCATTTGGCAATTTCTATTTGTGTGAAGACATTGTCAAAGATGAAATACACAAAGTTTTATTATAAATCAGCATTAACAGGGCAGTTAGGTAAGGAAAAGACATCCAAATTGAAAAGGAAGAAGTAAGACTCTAGTCACATATGACATGATCTTGTATAGAATATAGAGAAAATCCTAAGGAATGAAATTAAGAAAAAACTCCATTTGCAATAGTATGAAAAAGAATATAATGCTTAAGAAAAAATTTGACAAAAGTGCAAGACCTGTGCAAACTATAAAGCGTCTTTGAAAGAAATCAAAGAAGACCTAAATAAATAGAAAACATCCCATGTTTGTGATCAGAAAACAATACTGTTAAGATGGCAGTATACCCCAAGTTGTTTTACAGAATCAGTACAATCCCTCTTGAAATCCCAGCTCCCTTCATCGCAGAAATAGACAAGCTGATCCTAAAATTCATATGGAAATGCAAGAGGCCTTTTTGTGACTGAGTATGTGTGGTAGGTGGAATATAGTAGTGTCCATGTTAGCCCTGGTCATTTAACCTGGTGCAATTTCATTGCAGGAGAATGACATCTTCCTGGGCTGGGAAAAAGGAGCTTATAAGAAATGGGGAAAGAGTAAGAAAAAATGTTCAGATCTAACTCTAGAAGAAATGAAAAAACAGGCTGCTGTCCAGTGTCTTCGATCTGCTTCTGATGAAGTAAGTTTACATTTTATTTCTAACACTTAAGATAATAAAAGAAGGGGTGTTTTAAGTTTACAGATAGGACAACTTGACCTCCAAAAATTGGGAAAGCAAACTACTTATTTATCTTACAAAGTAACGTGAACATTACCACTTTTCCTTTATGGTATTTTTCCATATTTTCTGAAGTTTTATAAGCTTTTCTTTTATATGTGCTACTCTAATTAAGAGTATACACAAAATTTTATATCCTTTTTCTGACTTGACTATTTCATCCTGTTATTACATTGTCTTTATTCTTTTTAGCGGCTAAGATGCATTTCATCAAATAATATTTCAACAGCAGTATAATATTATTACTGGATGTTTACCTTGTTCTTGATTTTTTTTGTTTTGTTTTGTTTTAAGACAGCGTCTCACTCTGTTGCCCAGGCTGGAATGCAGTGGTGTGATCTCACTCCACTGCAACCTCCGCCTCCCAGGTTTAAGCAATTCAGCCTCCTGAGTAGGCAGAATTACAGGCACGTGCCACCATGCCTGGCTAATTTTTTTGCATTTTTTAGTAGAGACGGGGTTTCACCATGTTGGCCAGGCTGGTCTTGAACTCCTGATCTCAGGTGATCTACCTGCCGTGGCCTCCCGAAGTGCTGAGATTACAGGCATGAGCCATCACGCCCGGCCTGCTCTTGATTTTTTTCGTTATGCTGTCTAAAATATTTTGTGTGGGGTTTTTCTGTGGTCTGTATGATTACATTTGAATACATTCCTAGAAGGGAATAGCAGTTCAGACACTTCAAAAGTACTATATTGGCATATGATTTATATTTTTTTTGTTTTTAGAAAATATTACAAGATTATTTTATTCTTTTAACATTTCATATAAAATATTTCTTATGTCTTTCAGTTTCCTGAAATAACAAAATATCTTTTGCAGTTAATACTATGAATTATTATTTTATTATTCACTCTAAGATGTAATCTGTGAGATCATGACTACTGAAAGAATTATTTTGCTTTGACCATGCTATTTGAGATAGTATGGTTTAAGTACCTTTATGATGCAAGGCCAAATTGAGCGGACTCCGACCTCCAGAAACTTCCTTCCTGAACTAATTGTTGAATGGTCTAGTGTTGCCATCGTTGGCTTTGTTATCTTTGCAATCCGCAGAAGTTTATTCTCTCTGGCTGCCACTGATGCAAATGGTTTTTAACGCTTATTTGTTTAGTGTTTCCCACCTTTCTGTTCTCATCCAACTCCCAATTATCTCTGAGTCTAGGAACAGTGGCTCAACACCTGTAATCCCAGCACTTGGGGAGGCCAAGACGGGTGGATCACCTGAGGTCAGAAGTTCGAGACCAGCCTGGTCCAACATAGTGAAACCCCATCTCTACTAAAAATGCAAAAATTACCTGGGCATGGTAGTGCATGCCTGTAATCCCAGCTACTTGGGAGGCTGAGGCAGGAGAATTGCTTGAACCTGGGAGGCAGAGGTTACAATGAGCCAGGATCGCACCACCATACTCCAACCTGGGCGACAGAGGGAGACTGTGTCTCAAAAAAATAAAAAAAGAATTGTCTCTGAATGCCTGACTCCCCTGGCCGTATACTCATGATACATTGTGTAGACCCAAACATGGCCCTCACATCCTAAATTGCAATTACTCATTTGACTGTGCTCACTGGGCGCAAGGACCACGAGTTCCCCATCTTTTTTATCTCCTACCGCCTAGCACAGTGAGTGCTTATCATATGAAGGGTACTGATGTTTTTAAATGAATCTAACATTCATTTTTTAAAAGGCTACCCTTTCATCTGATTATTTTTTCTCTTCCTCGCTGTTTTCTTCTCCCCCACTTCTGATTTTTTAACTTTAACTTCTTAATTTCTTTTTTTTTTTTTTTTTTTTTGAGACGACAGAGTCTTACTCTGTCACCCAGACTGGAATGGAGTGGCGCCATCCTGGCTCACTGCAATCTCCACCTCCTGGGTTCAAGTGATTCCCCTGCCTCAGCCTCCCAAGTACCTGAGATTACAGGCATACACTACCATGCCCAGCTAATTTTGGTATTTTGGGTAGAGATGGGGTTTTACCATGTTGGCTAGGCTGGTCTCGAACTCCTGACCTCAGGTGATCCACCTGCTTCCGCCTCCCGAAGTACTGGGATTACAGGCGTGAGCCACCGCGCCTGGCCAACTTCTTAATTTCTTAAAGTTGCTGCTTCATACAGCATGGAGTAGGAGTTTGGAAGTTACCACTTATACATACAGCTATCTTAGGCACCATTTCATTACAACAATTAGGAACATAATTAACCTGGTTTAAGGAAAAATAGAAATATATGTAAAGGATACAAGGATGTCTTACTGAAGCCAAGTGCTAGAAGTATAGCAGCCTCAGGAGAGAGCTGAACTGGGAATTATGTGATAGACAAAGTCACTTTCAGTAACAGCCAACCTGCAACCTCTCATTTCCTTCTGTACCTGAGTCAGGGTGATTCCCTCTCTGTCCAAACTCTGGTTTTCTCTGCTTTAGCACATAGTGAAGAATGGCCATTCCAGCTTCCAGCCCAGCCATGACCATGGAACTCTACTGTCCAACATCATTCATCTAGAGAGAGAATCTGATTGGCTGGGCTTGAGCCAGGTGATTGAGCCTGGGCTTGATCAGGCTTGAGCCAGCCTGATTTGATAAGCCCTGGTGAGGGGGCAGGGCTGCCTGGAGGTTCATCACTTCAGCAGGGACTGTGAGTGACGTGCCCAGAGAAAATTTGTGGTTAAAATAGTGGGTTTTTTGTTTTTTTTCTTTTAATTTAAAAAAATATGGGGACAGGGTCTCCCTGTGTTGCCCAGGCTGATCTTGAACTCCTGGGCTCAAGACATCCTCCCGCCTCGGCCTCCCAAACTGCAGGGATTACGGGCCTGAGCCACCATGCCTGGCCAAAATGGCGTTTTCTTTATGACACTGAAGGGGAGTAAATTGATAATTTGTTAGATTGATAAAGTAGCATTAGAGCTTTTAAAGAAATTCAGAACGCAGATTTATTTTTTTTTTTTTTTTTTTTTTTTTTTTTTTTTTTTTTTTTTAACAATATGAGAAATTAATTCAGGTCAATTATTTGAGTAAAATCCAAAGAAACTGCTGAGTTGTAGTCGGAAAGAAAATATGGGTAGTGCAGTTTCAAACTGAGAAAGGATCTTATTTCTTCTTTGGACTAAAGTTGCTGAGAAATGAGCCTAGCCTTTGACTCAACGGTTAAGCTGAGGAAATGACAAGGGCAGCTGAAATCAGCTGTGAAAAGATGAAGAGAATAAAAGCCTTGTATGAGTCATGCAAGACCCTTCTCCTGTAGCTTGTTGAATTTGCGTGTAATTCATACTAGCCAAGTATGTTGTGTGAGGTGAAGAACTTAGTATGAGGTAGAAACAGTGCAAGGGAATAGTTGTGGCTTACAGAGATCTGTGATTCTTTAGGTTATTGCTTTGGGAAAATGCTTTCCTTTGCCTGGCTGTCATAGGCGGGATTTTTATTTTCAACCCCAATAAAGCATATTTGTACTTCCTTGCTCTTTCCTTCTCATTTTATTAAAAAAAAAAAAAAAAAAAAGTTGGATTCCTTTTTCCTAACGATTTTCTAAAATCTTACCAAATTAAAATTAGCTGAGGAAGTGAATGTGCCAGGCATAACCAGATGCTCAGTAATTACTTATGGAATGAATGAGGAGAGTCTTCAAGTCCCAGTCCCTGCTCCAGAGCCATGTGCTGTTGTTTGTGCATCAATCTATAGACCCTTTAAACCAGGTGTCCCCAACCCCTGGGCCGTGGACAAGTACAGGTCCATAGCCTGTTAGGAGCTGGGCTGCACCGCAGAAGGTGAACAGCGAGCAAGCTTTAGCAAGCTTTACTGCCTGAGCTCCACCTCTTGTGAGATCCGCAGCGGTGGCATTAGATTCTCATAGAAGCACGAACCCTTTTGTGGACTGAGCATGTGAGGGATCTAGGGTGAACTCTCCTTATGAGAATCTAATGCCTGAGGTGGAAGTTTCATCCCGAACCCCAAGCCTACCTGCTGGGTCTGTGGAATAATTGTCTTCCACGAAACCAGTCCCTGGTGCCAAAAAGATTGGGCACCACTGCCTTAAACCAGCTCACCCGCCTCTTGGGGAGCCAATGAAAAGAACCCTCTTTAATTATTGCCTATTGCAATAGAAAGAATCAGTGTGTGGTAGTTTAGGAATGGTAGGCCATCTGTGTGTCCCCTGGGTTTCTTTTTATAATCTGTCTATTGGCTTCAATGGAAAGAAAGGAGCAAAGAGGACCTCCATCAAAAATTATAATGCAAAATTTTATGTTTTTGACATGAGTGTTTGCATATGAAGTATGCTAATTTCCTGAGGATGGTCATGTTTGTGGTATTGTGTGTGCTGTGCTTTCCCATCCAGTCCAAATGCCCTCTTTTTTTTTTTTTTTTTTTTGAGACGGAGTCTCGCTCTGTCACCCGGGCTGGAGTGCAGTGGCCAGATCTCAGCTCACTGCAAGCTCCGCCTCATGGGTTCACGCCATTCTCCTGCCTCAGCCTCCAGAGTAGCTGGGACTACAGGCGCCCGCCACCTCGCCCAGCTAGTTTTTTGTATTTTTTAGTAGAGACGGGGTTTCACCATGTTAGCCAGGATGGTCTCGATCTCCTGACCTCATGATCCGCCCGTCTCGGCCTCCCGAAGTGCTGGGATTACAGGCTTGAGCCACCGCGCCCGGCCCCAGATGCCCTCTTAAAAGCGCTTTTCAGTACAGCTCTTTAGACAGTCACTACCAATTGGTCATAGTCAAAAACCACTAACAATTCAAGTTTATAATCTAGTAGATTGAAATGTTAATGCCAAATAAAAGACAATGATGTAGGTTATATTATTATATTAGATATAAGTGTAGGTAGGAAGTAGTGGTGACGTTATGCATTACATGTGAGGTGAATTATTTTCTCATGTGTATGTGACTATTACATGTGTATGTGACTATTATAGTTACAATGTGAACTGTTTCTATAAAAGCATCCATAGTTATCAGACTGTTCACTGGTGTCATGGTTTAAGGAGAATGGCTTACTTCTCTGGCTCCACTTACATGCTTGTGATACTATACTGTGCCTCCACTTTATCCTTGTAACAAGTTGTACCCCACATTATAGCACTTCTCTTGGCCTGCTCAGCTCATTATTTTATGAGAGACATTGCCAAAACAGAGGGCAATTCAGTTGCATCAGAATGTAATTTTATACATTGATTAAAATGTGGCCGTCCCCGTGTAAAGGTTGGCTGAGCAGTTGGTGAAGATTTACTTCTCCAGGGAATCATGACCTTTGATGGGCTTTATTGGTTGTTAGGTCCCACTGAAAACTGCCTTGGCTAATTCCCTTTCATTTACATGTGCAAATAACATGCATGTCTCTGGGTGTTCGTTTTCGTTAAAATATTTTGCACATGCTTTGATTGCAGTTAGTTATGGGGTCTGTAAAGAGGAATGGTGTTATGAATCAGTCATAGGCAATTCAGCCCTCCCCTAGATGCATATTTTTTAGGTGATTATTATCCTAAGCTGTCTGTTTCATTCCTGCTATCAGTGGACCTGGCATATACCTGATATTTGTTAAATGTATGCAAACCTCTCTTCGTTTCCCCCCTTTAAAAAAATAACTACTTATATTTTTTTTATTGAGCCACTTAAAACTGAATCAGAACTAGTACTTTATCTCCCACTTTGAGGGTGGTTAGAAGATTAAAAACTTAATGAGGCCCTGTTTGGGGAGTGAATAAAGTTAAAATGCAATAACTCTTTCATAATACCATTCATCTGGGGTTGTTAGTTTTGAAAGTAGCAGCACTGCAGCTTACCCTGGGAAGCTGACCAGCCCCATTGTTATTTAAAGAGCCTTAGAGAGGACTTACACCCTAAGTAGGTGGAGTCCTAACATTCACTTGTTTATATTCTCACATTGAGCTAAGTCTACCAGTAAAATTCTTTTTGCCAGTAAAAGTATAGAGTGTATCTTAGTATTTTGTATATGCATTATTTATATGCTGTACAGGGTTATATGTACAAAAAACCATGAAAAGTATGTCATGGCAGTGTTTACCTTCAAGGTTAATTTTGACCGTATACAGTTGGCCCTTCATACCCATGAGTTCTACATCTGTGGAGATAACCAACAGTTGATCAAAGATATTTGGGAAAAAATGGATGATTGTGTCTGTGCTGAACATGTATAGACTTTTTTCCTGTCATTCCCTAAAAAATGCAGTATAACAACTACACCCATAGCATTTACATTGTATTAGGTATTGCATGTCATTTAGAAATAATTTATATAGGAGGATGTGTGTAGGTTGTATGCAAATATTATGCCATTTTATATAAGGAACTTGAACATCTACAGATTTTGGTATCCTCAGGGGGTCCTGGAACCAACTCAGTATAGGGATGACTATATACTGTGTCTTGACACATGGACTGTTGAGCCCAACATTTTCTGGGTAATGCTAAGAGCATCATACAGTGATAACATTTATTGAGCGCTTACAATGTGTGAGGTGCCTATCTGAATGCATTATGTACATTGCAAGAAGTGATGCTGTGCTCTCTACAGACCAGAACCCCTCAGAAGAAGCCAGCGATTACTAAAGCTGTGAACACTCACAGTTGTGTGATCATAGCCAGTTCTGCCTGAGGAAGCCTAAGTCCTATCTCTTTGGGTATATAGATGGCAGTGGAGCTGGAGCATCTGAGGAAACTCACGGGCCATACTAGGGACTTGGGCTTTTCCCCTGAGCAGCTGTGAAGTGTTAGGGTTTGGAGAGGAGTAGTGCAACCTGACTTACTTGCCAGTCAGATACTGATCAGAGAGCATACTGGTTGCTGCACTGAGACTAACTAAACAGGGTGAGTGAGCTGTGCTGGAGGGACAGAGGGCAGATTGCGAGGCCCCAGTGAAGATGCAGTTGCAGGGCTCCAGAAGGCAGATGGCTGGAGGATTCTGCATCTGTTTTTGAAGATGGAACTGACAGGATTGGATGTGGGGTAGAGATAAGAGGAGGAGACAAGAAAGACAGCCAAGGGTTTTGATCTGAGCAACTGCAAGAATGTCATTCCCAGCCGGGCACAGTGGCTCATGCCTGTAATCCCAGCACTTTGGGAGACAGGCAGATCACTTGAGGTCAGGAGTTCGAGATCAGCCTGGCCAACATGGCAAAACCCCGTCTCTACTAAAAATACAAAAATTAGCCGGACATGGTGGCGCCCGCCCATAATCCCAGCTACCTGGGAGGCTGAGGCAGGAGAATCACTTGAACCCAGGAGGCGGAGGTTGCCTTGAGCCGAGATCGCACCACTGCACTGCACGGCGACAGAGCAAGACTCCATCTCAAACAAACAAACAAAAAATTATCCGGGTGTGGTGGTGCATGCCTGTAGTCCCAGCTACTTAGGAGGCTGAGGTGGGAGAATCGCTTGAACTGGGAGGTGGAGCCAAGATCATGCCACTGCACTCCAGCCCAGGTGACAGAGCGAGACTTCGGTCTCCAAAAAAAAAGTAATTTTCATTTACTAAGGAAAAGGAACCTAGGGAAGGAATTCTTTGTGGTATGAATAAGGATTAACCTATGAGATGCCTCCTAGGAGATAGCTAAGTGGAGATTTTTGAACAGGCAGTGGAATAAACTGAATATGCATGTCTAGGGTTGGTGGGGTAGAGTGGTTTATGAGGACCAGGCATGAAATAGACCATTTTCTTTTTGTTTATCTAGCCCAATTCTTCTGATATCTTTTTAGAAAAGGTAGAAAATTGGGATTTTTTTAGAGGAAATGTTCTGATCTTTCAGATGTTGAAAAGTGAGAATATGAGAACAGATACAGAAGTGGAAGGGGCTGCTGTAAAAATTTGAGAGGCAGGCACTATAAAATAGACACGTGTGGGGTTAAGGGCTGGGGTATGAAAACGGATTGAGAGTTTGAGGAGCAGAAAGGGCCAAATGATGGCCCAGTGAATCCCTGTGTGTCCATTGAAGTTGAAGCCAGGTGTTGGGAGCACAGCTGGAGACCCATGTGCCCTTTCCTCATGACTTCCTCCTCATCCCTCTCAGGTTACCACTATACCCAGCTTGGTGTTTGTCTTTCCCATGCTTGTTTTCGTATGTTTACTAAATATTGTTTGAAGATGTACACAAATACTCATAGCATGATTTTGCATGTACTTAAACTTTCTATAAATTATACCATACTCTATATGGTTTTGTAACTTCTTTTAGTTAAAAGTTTTAAAATTTTACCTATATTGATAACATGATCTTATAATGTCTTCATTCCTAAATAGTTGTCCATTGTGAACTATGTAAAATTGTTTATTCTCCCGGTAATGGGCCTTTTAATTGCTTCTCATTTGGGGCTATTATGAAGAATGTAGAAAGGAACATTCTAGTTTTTTGTTTTTTAGATGGAGTCTCGCTCTGTGCCAGGCTGGAGTGCAGTGGCGTGATCTCAGCTCACCACAGCCTCTGCTTCCCAGGTTCAAGCGATTCTCTGCCTCAGCCTCCCGAGTAGGTGGAACTACAGGCACACAACACCATGCCCAGCTAATTTTTGTATTCTTAGTAGAGATGAGGTTTCACCATGTTGGCCAGGATGGTCTCAATCTCTTGACCTCGTGATCCGCCCACCTCGGCCTCCCAAAGTGCTGGGATTACAGGTGTGAGCCACCGCGCCCTGCCGAAAGGAACATTGTTATACACTTATCCTTGTGTGTGTGTATGGTACTTTTTCTTGCGTGTATACTTAGGCATCAGATTACTAGATTGAAGTCAGTGGTTTTTTTTAACTGTTACACCCTTATAGACTGGAGTATGTGATGAAAGCTATGGACCTAACCAGAATGTTATACTTAAACTTTTCTTGTATGAATGACTTTGTTACGTGCCCACTAGTGGCCTCCTTAAGAGCTCATGCTTCCTAGATTAAAAATAACTGGTCTAAATTCTGACTATTCTTAATTGAACCATGAGGTGAAACAAATAATATCCAGATATTCAACTCATAGCTTTCTGAGCTTCTGTAGCCAAATGTCCTTCAGGAAGTTTACTTGTTAGATATCTAAAGGGAAAAGAAACTGCCATCTTCATATGAAAGTAAGATACAGGACTTTTTTTGCATATAATAAAAAATAGGGTTTGCCTGGGCGCGATGGCTCATGCCTATAATCCCAGCACTTTGGGAGGCTGAGGCGGGTGGATCGCTTGAGGCTGGCAGTTTGAAACTAGTTTGAGATGGGGTTTTGCAGAAATCACGTCTCTGCAAAAAGAAAAGAAAGAAAAAGGAAGCCAGGTGTGGTGGCACACGCCTGATTTCCAGCTACTTGGGAGGCTGAGAAGGTGGGAGATGAGTCCTTTAGGTCAAGGATGTGGTGAGCTGTGATCGCAACACTGCACTCCAGCCTGGGTGACAGGACAGAGCAAGATCCTATCTCAAAAATTAAAAAAAACAAAAACAAAAAACGGGGAGGGGTTTGCCTAAATTGGTAAGATGCTATAATGAACTGGGAAACTTGAAGGACTTAAGTCAAGCTGAAGTATTTTCCTCTTTTTGTAAAATGATGAAATGGAGGCTCAGAGAAGTTAAATAACTTGTCCAGCTTCACACAGCACAGCAGGTCTCGTGAGTCTAGATCATGTTCCCTTTATGTTACATCACCCTGCTAAAGAGCAGGGCTACCTTTTTCTAAGCTTCGATTGATCACGTTATTTAATCATTGTAACAGTTTGCTATCCTCTACTTTCTGTTGCAGATTTTTTTCAGCATTCTAAAGAGTACATAATCTGCACCCTAGATCATGTTTGAAGATACTTGTCCGTTGGATACTTCTCTCCTACTCTGTGTCATTTTCTAGAGAGCAAATGTGCATGAGAGCTGGAGGCAGGCCAATTTCTGTAGACCATTCGGTGATCAAGGATAGGAATCTCAGCTCTCATACAGGGGCCTTGGCAGAAACAGCTGTTTATTTGGGGGAGTTTTTTTTTTAACTTTGTATTACTTCTCTGGCTATTGAAGGCGTGAGTTTGTGAACCCTGGTACATATTCTCAGTCTTCTCGCTTGGTGCTCTTTTGTTTATTTGCTTAACATTAACTTAGTTCTAAATTTTAAAAGGGTTTTTAAAACTTCTAGTCATTAAAGTATGGAATTGATCCTTTACTTTCCAGTAAAATGATTACTGTGATCACCAGTAGTCATTCTATCAGTATCTAGTTGGGTTTCCTACCACTAATCTTCAACTCCCCTTTAAACTGAAGACTAAGATCTGAAAAACTGTAAAAGCCCCATGTGCAGGGTTGGGCTGAAAACAGGAGTGTTTGAAAGCCTGTGCTTCAGTTATTGCTGCATAACTAAGTACCGCAAAACTTAGTGGCTTGAAACAACTATTTTATTTACTCACAATTCTGTGAGTTAGCTACAGCTCAGCTGGGAGGTTCTTCTGCTGTTCTTGCTTGGGGTCTGTGAGGGCAGGTGGAGCTGAAACATCCAGGATTGCTCTCCTCATGTGACTGGTGCTTCAGCAAGCATGGCTGGGAGCTGTGACCTCCCCCCACATGGCAGATGGAGAACACTCAGAAGGTAGCATTCCAGGAGGGCATCTGTCACACTCGGCAACATCTTATTGTGAAACCCAGTCACCGTGGGAGGGGCCCAACCTAGAGGCAAGTGCTGGGAGGTGCAGTTCATTGGGGGCACTACAGTAACAGCCTTTCCTCTGACAGTTACTTTCTGGAGAAATTGAGTAGACAGGTTTTGGACTTTGGGATACCAGGCACCCCTGAGGGAAAGCATGAGACACTATAATGAAAATTGGGGACTGATTCCCCATTCCCTTTCTGGTACCTGACTGACAAATAGGTTTATATTCCAAAGATAGAAGTGTGGAAGATTTCTTAACGAGGAAGTGGTTACTGTAAAGAAGAAACATTTGAGGGACGAGATGATCTTTTAAAAATTATAACCATGATAATAGAAATGAAAAACTCAATAGACGGTTTGGAAGACAGCTCTGGAAATCTTCCAGAAAGTAGAACAAAAAGATGAAGAAATGGTGAACAGGAGACAAAAGAAATTAGGGGACCAGTACAGGAAATTCAGTAACCAGCTATTAGGAAATGTGTCCATAATACTAGCACCCTTTTCCAGATGTAGAAACTGAGGCTTTGATAGGTAAGTGATTTATGTAGGGTCATGTGGTTGACCCTAGGGTGAAATTTAGAACCAGCTCTCTCTGATTCCATTGAACCATGTGCAAATGGAACAGGCAATTAACACTGAGTATCATGTAGGTTAGTCATCACACTATGGCAGCACCTGTCTGGCATTTAGGGAATATCCAGTCTAAATGAACCCTCCATAAAAGATAAACCTGTAAGGTGAGTAACATGGCACAGAAACCTTTTGAGTATGGAGAGGAGAGGTGAGGCAGCGTAAGTCCAATTGCCTTTCTTTTTACTTTACACTCACTAGCTAAGGTCCAAGTTGAGAAGGATGGGAAGTATGTAGCAGATGGAGGAATACTGGAAATGTTGTAGGGATGGGAAGTGATAGGGATTTGTCAGGGAACAAATAAGAGCCTCATGAAGTAATAGGACCCAGTTGCTGTGTTTGACCGAGGCTCCGTCTCCATCATCATGTAACCCTTCAACCCCACCCCCCAGCCAGGAGCAGAGAGCACAGCCGTGGCAAGAACCTAGTGTGTTGGTCAGAGAGAGAAGGAGCAGCCCATGAAGTCCATGGAGAATCCAGAGGGGTTTGGGTGGTATGCATTAGGTTAATTATCTTTTACTCCTCCAGCCTCCAAATCAAATCATAGCAAAAATTAAAGGCATTTTTGAAGTGATGAATCAAAAAACAAGATTGTAGAAAATTAAAAACGTACAAAATCTAGAAATGACACCAACACTTAAGTGACTAAGATGACAGGGACTCCGGGTGCCTCACATGTGTCATGTTAGCTTTTTCTACTGAATCTTCGGAGAGAAGTGCTGACGTTCTTGGGTCTAGAGAGAGGAAGTGGCACACGTGTCCTTTGCTGCCCGGTGAATATAGCAGGGCAAGAATTCAGACCCAGGCCAGCGTGACTCCAAACCCCAAACCCAAATACATTCCACTGAGTCCTCAGAGAAATCCTCTTCTCAGAGAAATTAGAGTGGTTATCATGTCAACTGCAGGAGGACAGGGGTCCTCCTAACCGTGTGTTCACTGGGGGTATGAATGAGCCAGTTTATGGTAAGCAAGTGGCCGGCTGGCCATGCGTTCGGAAGGTTGCTCACTGAGCGTGCCCTGAAGCTTGCCAGTGTCTGCGTGTGGCTCGCCACTTTGCAGGTTTAGAGTAGTGTAATTTGGATTTTAGAGTGCTCTTACAGTTTGCAGAGTGTTCTACATGCATTGGATACTGGAAGGTGGGTGATTATTATCCATTTTACAGTTAGGAAAAGCAATTCATGAGTTCAGTGGTGGAGTGGTAGCATTTTGTTCACCTACAGTTTGTGCTCTCTTAGAGTTATTAATATATAACTTAATCTTTCTTTGTGTTTTAGGATGCTATAGGCTCTCAAAATATTCTTGAATGGCCTTATGGATATGCTATACTACTGAAATTTGATTATTAATATTTTCTAATGGTTTATATAATTGGGAAAGTGAATAAAAATTTCTCATTAAAGCTGTAAATTAACACTTTGGAACGCCTGCCAGGAGACAACAAAGGGCGATGACAGCTTCTGCTGTGCCTCTAT
This sequence comes from Rhinopithecus bieti, assembly GCF_001698545.2. Taxonomy (NCBI): domain Eukaryota; kingdom Metazoa; phylum Chordata; class Mammalia; order Primates; family Cercopithecidae; genus Rhinopithecus; species Rhinopithecus bieti. Next base: position 1,020,383 of record NW_016815549.1, on the reverse strand, counting down.
GCTTCCCAGCTTGCTGTGATGGTGACCTGGGGTTCTCATGATTTTTTATTTTTTATTGATTTATTTATTATTTATTTATTTATTTGAGATGGAGTCTCGCTCTGTCGCCTAGGCTAGAGTGCAATGGCGTGATCTCGGCTCACTGCAACCTCCGCCTCCTGGGTTTAAGCAGTTCTCCTGCCTCAGCCACCGAAGAAACTGGGATTACAAGTGCCCGCCACCACGCCCAGCTAATTTTTTGTATTTTTAGTAGAGACAGGGTTTCACCATGTTCACCAGGCTAGTCTTGAACTCCTGACCTCAAGTGATCCACCCACCGTGGCCTCCCGAAGTGCTGGGATTATAGGTGTGAGCCTGGGATTACAGGTGTGAGCCACTGTGCCCAGCCGACTTTTTTAAAAAATATAAGATGCTACAGGTAGTCAGAAGAACAAAAAAACCTGGTTGGTAGAGCTTGCTTTTACACAGAGAGTAAGGAGTAAGCTCTTAGTTTATTTTGCTGTTTAAACATGAGAGCAAAAAAAAAAAATATATATATAT
>NW_016815549.1:977944-1019530 GCF_001698545.2 Rhinopithecus bieti | reverse complement strand
AGAGAAAAAAAAAAAAATATATATATATATATATATATATATGTTTATATATGACAGCAAATATATATATATCACTCATATATATAGTATATATTTACTCAGATATTAATAAATATATGTGTATATATGAAAATCTAAGACAAAGCATGAAAAAATATGCAGTAGCCAGGTTGTAATGACCATTCTGATTAAATGGGACCCCATTTTAGAGTATTGGAAAACATTTAATAAGCGATCCCTAGAGGTTCGGTGTTCTGCATTGGAGACTAGCCCTACGTTTAAAAACCTAGTGACATAGGCTTGCTGTACAGAACAGTATGCAGTGTGTCAGCTGACACTGGTGTTGCTTTCACGATCCGAAGGAAATGGAATATAACTGCCGTCCTTGTCACACCTTGAGCATTATGGTAAGCAGATGCTTTCTGGTGCAACTTTTTGTGGTTGAATAGTGTTTATGACTAATATCTGCCATGGTTTTTAAGAGTGTTTCTAAAGGAAAGGGCAACTCTTGTCTGGCCTATTTTCTATCTTCCTATTAAAACTGTGGTATGACGTGGACAGAATGTAGCTCTAGATGTTTACAATTAACTGTTTTCATTGTAATCTGTTTCTTGCTACTCAAACTGTGCAACTGTGGGATTTCTTATGTAGGATATCTGTAATATTTGTGCTGAGTCATTTTGAGTTAAGTGAATGCGGTAAAGTTCTATTTTTAGCCCGTCAAGGCCTAGTGAGGGCACTGGCTTAGCAGAACTCTCCATCACGCGCATCTGTTTGGGTTATGCCCACCAATAAAGACTTGATTCCAGTTTAAATAGGACTTTGCTCACTGAGTAAATCTAAAGTTTTTGAGAAATAAGTTCACTTTTTTTGTCCACTGTAAAAAAAATTTTTTTTCTTCCTGTGAGAAATTGAGACTCTTAAAAGTTAAAGTCTACATAGTGAAAGGTTATTTGCTTGTGCCTGTTTTCAACATTCATTTTTCTTTAAAGGTTGACTCTTATTTTTACCCTCCCAAATCCAGACTCTTCTATGTACTCTCCTTAAATTTTAAACTCCCAAGCTTTGTATAGAAGTCGCTAATCTGATCCAGATGCTGAAAAGGAGATAAAGCTTTCACGCTTGCAATATTGGCTTCGTTTTTTGGACCTTTGTTGTTGTTGTCGTTGTAATCATGAGTGTTCATGTTTCTTTAAAACAGAAAAGGAAAAAATCGGCTTTTTTTTTCAGAGTGTGAGCTCCTAGAGAACTAAGATGAGGTTTTGTGATTTTCCTTCATTTTAACTCTGGTATAAGACCTTGCTCACATAAATATTGAATACTCTTTTTGATGGTGACTGACTTTTGGTCATATGATGGACATTTAGGCCCTTAAATCTGCCCCATGAACAAGATGACACACCTTTGAAAAAGCAGAAGCTATTCTGGGAGGTACATGAATGTGTTCACATTTTATCACTAAGTTTCATTTAGTATGCTTTATTAGTAATAAGCATGTATACTAATTTGTATCTACAAACCTGTAATTTTTAAACTGTAGTATTCACGTAAATATTGGTAATGTATTTATTTTGGAACATGGATGATTTGTAAAACCTATGTATTAAAACAAAAGTCTACAAATACCTGATGTGTACATACCTGGCTGTAACCTAATGTGTCTTTTTGTTGTCATGCAGAGCTCTGGTATCGAGACTTTAGTGGAGGAGCTCTGCTCCAGACTGAAAGACCTTCAGAGTAAGCAAGGTGAGGTCAAAAGCGCTGTGCACACACATGCCAGGATTACATTCCTGAGGAATCTGGATTGGGGAAAATCTTAGAACTGATCAGAAAAGAAAACCAGAACAAAGTCTTTGTGTCCAGTGTGTGTCACTAGGCCAGCCTCATGCTCCATCTGCAGCTCTGTTAGTGGCTTCTGTGTCAGTTCCAGCAGTCACTCATAGAGAGTCCTGCAACCAAGGGAGGGACTTTGTCCACAGGTGCCCTCAGAGATAGGAAACACTTCATGTTTTCTGTTTTTTGGGTTTTTTGTTGTTGTTGTTGGCTTCAAGTTGAAGCTCAGAGATCAGGAACAATATTGTCTCTTTCCTTTCGCCATCTTTGCCCCTCTGTTAATATCTGCCTGTTGATGTTAAGACTGCTAAATTAAGACATTAAATTAAGATGTTAAGACATGAATTACTTCAGGTTTGGAAGGGACTTCTGTTTTGACTCAACTTTTTTGGAAACACAGACTTGGCAAGTTTATTTAGTCATTTCGATATATGAACCCTCCTCATACTTTTTCTAACTTTTCTGCAATCTCTAAGAGTGAGGCCTTCATATTAAGGGTAAGGATCCTTGTTTCCTTACCCTCTTCATGGTCATTTTGCTGCCCACCAAGCCTTGAGCCTGCCTCTTAAGGGCACAGTTTATTTGTAACCTAAGACAGTATCCTAGGCTAAACTAAAGGTATAGCCCTTTTTCCTATTTTAGTTGAAATAGCCCTTGCTTACCTACATGTTAAGTAATAGAGCAAATTGTAAGAAAGAATATTCTTTACAGATTAGTTTTAGTCAAGATGAGTCAATGTAAAGTCTATGAGTGTAGAATTTTGTAAAAAAATATTTTTGGAATCTAAACAGATGTTCTGTCCTTCTGGTCTAATTAATAAGTACACAGGGGACTTCAGTCTCTTAATTAAGTGCCTCTAGAGCACTGTATCAGTGACAGGATGAACAGCTCTCACCTCTTGGCCTAATGCTAATGTGGTTAACCGGAGAATTCCCTCTGGCACACTGAAAAAATAGATTTTTATTAAACAGACAGATTGGTCTCGAGTTTGCCTTTTAAACACCAAAGTCTCTATTTCTTGTTAAAATTAGTTGAGAAACTTTGAAATACATGGGCATTTATTAACTAGATATAAGACAAATCTTTCTGAATTTTTGTTTCATAACAGAAGAGAAGATTCACAAAAAGTTAGAGGGGTCTCCCTCTCCAGAGGCAGAATTATCCCCTCCAGCAAAGGATCAAGTGGAAATGTATGTAAGATTGTATTCAGTAATAAAGTGTGCATTTGTTAAAATCAAATGAATAACTGCTACATGGTTTCCATTTTCTGTTTGTCATCTTGTTTAGTTCCATTATATATAATTTAAGACACATTTCTCAAGCGCTTATGTGCTTGACGCTGAGAATTCAAAGGTGAAATAAGATGGTTCGATCCTTAGTGTGCATATTCAATCAATATTTGTGGAACAAATGAGTGAAGCAAAGAAGGTTATTATTTGCTAAGTCTGTGTATGTACTATTACCTTTAATATTCACAACAGCCCTTTGAAACAGCTGTAAGAAATTACGATTATCAGCCAGGCACAGTGGCTCACGCCAGTAATCCTAACACTTTGGGAAGCCAAGGCAGGTGGATCGCCTGAGGTCAGGAGTTCAAGACCAGCCTGGTCAACATGGTGAAACCCTGTCTCAAAAATTAGTCAGGCATGGTGGTACACGCCTGTAATCCCAGCTACTCAGGAGACTGAGGCAGGAGAATTGCTGGAACCCCGGAGACAGAGGTTGCAGTGAGCTGAGATTGTGCTATTGCGCTCCAGCCTGGGCGACAGAGCGAGACTCTGTCTTATAAAAAAAAAAAAAGAAAGAAAAGAAAAAAGAAAGAAAGAAAAGAAGTGATTGTCCATGTTCACAAGCAAGAACACTGAGTTCCCACTGTTTACTGCAAAGGGAACATAGGCAAATCCTTGACCTGCCAAACCTGCTTCCTAAAGATACTTTTCTTTTTTCTTTGTAAATAATTAGTCTTAAAATAATCTGCATTATAAACAGACTTCCCTATTATACATTTTATTTTAATCTTCTGAACTTCTGACACCTAAGAAAAAAATGGCATTTCCTTGGTTTGTATAGACCTGTATTGTCCGCACAGTAGCTGCAAGCCATGTGTGACTACTGAGCACTTGAAATAGGGCTGGTTCAAACCGTGATGTGCTGTCAGTGGAGAATTCTCATTGGATTTCAAAGACTGTATATGGCTGGGCACGGTGGCTCAAGCCTGTAATCCCAGCACTTTGGGAGGCCGAGACCGGCGGATCAGGAGGTCAGGAGATCGAGACCATCCTGGCTAACACGGTGAAACCCCATCTCTACTAAAATGCAAAAAACTAGCCGGGCGAGGTGGTGGGCGCCTGTAGTCCCAGCTACTCGGGAGGCTGAGGCAGGAGAATGGCGTAAACCCGGGAGGCGGAGCTTGCAGTGAGCTGAGATCCGGCCACTGCCCTCCAGCCCGGGCGACAGAGCAAGACTCCGTCTCAAAATAAATAAATAAATAAATAAAGACTGTATATAAAAAAGAATGTAAAGTAGTAAACATTTTAAAATACTCATTACATGTTGAAATGATAATATCAGGAGTTTAGTTGAATGAAATATATTACTGGAGTGAATTTCACCTGTTTCTTATGTTTTTAATGTGCCTGCTAGAATACTTAAAATTACCTGTGAAGCTCAAAATACATTTCTGTTGGTCAACTCTTGATGTAGACTGACAAAGAGAATCAAGTTCAGGCCCTTTGAAAACATGGCCTTTTACCACTTCATGTGTGACCTTGAGCATTGCCTCAGTAGCCAATGTGACATTAAATTCTTCCTTTCGCAGTGTGTTCTGCTCTGAAATCTTCAGTGGCTCCCAGTTTCCTAGCAAATCAAAAACACTTTCTCATTTTCAAGCCCCCTGAAAACAGCCTCCCTGGCTTTTTGTACCCTGCATTTCTAGTGATCGCTGCTCTAATGAGTTCTCCATTCTGTGAGCATAACGTGTGTCTTCGTGTCCTCACACAGGTTCTCAGGCCTCACAGGTAGTACTCACTAAACTTGTGGAATAAATCTGGAATTCCAAGGCTTAGTTAGTTGTGGCCCACTTTAATTGTTTTAGACCTCACCAATATCCTCTTTCTGAATACTTGAATGTGGTCATTCCTGCCATTTCGGAGGGCCTGCTTCAATGCCAGGCAGTATGCTAGCAGTTAAGAAGCTGCTTTTCCGACTCATTTTGCATATTAATTCCTTTACTCCTCAGAACTCTGAGAGGTAAATACTACTAGCTCTATTTTGTAGGTGAGGAAACTGAGCTATGGAGAGGTTAAGTAATATGCCGAAGGTCACACAGCTAGTGAAGTAGGCAGAGCCAGGATTTGACCTCAGAGAATGTGCCTTTAGAGCCCATACTCTTGGCTGATTTGCTGCCGAGCTTTTCAACTGCGTGTATTTTCAATGCTCATAGTAACTTCATGAGGTAAGTCATAGGATCACCATTTTGCAGTTGAGGAAATAGTCCAAAGCAGTAAATAATGAGCTTAAAGTCGCAAGCAATAGTGACAGCTGAGATTCAAATTCAGATATTGCTTACTGAAGAGACTGCATTCTTTTTTCTATTATTTGTCCTTTTTGACTTCTTCATTCAAATGCAAACTTTGAAGACAAAAACTGTCATCTTACATATTTTCTCAGTATTCTTAACAATGCATATCACAGTGCTGAGCAAAATGGTGCTTGATGCATGGGACTAATCTTAAGCATATTTTACTGTATTATAAATTATTGTAAAGTTAATGATTCTTGGATGATGTGAATGTTGACACTGCTAAAATGAAATATTCCATGATTTTGGTTGGTAGTGTTGTTTTACTGTAACTAAAAAATCTGTATACTCATATTTTGAACTCTTCACTCTGTTTTTTAGGTACTATGAAGCGTTTCCACCGCTTTCTGAGAAACCAGTTTGCCTGCAAGAAATCATGACGGTGTGGAACAAGTCTAAAGTCTGTTCTTACTCTAGCTCTTCTTCATCATCCACAGCCCCACCAGCTAGCACAGATACTTCCTCCCCTAAGGACTGCAACAGTGAAAGTGAAGTCACCAAGGAAAGAAGCAGTGAAGTGCCCACCACTGTCCATGAGAAAGCCCAGAGCAAAAGTAAAAACGAGAAGGAAAACAAATTTAGTAATGGCACAATTGAAGAAAAGCCTGCTTTGTACAAAAAGCAAATCCGACATAAACCTGAAGGAAAGATGCGCCCTCGCTCATGGTCTTCTGGCTCCAGTGAAGCGGGCTCAAGTTCCAGTGGGAATCAGGGAGAATTAAAAGCATCCATGAAGTATGTTAAAGTAAGACACAAGGCACGAGAGATTCGAAACAAAAAAGGGCGGAATGGGCAAAGCAGGCTTTCTTTGAAGCATGGTGAAAAGGCTGAAAGAAACATTCATACTGGAAGTAGTGGCAGTAGCAGCAGTGGTTCTGTCAAACAGCTGTGCAAGCGGGGTAAGAGACCTTTAAAAGAAATAGGGAGAAAAGATCCTGGGTGCACTGAAGGAAAAGACCTGTACATGGAGAATAGAAACGACACAGAGTATAAAGAGGAGCCCTTGTGGTACACCGAGCCAATTGCTGAATATTTTGTTCCTCTGAGCAGAAAAAGTAAACTAGAGACCACATACCGAAACAGACAAGACACAAGTGATCTGACGTCAGAGGCAGTGGAAGAATTGTCTGAATCAGTGCATGGTCTTTGTATCAGCAACAATAATCTTCATAAAACATACCTCGCAGCAGGTACTTTCATTGATGGTCATTTTGTAGAAATGCCTGCAGTTATAAATGAGGATATTGACCTCACTGGGACCTCATTATGTTCTCTACCAGAGGACAATAAATACCTGGATGATATTCATCTATCAGAATTAACGCACTTCTATGAAGTGGACATTGATCAATCCATGTTGGATCCTGGTGCCTCAGAAACAATGCAAGGAGAAAGTCGGATTTTGAATATGATTCGACAAAAAAGCAAAGAGAACACAGATTTTGAGGCAGAATGTTGCATAGTGTTAGATGGTATGGAGTTGCAAGGGGAACGTGCAATATGGACAGATTCTACCAGCTCCGTGGGTGCTGAGGGCTTATTCCTGCAGGACCTTGGCAATCTGGCTCAGTTTTGGGAGTGCTGTTCATCCAGCTCCGGTGATGCGGATGGGGAGAGTTTTGGAGGAGACTCTCCGGTTAGACTCTCTCCCATCTTAGACAGCACAGTGCTCAATTCACACCTGCTTGCTGGCAATCAAGAGCTCTTTTCAGATATTAATGAAGGATCTGGTATAAACTCTTGTTTTTCAGTGTTTGAAGTGCAATGCAGTAATTCTGTTTTACCATTTTCTTTTGAAACACTCAACTTGGGAAATGAAAATACAGATTCTAGTGCTAATATGCTTGGGAAAACACAGTCTAGATTGCTAATATGGACCAAAAATAGTGCCTTTGAAGAAAATGAACACTGTTCTAATCTTTCAACAAGAACTTGTAGTCCATGGTCCCATTCGGAAGAAACACGTTCAGACAATGAAACATTAAATATTCAGTTTGAAGAATCCACACAGTTTAATGCCGAAGATATTAATTATGTAGTTCCTAGAGTCTCGTCAAATTATGTAGATGAAGAACTTCTAGATTTTTTGCAAGATGAAACTTGCCAGCAAAACAGTAGAACTTTAGGTGAGATTCCTGCATTAGTTTTCAAAAAAACATCTAAACTAGAATCCGTCTGTGGTATTCAGCTAGAACAAAAAACAGAAAACAAAAATTTTGAAACTACACAAGTATGTAATGAAAGTCCACATGGAGATGGCTACAGCTCAGGGGTTATTAAAGACATTTGGACAAAGATGGCAGACACAAATTCTATGGCTACAGTAGAAATAGAAAGAACTGATGCTGAGTTGTTCTCAGCAGATGTAAATAACTACTGCTGCTGTCTAGATGCTGAAGCTGAACTGGAGGCCCTTCAGGAGCCTGACAAGGCTGTGCGGAGGTCAGAGTACCATCTGTGGGAGGGACAGAAAGAGAGCCTGGAGAAAAGAGCATTTGCTTCTAGTGAGCTATCCAACGTGGATGGTGGTGATTATACAACACCCTCTAAACCCTGGGATGTAGCCCAAGATAAAGAGAACACATTCATTCTTGGAGGAGTTTATGGAGAACTCAAAACCTTTAATAGTGATGGGGAATGGGCAGTCGTACCACCTAGTCACACAAAAGGAAGTCTGTTACAGTGTGCAGCTTCTGATGTAGTGACGATAGCTGGTACAGATGTCTTTATGACCCCGGGAAACAGTTTTGCTCCTGGGCACAGGCAGTTATGGAAACCCTTCGTGTCATTTGAACAGAATGATCAGCCGAAGAGTGGGGAAAATGGGTTAAATAAGGGATTTTCTTTTATCTTCCATGAAGACTTACTAGGAGCTTGTGGCAACTTTCAAGTCGAAGATCCTGGACTTGAATACTCATTTTCTTCCTTTGACTTAAGCAATCCATTTTCACAAGTTCTTCATGTAGAATGCTCATTTGAACCTGAAGGGATTGCATCTTTCAGCCCCAGTTTTAAACCGAAATCAATCCTCTGTTCTGATTCAGACAGTGAAGTGTTGCACCCCAGGATATGTGGTGTTGACAGAACACAATACAGGGCTATTCGGATCTCTCCTAGGACTCACTTTCGCCCAATTTCTGCATCCGAACTGTCCCCAGGAGGAGGAAGCGAGTCAGAATTTGAATCTGAGAAAGATGAAGCAAATATTCCCATTCCTTCTCAAGTTGATATATTTGAAGATCCGCAGGCAGATCTCAAACCTCTGGAAGAAGATGCAGAGAAAGAAGGCCATTACTATGGAAAATCAGAGCTTGAGTCTGGAAAATTCCTTCCCAGGTTAAAAAAATCTGGGATGGAAAAGAGTGCTCAGACATCACTGGATTCCCAGGAGGAATCAACTGGGATTCTGTCAGTAGGAAAGCAAAATCAGTGTTTGGAATGTAGCATGAATGAATCCCTGGAAATAGATTTAGAAAGCTCAGAAGCAAATTGTAAAATAATGGCACAATGTGAGGAAGAAATTAATAATTTTTGTGGTTGCAAAGCAGGTTGTCAGTTTCCTGCTTATGAAGATAATCCAGTTTCTTCGGGACAGCTGGAAGAGGTATGTGTCTGCGTATTGGTATTTGACAAAAGGATTTGATCAGAGTTTAACCAAAGAACAGACATGTCAGGCAATGAAAGATAGGGTTAAATTATTGGGAAGTTAGCATAAATGTCTTAAATCTATAAATTTTTCTAATTTTACATGTAAGGACTTAAAATGGATTTGATATTTATAAATTTGAACTAGACAGTAGAGTTTTCTGGAGAGAAAAGCTTTTAAAATCACAGGATGTAAGATTCCTATGTGTTGTCTTAAGATACATGTTATTGGCCGGGTGCAGTGGCTCACGCCTGTAATTCCAGCACTTTGGGAGGCCAAAGCGGGTGGATCATTTGAGGTCAGGAGTTCAAGACCACTTTGGCCGACATGGTGAGACCCCATCTCTACTAAAAATACAAAAATTACCCAGGCGTGGTGGTGGACACCTGTAATGCCAGCTACTTGGGAGGCTGAGGCAGGAGAATTGCTTGAACCCGAGAGGCAAAGGTTGCAGTGAGCTGAGATTGCATTCTGCACTCCAGCCTGGGTGATAGGGTGAGACGGTGAGACTCTTGTCTCAAAACAAAACAAAACAAACAAACAAAAAAAAACCCATGTATTATGCTTAAAGCAAGAACCTAACATATAAGTGTTCCAGCATTCAAAGTTGATGAATCAGGAAGTGGCTGTTATTAACGTGTAGCAAGCCTGTCTAACTGACTCTTAGAAGTTGATCATTTTATCAAAACTTGTGTTTTCCATATAAAACAAATTATATTTCTATGGAGTTCTCAAAAATACATTGTGATACATGTAGAAATTCACCCACACCCCAAATGCAACAAAATTGCTTCTAAAGAACCTATAAAGAGGTATCTTGCTTTATACAAAGTCCATTTTCCAGGAGCTGTGCGGGTTATATATTAAGGCTATGGAATGAGGATAATATTAAGTTTTGTTAATGAGAGTCATTGTACCCCTCCACTGTATGCCCAAGAAATGGCTTGAAGTTAAACTGATTGTACAAGAAATAACACTTAAGACAATAACCTGTTTCACAAAAAAAAAAGCGTAGCAGTCTGCCCACTTTTCCACTGTTTCCGATATGTGAGTGCCTGGCCTTTCTCCAGAAACAGCTTATTTAATTTTGTTTTTGTTTTTGTTTTGTTTTGGGGACAGTGTCACTCTGTCGCCCAGGCTTGAGTGCAGTAGTGCGATCTCAGCTCACTGCAACCTCCACCTCCCAGGTTCAAGTGATTCTCCTGCCTCAGCCTCCTAAGTAGCTGGCATTAAAGGCATGCACCACCACGCCTGGCAAATTATCTGTATTTTTAGTAGAGACAGGGTTTCACCAGGTTGACCAGGCTGGTCTCGAACTCCTGACTTCAAGTGATCCACCTGCCTTGGCCTCCCAAAGTGTTGGGATTACAGGCGTGAGCCGCCACATCCGGCCCAGCTTATTGAAAAAAAGAGATGGAGGTGTTTAGAAGTCCTGCTACCTGTGGCCAGAGAGCAGATGAGTGTTGCCCTTCCTCCCAACTGCCCTGCACACCCTCCCACCATTGTACATCCAAATCCTACCCATACCGTGAGACTTCCTTCATATGCCACCTCCTTCACTGACACTTTTCCTAATTCCCTCTCTCCCCTGCTCCAGCCCCACTCTGCATCAGAATTAATTTCGCCCCTCTCTTAATTTTCATGCACTTTATGCCTCTTTTTGATTGCATTTTCCATTTCTCATGAGTTATTTATATCCTAGACTATAAGCTCCTTGTGGCTGTGGACCATGCCTTACTCATTTGTCGCATCAGAGTGCCCAGGTGTGGGGCTGCTTGCCTGTGATTCTAGGAAGCCCCCAGGTGACTTGAGAGTCATTGCTCTAATCAGCTACCTGGAGACCCGTAGAGGATGAATTTAATCCTATTGAAACACTGCTAAGAAAAAACCCAGTAATGCTGTTAGCCTTTATCTGTTTGTTTATTGCCCCATTTTTCATCCTTAAATATTCCTTCATGTACTTTGTATTTCACCTGGTTCCAGATTGGGAAGAAAGAAAAAGAGGAAAGAAGCAAGATTCTACATACCACTACCATATTCCTTCGCTTTCTAGTATGTTGATGTATTTATGTGTTATCAGAATTCTGGGTTTCCTTGAAAGGTCTTAGCTGCCAAAAACATTCCCAGAGGACATTCTGGGATGGTCTGATAGTTTAGATGTTGCCAGCACTGCTCTCTCAGCAGCGTTGTTACAGTTCAGAAGCCGGGTTCAAGCTTACTTCATAGATTCATCTGTGATATGGAAGAGGCTGAGAGAGTGACCTGAAGGGACAGTTTGGGGCCAGCCTGGTACTAGAACCTGTATCTTTCTGTTCTGTCACATTGTTTGGTCAGTTTTAAAGGTGCTTTTAAGAGGATGTGCTTCCGACCCTTTTCCTGAGTCAGTCCAGTCTTTTCAGAAAGCAATCTGGGAGGCGTGTTTGAAGATCAGTAGAACCCCATCTATTTCAGACCTAGATGATGAAACTGTAGGATTTCCAATAGAACTGGTGTCTAACAGCATGAAAATATGATTATTTTCCAAAGTTTAGTGTAGTTCAATTCAGCAAACATTTAGTGAATAGCTGTTTACATGCCTGTTGCTAACGTAGGTGTTCTGGGTGAATGAGACTTTGTCCTTGCCCATACGGAATTCAGCGTAGTGAAGATGACCAAGTTGTACCATGTTACTTCTTTTAATTGAAGTAAGTAATTTATTCATGTGGTTCAAATTCAGAAGTTACAAGTGTATATGTACATACACAGTGAGAGGCTCCCTCCCCAGCAGCAACCACTAGTGTGAGGTCTGATGTATTCGCCAAGGATATTTTTTGCACGTATAGACAAATAAATGTTCACATGTATTTCTTCCTATTTTTTCTTTTTACTGAAATAGTACTTTATTGTAATCACCCTTCCTTTTTTTATTTTGTGCATACTATGCCATTGTATGGATATACCATAATCTGCCTAGTCAGTTCTTTATCTTTTAGGGCATTTGACCAATGCAGTTTTAGGTGCTGTAGGTAGAATGGCGGAGGGGAGCACAGAATGCTGTGGGAACCTGCAGGAGAACCCTCCTAGCCTGTGAAGGTTGAGGAAGGCTTCTTGAGCATACCTGAGTGTCCAGAGTAGAAGGAAGGAGGCAGGGCGGTCCAGGCAGAAGGAACAGCAGAAGCAAGGGTAAAGAGATTTGAATCTGCTGATGTGTGCAGGGCAGCTGTGAACAGTTATCTCATGGTCTCTGGAGTATAAACCGTACAGTTAAGAGTAGCACAGATCAAGCACAGTGTGCCTTGGTATCTGTACATACATTGGTGGTGAAAATGTTCTTGTTTCCTTGGTTGCCAACTTAGTACCAAGCACCTTGAGGCACAGAAAATAAGCAAAAGACTTAGTTGCTGTCTTCAGGGAATTTCAGTCTACTCAGGAGAGGAGCTCACTGTGCTGTGGAGGTCAGCAGGTCTGGAGGGACGGAAAGGCTCTGATGAGTAAAGAAGGAGTGGGGGTCAGGGGTCTTCCTGGTGATGTGCCACCCAGCCCATCTATGTTGAGGCTTCTGTCACCACTGTCCTACTGGATGCCCATGTAGACCTCATGCAGTAGGTGATTTTCCCCACTTCTGAAGACACATAGGCTCTGACAGGTGAGACAGCTGCCCCAGATCCCAGTGTGAGGGACAGACAGAGCATCTTCCGCCGCTCGGCACCTCTGTGAACTGAGGAAGGCTCACACCAGCGGTTCTGCATTTCATTTGTCTCTGTTGCACTCAGCATCTCTTCATTGATGTTTCATTTCTTCCTTCCCGGAGAACAAGGTACATGGAAGTCTTGCTTCTCCTGGTGTGACCCAAATGAGAGCTGATTGTGGCAAAGGGGCAAGATTCCCAGAGTCAAACTAAAACCAGGCACCTTTCTCATTACCCAAACTAGGAGTATTTGGGGAGAATGTAAAGCTTGGAGCCTTTGTTTCCTTCACCCAGCTTCCACCTTCTAAAGAATTTCTGAATTTTACTTCTGTTGCTAAAACATTTCTGGTTAGGCTTTTTGGATTAAGTTTACGTCTTCTTTTCACTGTTTCATTCATTCATCAACTATTTCCTATGTACCTGCTCAGCCAGGCACTGTTGTTGGCGCTGGGAATAAGTAGCAAAGCTCTCGGTGCTGGCGGCCACATCCCAGCTTGGGGAGCTGACAATAAACATGTTAAGTTACATAGTGTATTACAGTATAAATGCTGCTGGAAAGGAGGAGAGCTGGGCGAGGGGCATTGGGGTTGGGGGTGATTGCAGGAGTTGGCTGTGTTATGGGCAGTATGAGAACAGGCTTCCTCGCCAACGTGCAATTTAAGGAAATACTTAGAGGTAAGAGAGTGAGCCGAGAGGATGCCTGGCAGGAGAGGGAGGGCAGCACTGAGGCCGCTGCTGTGCCTGCCTGTCCATGACAGCGACGACGTTCTGATCTGCTTTCAGCTTCCTCCATTGTCTCTTCATTCTTTTCATTCCCAGCTACACCAGAAGTTGAATTAATACATTAGATGGTGTATTAGATGAACATAGCATGATCCAGCCTAGAAGTTACAAATGACTGAGAGGAGAGATGTCATGACAAGATACATATTCCTTGAATGTGTTTACTGAAGTATAAAACGGGACAAATAAGTCCCTGCCGTAGGAATTGACATTCAAATGGAGGATGCAGAAAAAAGACCCCCAAATTTATGGTAGAAACTGGTGTGCTCTTCACAGTGGTTTCAGCAAGAGAGAGAGAAGAAATGATGTATGAGATAGTCAGAGACTGTTGGCCTGGGGAGACTTTTCTTTACGTCAGCAGACACTGAGTATCTACTTTGTGCGGGGGGCCCTGTACTTGGAGATGCAAAGATGAAGAAGACATGGTCCCGCCCCTCAGGAAGCTTACAGTCGGGTTCTGCTGGGATCTAAACTCCTCTTGGTTCATGCTGCCCCTGCTCCCCAGGTGCCTGGCCCCTCCAGCCTGCTTTCCCTGACCTGTCCCATCCCCCACCGTGAACTCACTTCCTTTCTTGATGTTAATCCTCAAGAAAGGATGAAAAGATAAGCAGTATATTTAAACTGATCATTCCTGCAAAGACCCTTTTCTTTCTCAAATAAGAGACTGTTAACCTCTAAATCCATTTATCTTCAGTAGCACCTGAGGGAGCTGATGGAGAGAGTTCTGACTGGGGCACCTTCCTTGCTCCCCCTTAGCAGCACTAAGGAATCTCACAGGACAGGCTCGGCCTTTCTAAGAGGTCTTAGAGTGTAGGGAATTGCGTGCCAGGCGCTGTTAGCCACCTTGGAAGAACTGCAGGCCTTGCGTGGTGCCGCCTTGTTTGCAGGAAGCCCAGCCCTCTCCATTCCCCTGGCCCTAGCATCTGTTTATCCCAATTTTTATTGTTAGCATAAGCTGTAGGAGAAAATAGCAAAGGTTAACTTGACTTCTCTGGGTAGATAGTACAATTCTCCTTCAGTTTCTGACTTAAGGAGTGTTTCCGAAAAGTTAAGTGAAAACAAAAGGTGGAAGTGTTCCCCTTTTAGTTACATGACAGACACTCATTACTGAATTGAACAGTTTTAGACCCATAAATAAGTTAAAAGTGTAACAAAATCCTATTAGGAAATTGATGATCAATTTGTTTCTAAAACACTTTAGATTTTAAACTTGAACACGTAATGAAGTGTCTTTTAAAGCAGTGAAGATGGGTGCGGTGTTCACAGACCTCTCCACTGAGCAGATGTCTGCTGGGAACGCAGCATTAGGGGATGTAGGTGGTAGAAAGATACAGTGGCCAAGCCTCACCCTGGGCGAGCGAGCTGGTGGCAGGCTCACCCTCTCAGGCGCAGCGAGGAAGGCACACAGAAGGGGGTTGCCCTGACTGCCAGCATGCCAGGTGTACATGGTGACTGAGGCTGCCACAAGGCTTCTATTGACCACACTACAAGGACTCTCCTTGGTCACCAATGATAGCTGTTGTCTGTCTGCCATTGGCCACACTATCCAGTTCTCACTGGCCAGGCAGGTGGGGCCCAGCCAGGACTTGAGAATCCCACTGGGAAAGGACGGATCCTGGGTTCAGGCTGGGTCCCTCTCCTGGGCCTGGGCAACTTCCAGATGTGAAGGATGTGAGTCTCTCCTGCTCTCAGGAGTCATTCTCATCTCATTGGTTGGCTGTCTCCTATTTAAATTTGAATCACGGAATTTGAATTTGTAATTTGGTTTTAACCTTAGTTTCCTTCTGGTTCACACCTAAGCAAGATAATTTTAAGACATTTAGGTCAATAACTCTGCCTCTAAGAATTTCCATTGGGCCAGGGTTGGTGACTCACGCCTGTAATCCCAGCACTTTGGGAGGCCAAGGCAGGCAGATCACCTGAGGTCACAAGTTCGAGACCAGCCTGGCCAACATGGCAAAACCTTGTCTCTACTAAAAATACAAAAATTAGCCAGGGTGGTGGTACATGCCTGTAGTCCCAGCTACTCGGGAGGCTAAGGCACGAGAATCATTTGAACACAGGAGGCAAAATTTGCAGTGAGCTGAGATCGCACCACTGCACTCCAGCCTGGGTGACAGTGAGACTCTGTCTCAAAAAAGAAAAAAAAAAAAAGAATTTTCTTTTATTCCATTTCTTCTTTTACTTACTTCTGCCTGAGTATATGAGGGAGAAGAGGGTTCCCCCGTTCTCTTCAGAGCACCTCCTGCCAGTAAAGGCTCAGGGCTTCCCCGTTATCTCTGTGCACTTGTGGAACCTAGAAGTTTGCCTTACCTGGGAGCGTTTTTATTACGTTATATTTTTGGCTTGTAAGAGTTTTTTTGGTTAAGATTTTCAAGTCGCTTCCCATCTAAGTACTTCTTAAGCAATACTTTATACACTCTGAACACGCTGGCTTTTAAAATGCACCTTTTTCAGGATTGTATAAAAACTTAACCAGTTGACTGGGCATGGTGGCTCATGCCTGTAATCCCAGCACTTTGGGAGGCCAGGCTGGGCAGATTGCTTGAGCTCAGGAGTTCGAGACCAGCCTGACCAACATGGTGAAACCCTGTTTCTACAAAAAGCACAAAAAATGAGCCAGGCATGGTGATGCCCGCCTGTAGTCCCAGCTACTTGCAAGGCTGAGGTGGGAGGATCACTTGAACCCTGGAGGTGGAGGTTGCAGTGAGCCAAGATCGTGCCACTACACTCCAGCCTGGGTGACAGACCCAGACCCTAGCTCAAAAAGAAAGAAAGAAAAATCAAAAAACCTCACCAATGTAAAAGTTCTGGGTTTATAATCTATAAATAATGCTTGAATATTCTTCCTCTAACTTGAGAGTTTATATGCTTTTTCTATATTTGGTTTAATCTAAACAGTTCCCTGTATTGAACACTGATATACAAGGAATGAATAGAAGTCAAGAAAAACAGACCTGGTGGGAAAAGCCTTGTACTCTCCTCTTTTCCTGCATCAGAGTGTGAAGGTAAGGAGACCTCTTCAGTTCATTTATTCATTCCAATTTGTAATTTATTAAGAGCAATAATTTCTCTTTCTATGAACATCAGTCCAAGAAACATTTACCAAGAGGTTTCTGTGTGGGTGGCACTGTGTCATGCACTGGGACACAGACGAATGAGAACTGGGTCCTGCTCTGAAACAGCCACAACCTGATGGAGAGGAAAGGCATGGAAATACATCCAAGCATTACTGACCATGGATGAGATGTGTATAAGCCACCATTGAGTCACAGAGGAGGAAATAGCGGACAGTCCCTGTGAAGAGAGTTGCCTGCACAGAGGCAGGAGGGTCACAGCCAGGGGAAAGCACAGGGCCCCATGGCTTAGCTGAGGCGGGAGAGACAGACACGGCAGGAGCCTGTCAGAAGGTTTGAGGGCTTGGCTAAGTTAGGTCCGGAGAGACACGGCAGGAGGCTGTCAGAAGGTTTGAGGGCTTGGCTAGGTTAGGTAGCGTCTAACATGCAGGAAGGGAACGCCGTTCACAGAATTTAAATTGGAGGTTGTCAAGGTCCAATGTTGTTGAGAACAATTCTAGTAACAGGGTGGAAATGGAATTGAAAAACTGAAGGGTATTGGCCAGGGTTTTAGGCTCTTGCAGTAGTTTGGGAGCCATAAGCTAAGGGCTGGACTGAGGTAATAATCGCGGGGACAGAGAAAAGGAAACAGGACCGAGAGGTTTTGTAGAGGAGGAGCTTGTTGATGACTTTCTGTGAGGAGTAGTTATGGGAGTGTAGGTAAAGAGGGAGACAGGAGTGGGCGCTGATAAGGCGAGGAAGATTTTAGTTTAGGGTATTTTTGAATGAGCAGTCTGTGAGGCCTTCCAGGTAGACTCCCAGAAGTTATTAAGAAACCCTGACTTGAAATTTTGGGAGAAGTAGGAACTAAGGATGCAGCCAGAATTGATTAGCTCAGGAAGTTCAGCTTGTCCAGATTGTGGTCTCCTGGGCTTCTGTTGGCTACCACATTATTCAACAACAGCCTCCTGTCAGAGCCCTGAAGGGGTTATGCAAATCTCTTGCATTTGAATTTATGGGTTCATGTTTGTCCCATGCCCTCAAGTAATTTGTAGTTAGTGTGGAGCCAAGTGACTTCTCTCCCTAGCTACGACGCCCTACACACGCCTGTGCTGTCCTCAGAAAGCCTTCCTGGCATTCCTCGGCAGCATGAGCTGTAGCTGATGGGATGGAAGGCCAGATCGGCCAGGTTGACTCTTTAGGAGTGGAGCGTGTGCTCTTCTCTGGTCTGTAGCCACAGACAGCTTTCCAAGACCCTGCCTTCCTCCTTCCCAGAGGTTCAGCTGGGTCATAAGGAAAGTGTAGAGCTGAGTCTTCACTGTTAACATCTTTGTTGATTGAACAGCATTTATTAAAGGCCCATTGCTGCTGCCGCCCTACCATTGGCTCATATCTGGACAGCCTTGATTACGTGCAAGGTGCTCTCAAGCTTTTCTTTTATGTAATTCCCACAAGAACCTTAGGAGATGCCCCCCGCTGGTTTTCAGATGAGGAAGCTGAGTCTCAAGTTTAGTACTGTAATTTGCCCGAAATCACAGTGAACTATTAAGCATGGGCTAGAATCTAGGTTGTGATTCTTGTGGTCCAGAAGTTTTGCCCTGTACAGCAGCTCCCTGCGCTTGGTACCAAGGTAGATGCCAGGGCAGTAGGAGCACAGACCTTCCCTTCATGTGTGCCCAGTCTGGTAAACTGGGCAAGTGTAAGACATAGACACAGTTAATGGAATGCAGGTGGGATGTGGGTGGCCAGAGCTGGGCCACAGAGGGCCTCTGAGGAAGAGCTAGCAGGGAGAGGAGGACGCCCCTTTGTGGCGAAGAACCAATTCCTTGCAGTGGCATAGGGTGATTTTCAAACACAGAGTTCATGTTTCTTTATAAAGGGCAACCTTGGCACCCTTAGTCCAGCTTTCTGTCATTAGTTAGTAAAGAATCCAGTTCCAACTCTTAGCGCTAGGTTCCTGGTTATCTGTACGTCTCTTAGTAGATACTGGTGTTTGTACGTAATACTTTTGTTTTTACAGTGAAGTGGTATATAGAGAGACTTTTCGTGCATAAATGCTGGTAATTATTTCTTTTGAATGACCTTTAGCTCGCAGTGTGAGTTAAGTCCCTGCATATTCGCCCTGTAGCATCATGAAGTATCCTTCTTTAGCTTATGTGGGTTGGGGTATGTAGTCTCAGAAGGATAGCCAAGAAAACAGGTAGTCACTTACCCACTCAGCAGAAGTGGGGGGACTCCTGATGCTTCTAACGTTGCATATGGTTCGCCACAAGCAGGTGCTGCTCTGAGCCAGGGGCTGACCTGGGAGCTCACAGCATCTCTGGAAAGGAAGAGTAGCATTGTCCCCTTTACAGTAAGGCGGACAAGAGGCCCAGAAAAGAGGCAGCTTGTTGAGGTACCCATATAAGAAAGCCCAAGCTTTTTGCAGTCTGCCACCTGCTGGCCTTGCTGTGTATTCGTGTGTGCATCCATTCGGCACTTGGGTTAGGCACTGCTCTAGACTCTGGGGATGCATAGGCAGACAGATCGTGTCCCTGTCCTCCTCCTGCTCAGGTACCTTCTCAACAGGGACTTAAGGAAATAGGTCACAGACCATGTGACAGCTGGGGCTGCCTGCAGGGAGAGGTGCCAGGCAGCAGTGGCTTGTGCAGGGGCAGGAATGCATTGGGTATGCCCCAACATGACTGGCAAAGAGGGGATGGCATGGGAGTGTGGTGGGGATGAGGCCAGCCAGGCAGCTGGGAGCCAGACCACAGAGGGCCTTACAGACTGTGTGCACCAGCAGTGCTGTCCCAAACAGCAAGTCTCCACAGCTCACGCCCCTGGATTTTCAATGCTTTCAAGACTCAAGTAATGTAAGTGTCTGGATGATTTTAGCATTAAAGACAGAGAGTCCTGCAGGGAAGCAGTATAGACAGTCGGTGAAGGGCTCAGGATTGAGAACTGTATTGGAATCCAGAGTCTCTTTCCCCAGCTGTTAGGCTTTGGGTGCTGACTGAACCTTTCTGTGCCTCTGTAGTCTGTATGTATAAAAGGAGGCTAGAGGAATGCCTTCGTTGTAAAGTGCCTAGAACAGTGCCTGGCATGTCATCATAGCCTGAAACAGGGTGGCGGCCAACTTGAGCATCATGAAAACTATCAACAGCAGTTCAGCATCACCTTTTCCAAGTACCCTGTGGCACAGTAAAACCCTCTTGTATGTACAGAATTCCTAAAGCAGGAAGAGAAAATGAAGGAGTGGCGTGTGGAAATGGGCCTGCCTGCCTCTGAGCATATCCTCATCAAGGAAACCATGTCCTCCCCACTCCATGCCCCTCAGCCAGTATAAGTGGTGGCCAAATGGAGTGGGCCATGGAGTGAGAGGTCAGCCAAAGAAAAGATGCCTCCTTAGGAGAGATGAAGCCAGCCTCAGCAGAGGACACAGGGCACCCTCCCCAGCTGCCCTAGGGTGGCCATGCCTCCAAGCCTGTGGCTTTGATCAGCAGTGGTCATAGGTGCAATGTGTGCCAGGTACTGTGCTGGAGGCTTCACCTCTTTGAATTTGCACAGACATGTAGGAGGGAAAATGGTGATGTTCTCATCTTAGAGGTGAGGATACTAGGGCTCAAAGAGGTTAAATAATTTGCACAAAGTTACATCACAAGTAAATAGCGTGACCTGGAATTGACCGAAGTCTGTCTAATCCCAGAGCCTGGGGTATTCTCATGAACTTCAACTAGTAACTTGGAATTCTTGGAGCCATCAGAGTGAACAGAAGCTTGTGGAGAGTCTTCCATGTGGCCAGTGCAGCTGCAGGCAGCAGCCCAGCAGGGTCCAGGTGGTCTTACCCTTGGCAGAGCCTCGCTACCCTGTGCCAAGTAGAAGGGCGCAGCAGTCACTTGCTCCAGCCTTGTCCTTTGGGGTGTTGTGCAAGGGGTAGGCATGCCATCTCATCGAACTGCCTTGTAGTAACTCTGTGGCAGGGGATGGGGGGTGTGATCTGCTTTTGAGGATGTAGATGCTCAAGGGTGTTAAAGGACTTTTGCACCATGAATGTCAAAGCCAGAGTCCAAAACCCTGGCCAAGTTCCTCCTTTTCCTCTGCTCTGTGCCTCTGCCCCAGCTGTGTTTCTCATGGAGGTAAGGGAGTAAGAGGCTGTTCTGGATGAAGACCAGCAGTTCTCAGTGCATTAGAATTGCTTGGGAGCAGTTCTGCCTTTCAGAAAGTGCCCAGCCCCTGCCCGGGACAGTTCATTTGGAATCTCTGGCAGGAATCTAAGCCTCTCTAAAGCCCCCAGATGATGAGAATATGCAGCCAGGATTGAGAACCACTGGGCTCATTGGATTTATTCGATTTCTTCTCATCCCAATTTCTTTCCCGTTTTGTGGGCCATTTGCCTGACGGAATCACTGGCACCATTTCTTTTCCGTAGTCATAGATGAGATACATGGTTCAGTATGTTGTTGAGCTGAGGAAGAACCCACAAGGACGTGACCCTGTGTTGTTTCTCCGTCGCGTTCCCTCCTGTCTGAGCTGCCTTCGTTCTTCTGTTCTCTGAATGTGCTGTGATGCACCATCTGTCTCCTCCTTCCATTTGTTGTGGAGAGCGTGGGCCCTGTGGGTCTCTCTGTCCTGTGTTCCCAGGGCCGATCACTTTACAGGTGTGAATAGAAGCTTGTCCAATGAATGTCTCCTGGTAGAATAACAGGAGTATATGGTTATGCTGGCCTATTTTTTTTTTTTTTTTTTTTTTTAACTCACTAAACCAAGAATTTTGTCAGTGTAGCGTTTTTTTCTCTTACACACCTGCCTGGCTGTGCTTTCAGTGATGACTTAAAATCTCCGAAGGGTTGGGAGACCTAACTGATCTAACTTTGTAGTGAAAAATGAAACAAGAGTGTATGTTTCATAACTGTGTCTTAATGGAATTTCCCCCTTTCCCTCTTTTCCCTTCTCCATTCAAAATGATTAAGAATGTTACACAAATGCCAAGGGAGAGAGTGGTTTAGAAGAATGTCCAGATGCTAAAGAGACACCCAGTAATGAAGAGCGCCTGTTAGATTTTAATAGGGTAAGTGGACTGTCCTCCTCCTCCTCATTAACTTACAAACAGCCACCACCTCCACTTGTCCCTCTAGTCAAACACCTGGGAGTCATGTGAGTGGACCCCACCTCCCAGGAACCAGCCAGGTCTGCGGGTGCGGACTTCCTCTTCTCTGGCCTTTGAGTCTGCATTATCCCCGCCAACCCCCTTGACTGTTGACTGCCAGCGCTTCCTGAAGAATCCCCAGCTCTCTCCCCACTCTTGGCTCCACACTACTGCCAGAGGGCATCGTATTACAAATGCAGAGCTGGCCCTGTTGCTTCTTGGGTGGGCACTCTTTTCATCTTTCTTTTTTCTTTTTTTTTTTTTTGTTTACCTAGTAAGTGGGAGACCCAGCCTTGTCGTCTTTGAAAAGCGTGCAGCCCGAGGCAGCCTTGCCAGTGTGCTTCTTGCCGCTGTCCTGGCTTCTGCAGAACCATCCTGCCCCTTCCGTGTCCTTGCTGCACTCTGTGCACAGCTCTTCTTGTTGCAGCCAGAGCATTTTCCTGCGTTCAATTTCTGCATGTCTCCCTCTTCCACAAGCCCCTGGGCACCGTGAAGGCGGGTGCAGGGCCTGTGCCTGGTTTAGTGTAGTCTTAGACCTTCCCCAGTTAAGCAGGCAGGCAGGCAAATGAACCTAAGGAAAATTATTTTTCTTTAGTATGAATTGTCAGTGTATTAGGGTTCTCCAGAGGGACAGAACTAATGGAATAGGTATATATATAAAGGGGAGTTTATTCAGTATTAACTCGCACAATCACAAGGTCCCACAATAGGTCATCTGCAAGCTGAGGAGCAAAGAGAGCCAGTCCTAGTCCCAGAGCTGAAGAACTTGGAGTCCAATGTTCGAGGGCAGGAAGCATCCAGCACAGGAGAAAGATGTAGGCTGGGAGGCTAGGCCAGTCTAGTCTTTTCACGTTTTTCTGCCTGCTTTATATTCTAGCTGTGCTGGCAGCTGATTAGATGGTGCCCACCCAGATTGAGGGTGGGTCTGCCTTTCCCAGCCCACTGACTCAAATGTGAATCTCCTTTGGCAACACCCTCACAGACACACCCAGGATCAATACTTTGCATCCTTCAATTCAATCAAGTTGAGACTCAGTATTCACCGTCACACGTCCACCCCTTGTCAATTTGAACCCATCTCCTGAAATTATACATAATCTTCAAATAAAGACAATAATATGGTCATAATTATACCTAACATAATACAGCTATCCTTCATACAACCAGAAAAGCACCAATCCCAAACCCAAATACTATTACATAGAGTTAACAATACTTAAATGCTGATATGAAGTCAATAAATCTTATGTCAGCCGGGCACAGTGGCTGACCCTTGTAATCCCAACACTTCGGGAGGTTAAGGTGGGCGGATCACCTGAGGTCAGGAGTTCAAGACCAGCCTGGCCAACATGGCAAAACCCCATCTCTACTAAAAATACAAAAATTAGCTGGGCATGGTGGTGCACACCTGTAATCCCAGCTACTTGGGAGGCTGAGGCAGGAGAATTGCTTGAACCCGGGAGGTGGAGATTGCAGTGAGCTGAGATCATGCCACTGCACTCCAGCCTGGGTGATAGAGCAAAACTCCATCATTCATACATACATACACACATGCACACACACACATACATACGCATACATACACACATGCACACACATACATACGCATACATACATGCACACACACATACATACGCATACATACATGCACACACACATGCACACGCATACATACACACATGCACACCCATACGCATACATACACACATGCACACCCATACGCATACATACACATGCACACACATATACATACGCATACATACATACACACATGCACACACATACGCATACATACACACATGCACACACATACGCATACATACATGCACACATACGCATACATACATACACACATGCACACACATACGCATACATACATGCACACATACATACGCACATACACACATGCACACACATATGCATACATACATGCACACACATACATACGCATACATACATGCACACATGCATACATACATGCACACATACATGCACACACACATGCACACACATACGCATACATACATGCACACACATACATACGCATACATACATACACACATGCACACACATACGCATACATACACACATGCACACACATACATACGCATACATACATACACACATGCACACACATACATACGCATACATACATACACATACACACATACGCATACATACATACACACATGCACACATACATACGCATACATACATACATGCACACATACATACGCATACATACACATGCACACACATACGCATACATACATACACACATGCACACATACGCATACATACATGCACACACACATACGCATACATACACACATGCACACATACATACACATGCACACACACATACGCATACATACATGCACACACATACACACGCATACATACATACATGCACACACATACACGCATACATACACACATGCACACACATGCACATACATGCACACACATACATACGCATACATACACGCACACATACATACGCATACACATGCACACATACGCATACATGCATGCACACATACGCATACATACATGCACATACATACGCATACATACATACACAAGCACACACACATACGCATACATACATGCACACATACGCATACATACATGCACACATACATACGCATACATACATACACATGCACACACATACATACGCATACATGCACACACATACGCATACATACATACACATGCACACACACATACATACGCATACATACATGCACACACATACGCATACATACACACATGCACACATATACATACACATGCACACACATATGCATACATACATACACACATGCACACACACATACGCATACATACTTGCACACACACACATACACACGCATACATACATACACACATGCACACACACGCATACATACATGCACACACATACACATACATACATGCACACATACATACGCATACATACACACATGCACACATACATACGCATACACATGCACACACATACGCATACATACATGCACACATACGCATACATACATGCACACACATACATACGCATACATACATACACATGCACACACAGATACGCATACATACATGCACACACATACGCATACATACATGCACACATACATACGCATACATACACATGCACACACATACATACGCATACATGCACACACATACGCATACATACATACACATGCACACACATACGCATACATACATGCACACACACACATACGCACGCATACATACATACACACATGCACACACACACACGCATACATACTTGCACACACACACATACACACGCATACATACATACACACATGCACACACACGCATACATACATGCACACACATACACATACATACATGCACACATACATACGCATACATACACACATGCACACATACATACGCATACACATGCACACACATACGCATACATACATGCACACATACGCATACATACATGCACACACATACATACGCATACATACATACACATGCACACACAGATACGCATACATACATGCACACACATACGCATACATACATGCACACATACATACGCATACATACACATGCACACACATACATACGCATACATGCACACACATACGCATACATACATACACATGCACACACATACGCATACATACATGCACACGCACACATACGCATACATACGCATACATACACACATGCACACGCATACATACGCATACATACATACACACATGCACATACACATGCGCATACATACATGCACACATGCACACATACATACGCATACATGCACACACACATACACACGCATACATACATACACACATGCACATACGCATACATACACACATGCACACACACGCATACATACACACATGCACACACACGCATACACATGCACACACATACACACGCATACATACATACACACATGCACACACACACACGCATACATACACACACATGCACACACACACGCATACATACACATGCACACACACACATACACACATGCACATACACACGCATACACACACACATGCACACACATACACACGCATACATACACATACACACATACACACGCATACATACACACATGCACACACACACGCATACATACACATGCACACACACACACGCATACATACACACACATGCACACACATACGCATACATACACACAGGCACACACATACATACGCATACATGCACACATGCACACACACATACATACGCATACATACACACATGCACACACATACATACGCATACATACATACACACATGCACACACACACATACATACGCATACATATATAAATCGTGTCCCATTATAAAGGACAAAGCAAAATGAGATTTTCTTAGTACAAGTGTATACATGCACAAACATGTTTTTAACAGAAGGAGGAGGAAATACTGAAGACAATTACAGTCCTGGTTTCTGCAGCTGGTCACATGGTCGGAGCTGGTGTTGATGCCTACCTTCTTCTACTACCCGTTCTGTATTCCCTTTACCTTCAGCAAGCACCTCAGCAGGTCGTGGTTTTTTCCTGGTGGAGTGACCTAAACCTTCATTCCTGAAGAGTCTGGGCCGTTTGTATCCTGTCTGGATGGGGCTGTTGTAGTTTCCCATTAACTTTAATCACAGGGCACGTGATCCAGTGGACACTCAGTATTCACCACCAGTCAGTGTCCATTCAGGTCCTGTAAGAACTGACTGCCCAAGCACCTATAACATCACTGTCCACGTCCTGCTGCCCACTGACCTGTCCGGCTCCACACATTAAGGCAGACGTTTGAGGCCCCCACCAGCTCTCTCCTCAGTGACTAGTTCACATCATCCTCCCAGCCTCAAACCCCAAACCAAGACGTGTTCCCCAGATCCTCTCTCTCATCTTCCACACACAGTCCGCCTGCCAGTCCTGACTGTTCCACCTCTCAGCCACTTCACATCCTCCCAGTTCTCCTCCTCTCCATCATTACCACTTTGTTCAAGCCACTGTCCCTGCTCCTGAACAGCTGCCATGGTATTTTCATTGTCCTTCCTGCTTCCGTCACGCTTTCCAGCCTTCTCTCTGCACAGTAGACAGATTGACCTCACGAGCAGTAGCTTGTTTAGTCCTCACAACAACCCTGTGAGGTGGGTACTGTTGTCATGCCTGTGCTGCAAAATAGGAAACCGAAGCACAAAAACATCAAGCGCCGTGTATCCAAGGTCAGAGAGCCACAGATTCAATGTGGACCGGAACTCTGAACCTCAGCAGTCTGCCTCTAGGACCCATACCGCTAATAACCATGATGTCGCTTTGCTGTTGCATTTGAGACAGATCCAAACTCCCCGCCACGCCTCTACAGCCCTGTATGTTTTGCCCCCATCTGCCTTTGACCTCATCTGCCTCAGCTCTCCCCTTAGTCTGTGTGGCTTTTCTGTGCTTCTGCCTCAGGGGTTCTCAACCAGGGACAGTACTGCCATGTGGAGATGAGGTGGCAGTGCTGCTAGTTACTATGGCACGGTGAGGGGAGCTTTGGTAATGACTGTGACTGGGGAGGGGCTACCACTGCGTCTAGTGTCCTGGGGTCCAGAGATGCTGACCGTCTGGTGTAGGGGGACAGTCCCACACAACAGAGTGTTGGCACCTCTGCATGGCTGGCTTCTCAGCTGAGCAGGCCTCTTCTCAAAAGAACTCCCTTCCCAACCACACCCGTCCGCAGTGCCCCCCTCGCCATCTGTACCATGTCACTGCAGAATCCCTTCCCAACCACACCCGTCTGCGGTGCCGCCCTCACCATCTGAACTGTGTCACTGCAGCTGGCGCGTGTTGGTTTGCTTGTTCATCTCCCCGGCGGGCCTGGCATGTCCCTTGTACTGCTGGAGTCCTTGTGCCCAGTAAAGCTCCTGGTACGGAGCAGGTACTCAAAGACTTCTGAAAATGAAAGCGTTCTTTATCCTCCCCTGACATGGCTAACATTTTGTCCAAGTGACTGAACAAGTGCAGTTAGGATTTTGGATCCTTCATGGATCAGAGGAGAGAGGCGGTTTTGCTCTGAAACAGTGAAACTCTGCATTTTTCTAACTCCACAGGAAAACATCGATGATTTGTGATTGCCTCTCTGTATATAAATACAGTATCTCACCCTTTTGAAAAAAAAAAAGGTCTTTTGATCTGTTGAAAATTGTTTTAATCTTAGGTGTCTTCTGTTTATGAAGCAAGATGTACAGGAGAGAGAAATTCTGGAGCTAAGTCAGATGGCTTCCACGGAAAGATGTGCTCCAGCGCCAGCTCCACCTCGGAAGAGACAGGCTCGGAAGGCGGAGGCGAGTGGGTGGGCCCTAGCGAAGAGGAGCTCTTTTCTCGAACTCATCTCTAAACCTGCAAAATAGTACAAATTATTGTTTAAAAATGATATGTGATGGAAAATTACTCTTCAGTGAGACCTGTTAATCTAAAACACCAACTTAGATTTCCTCTTCAATTAACTGATTCAGATCGGTAATAATTATCTTTCTCTTCTTGCTTATTTTAGAGTTGAGGACAGCTATCCTGTTAAAAGATTTTTTTTTTCCCAGCTGTTAAATTCTTGGCTATTTGAAATAGACTAGATTGTGTTGTCAAATCAAGAATGGGTGTGCATGTGCTTGTCTTAGAAGTATCACTGCTTTTTGCATCTTAGCTGCAGTTAATTTTCCTTCTAACTGCGGTTACATCACTATGACCTTATTAGCACTGCAGTGTCAACAACCACTTCTGCTCTTCAGAGACTTTAGCTTTGGAGCATTTAGGCTTTGTTCTCCAAGAACTGGGAAATCCGTTCTTACCCTGCGGTGGCTCGATGCCTTTCTGAAGGCGAGAGGGAAGCGTGGGTGACTCAGCGGTGGTCTCCATTCAGCAAAACCTCATGTATATTTGAAGTAGGAACCACAAGGGTGTGCTTTTCGAGACTCACAAAATACTGTGTTTTCTATCTTAGGATTTCTTTTACCCTAAAGTATCATGGAAGATACTATGGTTTGTGACTTTTCTTGCTAACTGAAGAAGCCAAGGATTTGGGGTGTGGGGTCGTATGCAAGACACAGTAGGATAAGGGTGCATACCCCACCCCTTACCTGTTCTCATACTGCAGTTACATTTACACCAAAACCCCATGCAGGGTTCTGTGTGGTGAGTGTCACATATGTGGTAAGGACCTTAGTTGCAGATTGTTATTTTCTGGTGACCTGTGTTGAATTGAAGCCCCCAAAACTTGAAATTGTGAACATTTAACATGCAGTAAAGGCCACCTCATCACCCAGAGAAATCTTTGGCTGCTGCAGCTAGCCGCTCCTTGGCTGTGATGTAGTATAGCTTCGATCTCATTTTGTGTTTGAGAGAATGTTCTGGGCAAGTTCTGTGTGTGGTGGGTTGGGGCGGGTAGAGTCATGAGTTTTCCACGTCCCTGTGTGGTGGCTGTGCTGACTGTCACTCTGTGGGACTGGCTCCCAGTTCTCCTTGGTGAGCCCGGGGAGCCGGCGCATCTTGTGAGTCGTGTCTGTGCATGGCGATCCGCTCCTCCAGCTCTCATGGCATTGTGCCACAGGCTGAAGCCAGGAGGAGCAGGATGTGCAAAACCTAAACATTTTACATTGTTTTCTTTTTTAACCAACTCATTGTTTAAAAAAAAAAAAAAAAAAAAACACCTAATCTGTGAAATCAATGTAGCATGTCCGGAACATCAGGAATGGCAGAAAAGTCTGATATGGTCTAGACAGCTTCACCACTAATTTTGGCAGGCAGTAAACACACATATAATTTATTAGCTGGGAGCTGAACTGGCTGTGAAATCTATGATTTGCTTTGAACATTTGGGTTTTGTTGCCTTCTTCTTAATTGATAACACAGAAAGTACCATCAAAGACTGTGGAGTCATTGAGGTTCTGTGTGTCCTCACCGAGAGGGACCTGGCGTGCCCGCCGGGTTGATCTTCCCACATGTTAGGGTTTATTTTTATACAACACATCTTTTGACACTTTAAGGTGTGTGTGTGTGTGTGTGTGTGTGTGTGTGCGTGTGTAAGGTTTTATGTTGCTGTTATTTATTTACAAACTTCAGATATGTTTTTATGTATTTTTCATTCTTCTGGAGCTTCCTAAAAATTGATAAGCATCTGCACTGAAATATAATTTAACAGCAAAGATAAAAAAGGATTGAAAGTTGTAAATTCCTCATATCACTATAGTGACGATTATTCTAGAAATCGTTGCTTATGTAGCAAAGACCAAATAAATCGATTTCAGACACAACCTTGAGCACAGTTGATTTTGGACAGCTGCTGTTTATTAGGAAAGGGCTCCAGGTGGCCAAGGTGCACACTTCCTCAGACGCGCGTGAGGAGATGCTGCACCTTCCACAGGTGAACGGGACGGATTCGAAGTGAGCAAAGGGATTCACAAATTATGTATTTATTTGTTTTCATAGTTAAGTAGCTGAAGCTCAGAGGCTTTCAGCAACAGAGATGAAAGTGTGGTTTTTTAGTTTTGTGAATGGATGATCACAAAGAAAAGCATTTTAAAAGTTGGCAAACGCTGAAACGCACTGTGGTATGAAGCGCATTGCATTTCCATTAGCACTGAAGCAGCAGTTTCCATTCCTGGGCTGAGATTGCTTTCCTCGTGGTTGTATTGTTCTGATTTCACGTTCACCAGAGTAACTGATTTTTTTTGTTTTCTTGTGGAGTTAACACCAAATAAAAATTGTAAAAAACAGTTTGTTGTTTTTATTTCTCATAGCAAAGCTTCTTTTGTAAAAAACTCCAGCTTCCTTTCACTCATGAGCATCTGTGGAAGAGCGAGGGCCCAGGTTACATTTGTTCTAGATGGAGGTCATTTAGCTCTCCTTGCAGATGCTGCTAAACACATTGTGCAGCTTTGCTAGAGAAGAAAGTGGTGTGGCCTGCTGAGAAATGAGTGACCCTCCCCATCTCACCCCCGGCACACGCAGGGGCTGCTGCCAGAGTCTGCAAAACACATAGCATTTTTGTCCGTAGATGGTACACAAAGCTCAATCTTTTGTTTTCTTCTGGGGAAAAAAGTAAATCTTTATATGTTAATATGATTGATATTCATTGTGGAAAAAAAATCAGTGTGTTTTTAAAGAAGTCTAAGGGAAAAGGAAAACTGGTATGTCCTTCTGTTCTCTGAGACATTCACTGGTAACATCCATGCGAGCCCCTTTCCAGGATGGTGAATGTACAGTATATATGAATGCATACAGAGAGAAATTTACATTAAAGAGTATACTATACTTGTTCTTCTGTAACATCAGAAATAGGTTTTTACTCAGATGTCTTTTCATGTCAGGAATTATAGAACTACATAATTATTTTTATAGCTGTATTATGTAGATTTAACAGGTTCCTCATTGATAAAACAATGTTTTTTTGGTTGTTTATTCAGTAACTGAATAACGTTTCTGTGGACATCCGTAAACATGTTTGAGGGGACTTTTAAAAGTTCATGGAAAATGGAATTAAAAGAAAAATAAAAAAATATAAACTTTATTTCTCAACATAAGTTCCATCAAGTTCAAGATACTACTATAAGACATACTACCATAATACCAACCATTAGTCTATCCCTAAAGAACTGAGGGTCCTGGAAATTTCACCATGGCAGTGTAGTCTCTACATTGTGAACTGAAGAAAAATGGGTGCCCTTTACAGACTTCTCAGTAGGAAACAAAGTCAGAAGAAGCCAAATCAGGACTGTAAAGTGGATGCCTTATGATTTCCCATTGAAACTCTTGGAAAATGGCTCTCATTTGCTGAGAGGAATGAGCAGGAGCATTGTCGTGGTGGAAAAGGACTCTGGTGAAGCTGTCCGAGGCATTGCTCTGCCACAGCTTTGGTTAACTTGCTCAAAACACTCATAATCTCAAAACACTCTTTGGGCATCTAGAAAGCGCGCGCGCACACACACACACACACAGTGCCTTGAGCATCCCAGAAAACCTTGGCCCGGCTTCTGCTTTTGACCAGTCTGCATTTGCTATGAGGAGACCCCTCCCACCTGTTGGTAGCCAGTGCTGTGATCACAATCATGTTGCCTTCAGGATTGTGCTGGTAAAGCCGTGTTCCATCTCCTGTTATAGTTCTCAAAGGAAATGCTTTAGGATCTTGGTTCCTCTTGTTGAAAATTTCCCTTGAAAGCTCTGCTCCTGTCTCCAGCTGATCTGAGTGCAATGGTTTGGTAGCCATTGAGTGGCAAGTTTGCTCAAGGTGAATTTTTCAGTCAGATTGTGTTAAGCTGAACCATCTGACATGTCGATGGTGTTGGCTGTTGTTTCTGCTGTTAATCATTGTCCTCTTTGGTTCAGGCATGAATGAGATTAATTTTTTCCTCACAAATTGATGAGGAGGTCTCGTCTTCACCATTGTCTCATCCCTTCTTAAAACAAGTTACCCATTGGCAAACCTGATTTTGGCTGGGGGCAGGGGCATTGTCCCCATAGGCTTTTTTGTAAAAAAAAGATTTCGGGCCAGGTGAGGTGGCTCAAGCCTGTATTCCCAGCACTGTGGGAGGCTGAGGTGGGTGGATCACGAGGTCAGACCATCCTGGCCAACATGGTGAAACCCTGTCTCTATTAAAAATACAAAACAAAATTAGCCGGGCGTGGTGGTGGGCGCCTGTGATCCCAGCTACTCAGGAGGCTGAGGCAAGAGAACCGCTTGAACCTGGGAGACGGAGGCTGCAGTGAGCCGAGATCGCACCACTGCGCTCCAGCCTAAGCAACAGAGCAAGACTTTTTGTTTTTTGTTCAAAAAACAACAAAAAAATCATGGATTTCACCATTGTTCAGGCCAAGCATCACCATAAGCTTGGCGTCCTTGCTTCAATCTGTAGCAGAATTCATGTTGCTCTGATAGCTGCTCTTTTCAAACAGTCGCACTCTTCTTAGTGCCTCAAACTAGATCTCGTTAAGACGTTATAAGAAGTTAGTACAAGTTTATTTTTGTGCAAAACAATTTTGAAATCTGTGCATAGCTATTTTTTGGAGACAGTCTCACTGTGTCACCGAGGCTGGAGTGCAGTGGCATGATCACTAATCTCAATACTCCTGGGCTCAAGTGATCCTCCTGCCTCAGCCTCCCTAATAGCTGGGACTCTAAGCACCCCTCACCATGCCCAGCTCATTTTTAAATTTTTTGTAGGAACAGGGTTGCCCAGATTGGTCTCAAGTACTTGGCCTCAATCCATCCTCCCCACCTCAGTCTCCCAAAGTGCTGGGATTACAGGCCTGAGCCATTGCACCTGGCAATAATAGCACAGGCCCTAAAGGATGGTGTCCCACCACCCCAATACCATTTTTAAAGTCCTTACCCCACTAATTTGAGGGAGTGCAGTGGTGTTATCTCGGCTCACTGCAGCCTCCAACTCCTGGAGCTCAAGCAATCCTTCTATCTCAGGCCAGGAATTCTGACATCACAGTTAAGTGTTTTCAGAAGAACCCTGGGGTGGGGTGTAAAGGTCTCTCTGCCTATTTCACTTACAATGCTCTGGCCATTGCCATATGACTGCTGCTGCTGCTGCCACTACAGATGCCACCCTGGCAGGTTCTGTACACATGCCCAGGAGGCCTGCATCTACCAGCAGTCCAGGAACAGAAAGGAAGCCCCCGTCCCTGGTTCCTCTTGAAAGTAGCCAGTCAGATGGCGTCATAGGCTGGGCACTGCTGTGAACTCGGATTGGGAAATGAGCTGCCGTTTCAGAGCCCGCTGCTGGCCTTATGCCACTGGTGTGGTTAATTAATAGCATTTTCAGGGACAGTTGCCTCGATTATCAAGCTGGTAATGATGCTGCCACCTAATGTTTGGTTGGCGTTGCTATTGCCCGTGCTAATCATAGTAACAGCTGACACAGGGCTCGCTGGCTGCCATGCATTCTAAGCACTCTGAGTGTTAACTAGCAACCCTATGAGGGAGCTCCGGCTGCCCTGTTTACAGGTGAGAAAACTGAGGCACGGTGGGGCATTAGGCACTTGCAGTCTCACACGTGGCGGATGCTGGAGCCCGGATTCACCTTGCCTGCAGATTCTCAGTGCCTGCAGAGTCCATTTAACACTGAAACTTCCATCTCACAAAAGCCCACTCATTATAAGTTATGTATTGTATCTGGGTGCGGTGGCTCGTGCCTGTTACCCCAGCACTTTGGAAGGCCGAGGTGGGCGGATCACCTGAGATCAGTAGTTCGAGACCAACCTGGCCAACATGGTGAAACCCCGTCTCTACTAAAACTACAAAAATTAGCCAGGCATCATGGCAGGTGCCTGTAATCCCAGCCACTGGGGAGGCTGAGGCAGGAGAATCACTTGAACCCGGGAGGCAGAGGTTGTGGTGGTCTGACATGGCACCACTGCACTCCAGCCTGGGTGACAGAGCAAGACTCCGTCTCGAAAAAAACACAGTTATGTACTTTTGTCTGCGCACTTGCAAGGAGTCCTGCTCTGTCAGTCCCGGCTGTGTGTCCTTGGGTGAGTTATTCAGTCTCACACCTTGGTATCTTTAGATGTAAATGGAGACCATAACTGGTATCTCTCCTAAGGGCTGGTTATAAACATGAAATAGGCCATCTGCGTAAATACTAGAGTGCAAACCAAAAAGTACCTGAGACAGACCTCAAATTCAATTAGAAGAGTATTTTGCCAAGACTCAGGACACACCCAAGAGAGAGGTCTGTGCCTTTCTCCAAAGATGATTTTGAGGGCTTCTGTATTTAAAGGGGAAAAGCGGGCCGGAGGGGAAAAAGGGAGGGTGTGGTCACATGACTGAATCCACAGGTTGCGAGAGAAAAGGAGCAGGTAGGGGAATAGTCAACTAGGTATTTGACTTGTACTCAGTAAATCTTCACTTTACGTAAGATACAGTGAACATAGAGTAGCTACCTGTGGAGATAGCTGGCCTTTTTTTTTTTTTGGACAGGATCTCACGCTTACCCAGGATGGAGTGCAGTGCTGTGATCTTGATCTTGGCTCACTGCAGCCTCAGCCTCCCGAGTAGCTGGAGCCACAGGTGTGTGCCACCACACCCAGCTAATTTTTGTATTTTTTGTAGACAGAGGTTTCACCATGTTGCCCAGGCTGGTCTCGAACTCTTGGGCTCAAGCAGTGCTTCTACCTCGGCTTTTCAAAGTGCTGGGGTTATAGGCATGAGCCACCGCGCCCGGCCTGTCTGGCCCTTTCTCTGTAGCTGTCTGCTTAAGAACATAAGGAAACGCAGCTTCTTGCATGACTCTATTCTCATCTTAACTATGTCCTTTTAGCACGGTGAATTACGGTCCCAAGTTTTTATTTTCCTTTCACACTGGACACACAAAAAAAGCAAAAACGGAAATGCAAAACAAGTTGCGGCACAGAGTCCAGTAACTAAGGAGAAAATCACCTCTTTGCAGACGGCCTCTCACTCCCTGACCTCCCCCTGTGCTAGCAAAGCCCTCTGAGGGCCTTTGCTGGGTCTGCAGCTCCAGGCCTGCGTGGTGAGTGCAGCCGTCGGCCGGGGGCAGCAGGGCAGCCCCACAGAGGCCATTCATCCCTAAGTGCTGACCACAGTGCTGTCACCATCATCTCGCCCTGAAGGGAGGTCACACTATCCCTTCGAGACAGGAAACCAATTCCTTTGGCTGTCCCTGGCTCCCAGTGGTGGCTGAACCAGAGGGCAGGGGCCAGGGCAGCAGCAGAGCCAAGTGCGCCCACTGGGGCCGAGGGGCTCTGGCCACCGCGTCCGTCGGGGAAGATGTTGGGGAGGGCCCTGGCCTTGCAGTGAGGGGACAGGCACACGGTCTGCCACTTCCTATCACAGTCACAGGTGGGGACAGTGACCCTCCCCTTCCAGGTGAGGCTACATTTGGAGGCTGAGGAGCACATGAAATGTTGGTCCTCGGCGGTGCTAAGGCCAGGAGCCCCTGATGTGTGAGTTTGTATGGGGATGTTGCCCCTGAGGAGGGGTGATAGGAAGAGTCCCCTCCTCGTGAGCTGTGACCCGGAGCCAGTGGCTCTCTTAACTGTGAGATGGGGACCCTCCTCCCCACCAGGGCTAGGAGAGGAGAACTGGCAGGCAAAGGGTCTGCTTGTTTCCCTGAATAGAATACAGGCTCCCTCCTGAGGGTTCCTTGCCGTCCCCACATGGTCCTTCCCAGCCCTCACAGTGGGCACCGGCAGTGCTGTTGCTCCTGCCCCGGGCCCTCGAGGGAGGAGGAAGACCTGAGTCCTGGGACTGGGCAGGGAGACAGGTCAGTCCCTGCTCCAGGAGTTCCTGGAGCCCTCGGGTCTATCCCGCTCTGACCAGCTATGGGTAGAGCAGATCTGCGTATGGTCCAGCATCTCTGGGTCCTTCCCAGCAGTCCCAGGGTGTCTGTCACCGAGGCTGAGAGCCCGAAGGTCTGGCCCAGGAGCACCCGGTGGCGGTGGTGAGCCAGGGTCCGCCAGTGGCTCATCTGATTCCCAGATGTAGGACTGCTTTCACACTACTGTGGCCTCCACAAACCAGCGTTGTGCCCCCGCTACCTCTGCCACTCCCAGGGGGCCAAGTCCTGCACCTTCACTCCCTCAAGATGGGAGCTGGAAGCCACCGTGGAACTGAAGTCTGGGAACCCCCCTTGGGGCGCTCAGGATTCTCCCTTATATGTGGCTGGGCACAGGCCTGTCCTCCAGGAGGCTGCACGCTGGGGACCCGGGGGCGACAGCGCAGGCTGCCCGCACTTTGTGCGCAAAAGCCAGGAGGAGCACTCTTCAGTGAAGAGGAGGCAGCATTGCAAGAACCCTGGACTGGGCGCTATGACCGCAGACTCAAGGTCGGGGCACCCCAGTTCTCACTGGGGGATTGAGTGAGCCCTGACCCTCTCCTGGGCCTGCCTGTCAGCTCCTGTGCAGCGATGGGCCGGACCCCATGGGGCCTGAGAGCACCATTTGTAGCTCTACTCTAGATGCAATTCCTGGTGATCACATATCGGTTATGTCAAACATAACCGCTTCGACCTCCCACAAACTGCCAGCTGCGAGCCCCTGATAACAGAAGTGGCCACACTCGCCGGAGCTCCCACCCTGGCCTGCCCTGGCACACGCTGGTGGCTTTCCCCGGGCTCTCTGCTCAGGCCTTACCACCACCCTAGGCTGATGGACAGGGGAATTGCTCAGACAGACTGGGGACTCCGTGAGGGTGACAAAACGAACTTGCAGGTCCTGGCTCTTAGCTAGAGCGCTGCGCTGCATTCATGCAACTGGTCGCCACCCCAATGCCCTCACCGATCTTAGTGCCACAGCCCTCGCCTGGAGGTTCTGCTGCAGCCCTTGCTGCCCCATAAGGCCTTACCAGGGATGTGGGGTGAGCCCGGCCCCCTCTGCCATGACGCACAGGTGTTTTGCAGACACCTCAAGGGAGCCTTTGCTGCCCACGTCCCTGCCTCTCCTTCCCCAGCCCCACCAACCACCTGCCGCTGCCTCTTCCCAAGCTGGGGAGGAACTGGAGAGCCTGGGCCTCTGGGTGACTGACTTCCTCCTACGGAACTCAATATTCCTCCACCTGCAGACAGGTTCCCGCCTCATCCCAGGGTTGGTGGCATCACGCACTGGAGCAGGAGGCCTCATTTTCCTACTGACCTGTGCCTTGACCTTCCAGAGTCAACACGGTGGGAATGGGGACAGGTTGGGGTTGTTTGTGGTATGGTTTGACTCTGTGTCCCCACCCAAATCTCATGTTGAATTGTGACCCCCAGTGTTGGATGTGGGGCCTGGTGGGAGGTGATTGGGCCTTGGGGGTGCTCTCTAATGGTTTAGCACCATCCCCCTAGTGCTGTTTCATGATAGAGTTCTCAGGAGATCTGGTTGTTGAAAGCACCTCTCGCTTCGCTGTCTCTCCTGCTGGCCATGTGAAGACGTACCTGCTTCCCCTTCACTTTCTGCCATGATTGTAAGTTTCCTGAGGCTTTCCCAGCCATGCTTCCTGTACAGCCTGCAGAACTGTGAGTCAATTAAACCTCTTCTTTTTTTTTTCAAAAATTATCCAGTCTCAGTTATATCTTTATAGCAGTATGAAAATGGACTAATACAGGTTGTCTTCATGTTGGCATTAACCTGGTAATTAGGGAGAAAAAGAAGTCTCTAGGTCTTGGTCTCCCCAACTGCAAAATTTGTGGGTGGGCCACTGCCACTTGAGAGAGGCCTCCCTCAGCAGGGACAAAGTGAAAGCTCGTGGGGTGGTTTCTGGGCTGGGGCACTGGACCAGGCAACTGGTGGGATCCAGCATTTATGGAACAAATGATGCTGGTACCCAGGGATGCCATGGGACTACTCCCACCTGGGGCAAACGTCATTCAAAGAATGAGGGGATGCCCCCCAGATTCAAGAGAGTGCCACCCTGTATTAGGCCATTCTCACACTACTACAAAAAAAATCTGAGACCAGGTAATTTATAAAGAAATGAGGCTTAATTGTCTTATAGTTCCACAGGCTGTACAGGAAGCATGATGCTGACATCTGCTTGGCTTTTGGGGAGGCCTCAGGAAACTTCCAATCATGGCAGAAGGGGAAAGGGAAGCAAGCGTGTGTGTTTTGTTTGTTTGTTTGTTTGTTTTTGAGACAGAGTTTCACTCTTGTTGCCCAGGCTAGAGTGCAGTGGCACGATCTCAGCTCACTGCAACCTCCGCCTCCCAGGTTCAAGCGATTCTTCTGCCTCAGCCTCCTGAGTAGCTGGGATTGCAGGCATGTACCACCATGCCTGGCTAATTTTTGTATTTGTAGTAGAGACGGAGTTTCTTCATGTTGGTCAGGCTGGTCTCGAACTCCCGACCTCAGGTGATCTGCCCACCTCAGCCTCCCAAAGTGCTAGGATTACAGGCGTGAGCCACCATGCCCAGCCTAAAGCAGGCATGTCTTACATGGCTGGAGCAGGAGGAAGTGGGGGCAGGGGATGTGCCACACACTTTTAAACAACCAGATGTCACTAGAACTAACTATTGCAGAGATGGCACCAAGCCATGAAGGATCGACCTCCATGACCCAAACACCTCCCATTAGGCCCCACCTCCAAGACTAGGGACTACAGTTCAACAAGAGGTCTGGGCAAGAACAAATACCCAAACTCTATCGTAGTCCAGAGGCTGTGTTACTAAGGTTTTGCTTTTAGTTTGCTGATGAGGCAGCAAGGAGTTTCATGGCCCAGTTTGAAAGTATTTAGAAGAATGAGGCAGTCACCATAGCCACTCTCCAGGGTTAGGCCCTAAGCTGTTGCAAATTGGGGCTGGAAACTTTCCTTTATTCAACAGCATATATCAAGGACTTCCTACGTACTGGGCCCTAACCCTGATGCTGATAGTCCAAAAATATATCTGAGACAATATATTTTATTTTTCTGAATCAGTCACCCTCCCTCGGCTCTAGTTCTCTGCCAATGATGACATCGCAAGTTCCTCTTTAACCTCTCCTAGATAAACTCCAGAGGGCCTCCGCAGTCTGCCTGCTCCACCCGCTTTCTCAGCTTCTCAGGAGTTGGAAGGATTTGGGTTGAAGTTCCACTCCCTGCATGAGCAGATGTGTCATTATCTTGCCCCCAAATTCCCCAGCCTGGTGGCCCCCCAGGAGCCTCATGCAGTCAGCGGGTTGGTCCCAGCTCTGTCCTGACCAGCAGCATGGGGCAGGGTGGGCAAGGAGGGAGGCACAGTCAGGGTTTATACACTCAGGGGGTGCAGCCCTTCCTGCAGAATAAGTTACGCGTTTCATCTGGAGGAGACACAGCAGGGTCCGTGTCCACGCCGTGGCTCCGCAGATGGGCCGCTGACAGTGCGGTTTCTTTCTTGGCAGCGTCCAGCTCTCCCGCAAGTGGCTGCAGATCAAAGCAAGCAGCGGAAACCTCTGGGGGCCACAGCCTCCCGGGGACTATGAAGCTGAACACCGCGCAGCGGGAGGAGCCCTGGCCGACAGAAATGCACCCTCTCCCCACTTCCAGGGTCAAGCTCCACTCCCAGCCCTGTGGGAGGAGGGAGCAGGAAGAACCCAGTGTGCGGGGCCAGAGTGCCTGGCTCGAAATCAATCTTGGTTCCCCCGTGTGGCCTTTGGCAGGTGATTCGCCCTCTCTAAGCCGTAGTTTTCTCCTCTGTAAAACTGGAGTTTTAGCACCCAGGAGTGAGGGACCAGGAGTGGCACACATGGGTGCTCCACAGGTGCCAGTTTCTTCCTCAGTGGCCCCTAAAATCAGTTGCTCAAGCCATACCAGAAGTCTCTAGTGGTTTATCAGAATATGAACTTCAGTGTCACAGCTGGGTTTGGCCGGGATGGGTATTGTGATGTGGAAAGAAATGAGAATAGAGGGATGGCAGGGGCACCTTGAATGCTTCCTAGGGGCATCTGGATTTCGCCCTGGAGACAGCAGGGGGCACAAAAACACTGTAAGCAGGGGCACCATTTGCGTCCTGAGCAAGCAGTGATCTCTGAGGGTAGGGATTTTAGAATCTGCCAGTGCAGTCTGGGTGCCATGGCTCACACCTGTAATCCCAGCACTTTGGGAGGCTGAGGCAGGAAGATCGCTTGAGCCTATAAGTTGGAGACCAGCCTGGGCAACATGGCAAAATCCCATCTCTACAAAAAAAATACAAAAAAAAAAAAAAATTAGCTGGGCACAGTGGCACATGCTTGTAGTCGCAGCTACTTGCGAGGCTGAGGTGGGAGGATCACCTGAGCCCAGAAAGTCAAGGCTGCAGTGAGCCATGAGAGATTCTGCACTCCAGCCTGGGGGACAGAGTGAGACCCTGTCTCTAAATAAATAAAAATTTTTAAAAATCATGATTAAAAAAAAAATACTGCCTGTTGAACAGGTCTGGGAAAAAAATTCTACTGGTGCACGCAGAGAATCTGCTAGAATTTCTGCAGCTTTTCAAAGAAGATCACCGCGGTATTTTCTCCCTCCTCACAGTTGGATGAGCTCAGTGTACAAATGTGAATGGAGCATTGGGCTGCTGACCCGGCATGGGCTTGGCCTGGTGCAGGGACGGCTGAGCTGGGGTCCTGTGCAGGCCACTGCCCTCCTCTGACCTGAGTCTCCTCGTCTGGAGAAAATGGAGATCATCCCCCCCCCAGCTCCAGCGTGGCAGTGAGTTTGGTTATTCATTCATGGAAGGAAAGGCCCTTTGTAACTGTACACGAGGAATTAGCAAAGTCATCATTGCTGTACACTGAAAAAAAATACCAGGTCTCACCATTGTGCAACCACAATACAAACCAAGTGCGGCATGTGGCCTTTGGACTCAGATTTAACAAACTGTAAAAAGACACTGTTAGAGAAACACTGGGCTAGTGGAAGATATTGAGGAATTGTCAGTGTTATTAGATATGCTGGCAGTATTATGACTATGCTTCCAAAAGTCTTACTTCTAGAGACATGTATAGAACAAGCTGAAGTATCTTCATGTGAACTGACATATCTGAGACATACTCTAAAGGAATCCAGGGAAATTGACAATAGGAAGAATATGGGGAGGAGGTGAGAAGAGCAGAATATTGATCACTGCGGGGGTAGGCATCAGGGAGGGATTCATTATACTGTTCTCTCTACTGTGTATATATTTGACATTTTCCATAATCAAAGTTGTTTTAAAAGATTTTTTTAAATGGCTTTCGGAGTCTAAGGCTGGAAGATCTGTTGAGGCTAGGAATTCAAGACCAACCTGGGGCAACATAGGGAGACTCCCATCTCTATAAAAAAAAAAGAAAAAAAAGAAAACATTAGGCGGGCATGGTGGCTCAGAAGGCTGAGGCGGGACAATCACTCGAGCCCAGGAGTTCAAGGCTTCAGTGAGCTATGATTGCACCACTGGACTCCAGTCTGGGTGACAGAGCAAGACCTCGTCTTAAAAAA
>NW_016815549.1:973723-976959 GCF_001698545.2 Rhinopithecus bieti | reverse complement strand
CCGTCTCAAAAAAAAAAAAAGAAAGAAAAA
The DNA here is from genome assembly GCF_001698545.2 of Rhinopithecus bieti. Lineage (NCBI taxonomy): Eukaryota > Metazoa > Chordata > Mammalia > Primates > Cercopithecidae > Rhinopithecus > Rhinopithecus bieti. The sequence continues at coordinate 976,929 of NW_016815549.1, read as the reverse complement.
GAAAAAAGAAAAGAAAGGCCAGGTGCAGTGGCTCATGCCTGTAATCTCAGCACTTTGGGAAGCTAAGACTGGCAGATCACCTGAGGTCAGGAGTTTGAGACTAGCCTGGCCAACATGGTGAAACCCCATCTCTACTAAAAATACAACAAAATTAGCTGGGCCTGGTGGCGGGCAACTGTAATCCCAGCTACTTGGGAGGCTGTGGCAGGAGAATCGCTTGAACCGGGAAGGTGGAGGTTGCAGTGAACCAAGATTGCGACATTGCACTCCAGCCTGGGTGACAAGAGCAAGATTCCATCTCAAAAAAAAAAAAAAAAAAGGGGAATCATGAGGTTTCCCTTGAATGCTTTCCCTTGCTGTGGTATTTAAGAACATTCTGGGAGGCAGACAGACACTCTCCTTCCTCTAAAGATTCCTCATTGAGAAGCTAGACAGTTACACGCTTGGTACAGCTGATAGCCCTGCTGCAGGCTGAGCCCCCACTGCTGCCACTCACAGGAGCTCTGGGCATTTGGAAACTGGAATTCCTGAGTTTTCAAGGCGCTCAGCCACTCTCTGCCCTGCAGTCAGGATGATCTTTGCAAAATGCAAAGCTGATCTCATCCCCTCCCATCTACCTCCATCTCAGCTCCAAGCAGATGGGTCCTCCCCAGCGTTGCTCCCTGCTGCTATGGCCTGAATGTCTAATCCACCCCACCTCCCACCAAATTTATATGTTGAAATCCTAACCCTCACTGCGCTAGTGTGAGGAGGTGGGGCTTTGGGGTGGTGATGAGGTCATGAAGGTGGAGCCCTCATAGACGGGATTAGTGTCCTTGTAAAAGAGACTCCAGACGGGCCCCTCACCCCCTCCACCGTGTGAGGACCCAATGAGAAGGCACCATCTAGGAGCCAGGAAGTTAGCCCTCACCAGACACCCAATCTGCTGGTACTTTCATCTTGGACTTCCAGACTCCAGAATAGTGAGAACTACATTTTGGTTCTTGGTACGCTCCCCAGTGTACAGTATTGTGTTACAGCAGCCCACATGCACTAAGACACACCAGCACCTCAGGGCCTTTGCACACCCTGTTTTTGCTGCCAAGGGTGTCTTTCCTCTTCAATCCCCCTGACTAATGCCAACCAGCCTTCAGGTCTCAGCTTCCCTTATGGGGCCAACATATTATAGTCTGCTGTCACACTGCTAATAAAGACATACCTACAACTGGGTAATTTATAAAGGAAAGAGGTTTAATTGACTCATAGTTCAGCACGGCTCAGGAGGCCTCAGGAAACTTACAATCACAGCAGAAGGGGAAGCAAACACGTCCTTCTTCACATGGCAGCAGCAAGGAGAAGTAGAATGAACAAAAGGGGGAAAGCCCCTTATAAAACCATCAGATCTGAGAACAACACAAGGGTAACCACCCCCATGATGCTATTACCTCCCACCAGGTCCCTCCCATGACACGTGGGGAGTATTGGAACTACAATTCAAGATGAGACTTGGGTGGAGACACAGCCAAACCATATCAGCCAACCATCTCCCAAGCCCCCAGTGTACGTTTTTATAACGTTTGTCACAGTTGCAGTATCTTTCTGATTCATGTGAATATTTGATCAGTGTCTCCCTTTCCCCCTAAGATCACAGACTTCCACAAGGATAAGACTCCACCTGCATTTTATTTTTTTTATTTTTTTATTTTTTTTTTGAGACAAAGTCTCACTCTCACCTAGGCTGGAGTGTAGTGGCGTGATCTTGGTTCACTGCAACCTCCACCTCCCAGGTTCAAGCAATTCTCTGCTTCAGCCTCCCGAATAGCTGGGATTACAGGCGCCCTCCATCTGCATTTGCTCTCCTTGTGCCCAGCCCTAAGAACTTGTGAATGGGTGAACGTGTTCTCCCTGCAAACCTGGTTTTCTGTTCTCCTGAACCTCCTTGTTTTAGTGGAAGTGTTTGATTGTAAAGGATATAATAAGATGATAGAAAATTTGAAAATTAATAAAAAGTGTAAAGTAAACATGCTAAAAACTCTACTACAGGCTGTTTTCTGTGGACATTTTCCACAGCTGACAGCATGCCTTAGGTTTGATTTTACATCTTACTCTGTGAGCAAGAAGGTCACAGAGTTAAACAACTCATGCCATTCATGCCAGTAAGATAATTCTAAAATCTTGGCCGGGCGCGGTGACTCACGCCTATGATCCCAGCACTTTGGGAGGCCGAGGAGGGCAGATCACGAGGTCAGGAGATTGAGACCATCCTGGCGAACACGTTGAAACCCCACCTCTACTAAAAATACAAAAATTAGCCGGGCGTGGTGGCGGGTGCCTGTAGTCCCAGCTACTTGGGAGACTGAGGCAGGAGAATGGAGTGAACCCAGGAGGCGGAGCTTGCAGTGAGCCAAGATCTCACCACTGCACTCCAGCCTGGGCGACAGAGCAAGACTCTGTCTCAAAACAAACAAACAACAGATATTCTAAAATCTTGGCCCGGCGCAGTGGCTCATACCTGTAATCCTAGTACTTTGGGAGGCTGAGGTGAGTGGATTATCTGAGGTCAGGAATTTGAGACCAGCCTGCCCAACATGGCGAAACTCCATCCCTACTAAAAATACAGAAATTGGCTAGGTGTGGTGGTGCACACCTGTAATCCCAGCTATTTGGGAGGCTGAGGCAAGAGAATTGCTTGAACCTGGAAGGCGGAGGTTGTAGCAAGCCAAGATAGAGCCACTGCACTACAGCCTGGGCAACAGAGTTAGACTCCGTCTCAAACAAATTAAAAAATTAGGCTGGGCATGGTGGGTCACACCTATAATCCCAGCACTTTGAGAGGCCGAGGCGGGTGGATCACCTGAGGTCAGGAGTTCAAGACCAGCCTGCCCAACATGGTGAAACCCCATCTATACTAAAAATACAAAAAAATTAGCCAGATGTGGTGGCAGGAACCTGTAATCCCAGCTACTCAGGAGGCTGAGGCAGGAGAATCTCTTGAACCCGGGAGGCAGAGGTTGCAGTGAGCCGAGATCGTGCCCTTGTACTCCAGCCTGGGCAACAAGAGTGAAACTCCAGCCGGGCACGGTGGCTCAAGCCTATAATCCCAGCACTTTGGGAGGCCGAGACGGGCGGATCACGAGGTCAGGAGATCGAGACCATCCTGGCTAACACTGTGAAACCCCGTCTCTACTAAAAAATACAAAAAAAACTAGCCGGGCGAGGTGGCGGGC
>NW_016815549.1:960218-973061 GCF_001698545.2 Rhinopithecus bieti | reverse complement strand
TTGCACTCCAGCCTGGGCAAAAATAGTGAAACTCCATCTCAAAAAAAAAAAAAAAAAATTAAAAAATTAAAATAGGCCGGGCGCGGTGGCTCATGCCTTTAATCACAGCACTTTGGGTGACCAAGGCGGGCGGATCACGAGGTCAGGAGATTGAGACCATCCTGGTTAATGCGGTGAAACCCTGTCTCTACTAAAAATGCAAACAATTAGCTGGGCATGGTGGTGGGCGCCTGTAGTCTCAGCTACTCTGGAGGCTGAGGCAGGAGAATGGCGTGAACCCAGGAGGCAGAGCTTGCAGTGAGCCGTGATGGTGCCACTGCATTCCAGCCTGGGCAACAGAGCGAGACTCCGTCTCAAAAAAAAAAATAAATAAAATTGATAAGTAATAAAATCTCTCACCTAAAAGACGTGGGTGGGTTTGTGCCCCCATGGCTCTCGACTCACTGCAACCTCTGCGTCCGGAGGCTCAAGTGATCCTCCCACCTCAGCCTCCCAAGTAGTTGGGATGACAGGCATGCACCACCATACCCAGCTAATTTATTGTATTTCGGGGAGCTGAGGTGACAGGGCTTGGCCCTCCATTAAAAAAAATGCTGTAGGCCAGGCGTGGTGGATCAGACCTGTAATTCCAGCACTTTGAGAGATGGAGGTAGGAGGATTGCTTGAGTCTCGGAGTTTGAGACCAGCCTAGGCAACATAGTGAGACCCCTGTCTCTACAAAAGAAAAAAAAAAAAACTAGCTGGGCATGGTGGCGCACACCTGTAGTAGACAAGGGTCTCGCCATGTTGCCCAGGCTGGTCTCGAACTCCTGAGCTCAAGGAGTCCACCTGCCTCGACTTCCCAAAGTGCTGGGATTACAGCCGTGAGCCACTGTGCCTCGTCCGGCCCAGCCCCAGATGGTTTACAAATGGGTATGAATTACTTTAATATGGAACAAAAAAATACAAGTTGTTTTCAAAATAAAATACCTTTTACACATTCAGCTCCCCTGTACACCGAGGATGCCTAGGTTTCTTGTTTGTTTGTTTGTTTGTTTTTAGAGACAGAGTCTTGCTCTGTCACCCAAGCAGGAGCACAGTGGTGTGATCATAGCTCAATTTAACCTCAAACCCTCGAGCACACAAAATCCTCCCACTTCAGCCTCCCAAGTAGCTGGGACTACACCTGGCTAATTATTTTCTTGATTATTATTATTTTTGGTAGAGACAGGGTCTTGCCATGTTGCCCAGGTTGGTTTTAAACCCCTGGGCTCAAGCGATCATCCCCCCTCAGCCTGCCAAAGTGCTGGGATTACAAGGCTGAGGGGCTGTGCCTGGCCTGAGGAGGACTAGTTTCCGAGTCATTTCTGGGTCCTTAACATCTCCCACATGACCTAGCACACGCGAGAGACTTTGGTAAGTTTTCAATAATAATAAAAGTAAAATTTTTTAACCTGTGAAAAGTACCCAAAGAGCAAAACTCATGCCATAAACCAGTTCATGAGCCCAGACTGCCCGGGCCCTGCGACAGACCAAGGTCTAACACGACCCACTTCAAAGCATGCAGTGCAGGGCACGTGGCAACCCTGGACTGGGCAGGTAGCTGCCACTGCTGGGCAGCAGTCTGCCACTCTCTGGCTACGTGACCTGTGCACGGTGGCAAGTCCCCCAGATCACAGCTTCCTCTTCCGTAACGCAGCGACACTCATATCTGTCAGTCAAGGAGCTGGCATCTCTCATAGAGCGGCTGCTGCCTCTGCCTTCAAGACCCTGTCCATCTCCCCGGGGGGACAGCTGGGTAACAGGTGGATGGGGAGCTGCAGCAGGCTTGGTGGCTTCGGTGTCCCCATTGGGAGAGACAGCTCAGGCCACACTACCAAAATGTGGACCCGATCTGGCGTCCCTAGAACCTACCTGATCACCTCCTCTGAGAAGGTGCCACAAGTCCCTGTCCCACACGAAGACCCCCATCCTGCCACTGCCTGAGCCAACTCCAGCCCTCTTCTTCCCAGAGACCACATCTCCCAATTCCTTCTGAGAGCGTGGGGAGGTGGCAATGATCATGCCCATTTTACAGATGAGGAAACTGAGGCTTAGGGGCAAAGTCAAGATGAGCCAATGAGCCAGGCACGGTGGCTCACGCTTGTAATCCCAGCACTTTGGGAGGCCAAGGCGGGTGGATCACTTGAGATCATGTGTTCGAGACCAGCCTGGCCAACATGGTGAAATTCCATCTCCACTAAAAATACAAAAATTAGCTGGACGTGGTGGCTGGCACCTGTAATTCCAGCTACTCGGGAGGCTGAGGCAGGAGAATCGCTTGAATCTGGGAGGTAGCAATGAGCGAGTGGAGACTGTGTCACTGCACTCCAGCCTGGGTGACAGAATGAGAGACTCCATCTCAAAAAAAAAAACAAAAAAAAAGAAGATGAGCCCATGTTAGACAGGTGTCTCCAAACCCTCCCCTATTCTGGGGGAGCCACGGTGAGGGGGTCTCGCTCTCCATTAAAAAAACTGGTGTGGGCCAGGCATGGTGGCTCACACCTATAATCCCAGCACTTTGGGAGACGGAGGTAGGAGGACTGCTTGAGCCTAGGAGTTTGAGACCAGCTTGGGCAACATAGTGAGATCCCGTCTCTAAAAAAAAAAAAAAAAAATGTAGCTGGGCATGGTGGCATGCACCTGTGGTCCCAGCTACTTGGGAGGCTGAGGTGGGAGGATCACCTGAGCCTGGAGGTTGAGGCTGCAGTGAGCCGTGATGGCACCACTGCACTCCAGCCTGGACAACAGAAAAAAAAATGCTGTGAGAAAGGGTGGGAGGCAGTGTAGACCGGTGTGTGTAGACCACTCTTTCTGGAAGCTTGACCGTGTGGGGTTGGAGAGAAGTGGGCGCAGCTGGCAGGCCACTAGGAATAAGCCCTGGAGGGGTTTTCTCCTCCTGGCAGGGGCGGCTGAGTCTGAGTCTAGGCTGAAGGCAGGTGCTGCTGATGAGGACAGGCCTGAGCCTCGGGGGCGGAAGCTGGACGCTGGGCTGGCCGTGAGTGTGAGGAGCCTGCCGTTCCCTGGGCCTCTAGAGAAGGGCCTGGGTGGACCCTGAGGGAGGAGGCGAGGTGAGTGGCTCCTTCTTTCCCTGCCCTGAACCCCAGCCCCACTGTGTTTCCCACCCCAGGCCCACCTGTTCTGGGTTTCCACCTTGCGGGGAGGATGATTCTGCGTTTGTTGTGTGAAGCTGGGATCTTCCAGGAGGGCCAGGCCCCTGGGACTGGGAATGTCTATGGGAATGTCTGGAGATGAGATCCTGTAACCTGGACCCACCAGCCTCCAACTGTCCTGAGCTCCTGTGTGCCAGGGTGGGCTCTAATGGGGGACGCAGAGGGACAGACAGTGCTAGAGGCCATGGAGTGGGACTGGGGGAGGCAAATGTCTAGGGGGGGGGTGAATGTCTAAGGGCTAGGAGAGGGACACTCTTGGAAAAGACTGGCGACCACAGGGCCAGGCCCCGGCCCCACCCACACCTCCAGACAGCACCCTTCATGGTGTGCTCCTTGGCAAATCTCTTGGCCTGTTTTGGAGTTCAAAGGCGGTCCCACCCACTCCCTGTGGTGTGAGAGGAGGAGGACTGGTCATTCAGCAGACATTTCCTACTGAGACCTTCCCCCGGCCGTGCTGCGCGGGGTTGGGAGCCCCGAACTTTGCTGCTGCCTCCAGCCGCAGAGGGTCTGGAAACTCTGGAGGGGCCTTGGAGTCCCCTCTGGAGGGAGTAGCCGGCTCTGCCAGGCATGGGCAGTCAGGAGAAGGGTGGGGAGGTACTTGGTGGGGGCAGGGTCGTTGTGATGGCTGGAGAAGGTAGGAGGGAGGTCCAGGCAGGGGAACAGGACAGGGGAAGCTTGGACTGGCACATCCAAGACTGATGTGCTTGGAAACTGCACATCAGACGGGGTGGGAGAGTGAAGGATGGGGTTGCAAGGTTAGACTGGAGTCAGATTTGGGAGGAGGTACAGGAAGGATCGGGGCTGATGGCCCCACAGAACACCCTGGTGGCCTTGGTGGGTGGAAATGAAGTGGCATGGAGGTGGATGTGTTTCCATCTACTGTGTCGCCCCAGCCTGCCCCAGAAATACGAGGTCCCTCCTCCTGGGACACTGGGTGGCCCCTGCCTTGCTCCTCTCTGGCCAACTCACCCTCACCCTTCCAGGCCCGTCTCGGGAATTCCCTCCCCTTCACATCCCCTCCCACCAACATTAAAACAAGAACAGATCCTACCCTCCAACCACTCTGTGCACAATGCCTGACACGGGGGAGGCTTAGAACATCTGTGGGCACATGGGCAGCTGCGGGGGGCGTCTGCTGGCAGGTGATTGTGGCTGAAAAGGAGGTCCCCAGGACTGGGGCTCCAGTGAAGCCCCTGGGGCAGGGATAAGGAAGCTGAGGCTGCTCCCGCCCTGAAGAGGAAGGGCAGCGGCTCTGGAGGGAGACAGGCAAGAAGGCACCCAAGAGTGTTTCCGTGGGATCTGAGAACGGCCAGCTGCAGTGGGGAGGAAGGACAGGCCGCCGTGGGGCTGCGGGCAGGGAGGTTTCCCTGTGTGAGCCTAAGTGTCCCTTCTGCCCCTCGGGTGGGTATGAAGGTGAAGAGGGCTGACGCACACACCATGCAGGGCTCAGCAAGGCTTTGCTGCCGTTCCATCCTGTGGGGGCCCTGGGCTGCCTGCCAGGGTCCAGGAACATGAAGGCATTCAAGAACGCAGGGAGGGGCTGCGGGAGCCCGGGGCAGCCAGGGGCTGGGGAGGCAGGTGAGGGTCAGGAATGATTTCCCAAGGGTCAGAGCACCTGGGGAAACCCGCCAAGCACCGAAGGAAGTAGGGATGAGAGGGGGATGGGGGTCGTGGTGGGGCTGCAGGTCAGGGCACAGCGGGTGCAAATGCAGGGATTCCAGAGAGTTCCAGGAACTTCTGGGGATCCCCGGGTGGTTCTGTGGGCCTGGGGAGACCTCAGGCCTGGTGACAAAGGGCCTCACGTGTGGCGGGGGGTCCCCTCAGAGGACCAGCAGGAGTGGGAAGGAGCTGGGCCTGCATCCCCTGCCCGCCTCTTCTCTTCAACCCCCACGCAGCTCCACGTGAGCCCTGACTCCTGCCTGCTTCTAAATCGGGCTTTGCTTTGTGATGGTGGCGGCAGCAGGCAACTGGGTGATGCCTTTAAAAATAAGGCTATTTGGAAAATTCCACTTTGGTGTGCTGTCACATGGAGCCCCGTTCCTAAGCGCTTTTTGTTTTCTTAGCACCTAGAGCCTCATGGCCTCCAGCACTGGGTGCCTCTTAGGAATCACTAAGCCACGGCCTCAGGGGATCCCCCAAGTCTCCTCCCCCAACCTCAGGCCATGGGCTACAGTCTTTGCAGGACCCATTGTTTCATTAAAACTTCTTTTTGGGCCCGTGCGGTGGCTCACGCCTGTAATCCCAGCACTTTGGGAGGCCAAGGAGGGCAGATCACGAGGTCAGGAGATCGAGACCATCCTGGCGAACACAGTGAAACCCCGTCTCTACTAAAAATACAAAAAAAAAATCTTGGCCGGGCACGGTGGCTCACGCCTATGATCCCAGCACTTTGGGAGGCCGAGGCGGGCGGATCACGAGGTCAGGAGATCAAAACCATCCTGGCGAACACGGTGAAACCCCATCTCTACTAAAAATACAGAAAATTAGCCGGCATGGTGGCAGGCGCCTATAGTCCCAACTACTCTGGAGGCTGAGGCAGGAGAATGGTGTGAACCCGGAAGGCAGAGCTTGCAGTGAGCGGAGATCGCGCCACTGCACTCCAGCCTGGGCGACAGTGCGAGACTCCGTTTCAGAAACAAACAAACAAACAAACAAACAAACAAAAAAACTTCTTTCTGGCCAGGCAGGCATAGTGGCTCACACCTGTAATCCCAGCACTTTGGGAGGCCGAGGCAGGCGGATCACCTGGAGTCGGGAGTTTGAGACCAGCCTGACCAACATGGAGAAACCCTGTCTCTACTAAAAATACAAAATTAGCTGGGCATGGTGGCGCATGCCTGTAATCCCAGCTACGCGGGAGGCTGAGGCAGGAGAATCACTTGAACCTGGGAGGTGGAGGTTGCGGTGAGCCAAGACCACGCCATTGCACTCCAGCCCGCACAACAAGAGTGAAACTCCGTCTCATAAAAAACAAAACAAAACAAAAACAAATTGATTTCTTCCAATCAATTACTTGGGGTGCTCTGGGAATGAGTGGCCTTAGGTTTTGAGCCAGATCTACCTGGATTCAAGCGCCCCCAGTACAATGGAGGCATCGGGGCTGAGATGCTGCGGAAGAGGGCAGGTCACACAGCCCAGCAGACGCACAGCTAGACGCACAGCTGTCCTCGCTCCCAGTAACGGAGATGGCTGTTTGGCCCAGTATTGATTCCTTAACCTCCTGGAGCTTGAGTTTTCTCATTCATAAAATGGAAGCAGTACTTGTCTTGCTTCTCTCGGCCTTGGGGAGATGGCCGGGAACCCTTGTCTGATGGCCCCAGGTTCCTATGCTTCTCTAGGCCTGCTGGTTACCCATCAGTGAGCATAGCATATAGCATAAATACAGCATATGTTTGTTGGGAGCAAATTTAAAAGTAAAAAAATATAAGCAGTCTGGGCGCGGTGACTATTGCCTGTAATCTTAGCACTTTGGGAGGCCAAGGTGGGTGGATCACTTAAGTTTAGGAGTTTGAAATTACTCTGAGCAACGTAGCAAAACCCTGTCTCTACAAAAAAATAAAATAAAACAAAACAAAAAACAGGCTGGGCGCGGTGGCTCACGCCTGTAATCCGAATACTTTGGGAGGCCGAAGCAGGTGGATCACCTGAGGTCAGGAGTTCAAGACCAACCTGGTCAACATGATGAAACCCTGTCTCTACTAAAAATATAAAAATTAGCCAGGTGTGGTGGTGCACATCTGTAACCCCACTTACTTGGGAGGCTGAGGCAGGAGAATCGCCTGAATCTGGGAGCCAGAGGTTGCAGGGAGCTGAGATCACACCATTGCACACCAGCCTGGGTGACAAAGCAAGACTCCATCTGAAACAAAAAATAATAATAATTAGCCAGGTGTGGTGGGGCACATCTGTAGTCCTAGCTACTTGGGAGGCTGAGGTGGGAGGATCACTTCAGCCTGGAAGGCAGAGGTTGCAGTGAGCACTGCACTCCAGCCTGGGCGACAGAGCAAGACCCTGTCTCAAAAACAACAACAAAAATGGCAAATTCAGATGTGTCCAAAAAAGAAACTACATTGTACTTGTAAAACCGCTTTCTAGAGCTAACCACTGAAATATGGGTACACTTCCTTTCAGTCATTGTTTTCCACGTTATGCACATCATGAGTTGGAGCTTTGGACTTCCTGATCTGCGGCTTATGAGTGGTGCAAGCAACCTCTCTGAGCTTCAGTTTTCTCATCTCTGAAAAGGAGCTTACAAAACATTCCCTAGGCCAGACACGGTGGCTCACGCCTGTAATTCCAGCACTCTGGGAGGCCAAGGTAGGAGAATGGCTTTAGGTCGGGAGTTTGAGACCAGCCTGGGCAACAAAGGCAGGCCTGATCTCTACAAAAAATAAAACATTAACTAGGCATGGTGGTGTGCCTCTATAGTCTCACCTACTGGCGAGGCTGAGGTGGGAGGATTGTATGAGCCCCGGAGTTCAAGGCTGCAATGAACTGTGATTGTGCCACTGCACTCCGGCCTGAGTGACAGAGCCAGACCCTGTCGCAAACACAACAACAACGGAAAAGGCCCGCAGGCAGCAGGTACTTGCCTGAGCTGCGATGCCCATGTTGGGTTTCTTCTCATCTTCTTTGATTGCTGTGAATGGAGTGCATTCACATACTTTGATTACACTCGAGGGTGACTCTTCTAGCTTCCACATTTCCTCAGTGTTGTCAATTCTTCTTCTTCTTTTTTTTTTTTTTTGAGATGGAGTCTCACTTTGTTGCCAGCCTGGAGTGCCTTGGCACGATCTCAGCTCACTGCAACCTCTGCCTCCCAGGTTCAAGGGATTCTCCTGCCTCAGCCTCCCGAGTAGCTGGGATGACAGGCGCCTGCCACCACACCTGGGTAATTTTTGTATTTTTAGTAGAGATGGGGTTTCACCATGTTGGCCAGGTTGGTCTTGAACTCCTGACCTCGTGATCCACCCGCCTCGGCCTCCCAAAGTGCTGGGATTACAGGTGTGAGCCACCACGCCCAGCCCAATTCTTTAAAGATTTTTCTGATGGCTCCTTTTGAGTTACTCCATTCCCTTCCCTCATTGCTGGACATGTACATTATGCCCATGTTACTTTTGTAACATAAGACTGCTCCCATTTTATGAATGGTAAAACTGTGGTGAACATTTTTTGATGACAGTCTGCCTCAGTTTGGGGATAATTTTATATAAGGATGGCTCTCTTCAGTTCTGTTATGAGACCGAAGGGATTCTGTGTGTTACAATGTTTTGTTTGTGCCTCCTTTTGCGGTACCCATGCCTTTGCCCTGTGGTGAATGTGCGGCTACTAGGAGTTCTGCCTCCCTGAATTTGCTGCTCAGAATGGACTGCAAGCTAGGACACAGGTAACTGCCTTTGTTAACTGTGAGACGCCAGCGGCTGGGCTCTGGTGTGCGGGCCTGAGTGCTGCTGCTTGCCACCAAGTGCAGAGGTTCTCGGCGGCTCCCCTGCTTATTTGGCACTTTGCCATTTCTGTGGCTCTTGCTGTCTTCTGTGTGCCTGAGGTTGCTGATCTCTAGCCATCTGGGCTATTCCTGCCTTTGTTTTTTTTCCTCATACTGCTCAATTTCCAGAACCAACAAGAGAAACCTTAATTCCAGGCATTGTGTCCTAAAAATGAGAAGTCCTGTCTCCATGGTGAAGGAGATGACACTCCAAGTTATGGAGGCAGAAAGGATCTGCTTCTTTATGGACTCCTGAGAGCCCTTGGGCCAAAGGGAAGCTCTTTTGAAAGAAATTAATGCTTCTCAATCTGCCCCTGCCCCATAGGGATGGGCCCATTGCTCAGTTGAGCTCCTTGTGTGGCATCACAACTGCTGTTACTTTTATTCATGCTGTCGCCCTTGGTGACTTTGAACAGGAGCCGAGGCAAGGGGATTGGGAAAGAGGATGGAGACTGGGTAGCAGCTTCTGGACACGGGGGTTGAGCTGGGAGCCCTGGACTAAGTGACCTCACTGCCTGGTGCCTCTTTCCTTGCCTGGAAAAGGAGAAACCAGGTGTCAGCTTGGCAGCTTGTGTGGATCAACTGTGATAATAGAGGTGAATCCGCCAGCACAGCCCAGGGCACCTGGGATGACTCCAGGTAGAGAGACACAGGTACCAGCAAGAGTCACGGATCCATTCCACAACGGAGCTCACGTCTAGGGGCTGAGGAAGACCTGGGACAAAAATGTGTGTTGGGGAAACTAGATGGATCCCCGGTATCTCCTGAGATGCAGGCGGGCACGGCAGGGCAGGAGGCCTCTGGCCTCATTGTGTGCACACCTCCCACTGCCCCTGAGCTTGGGCCATTCCTCACACCTCTCTGTGGGCCTCAGTTCTCCCTCGGAATAGTCAGAGGGGACCTGATGTTCTCTAAGGGTCCTGCCAGCTCTCACACCTGGTGATGACTCTCCTGGGACATGCCTCTGGTCAAATAACCATTTTCCTTGCAAGGGGACAAGGCTGCATTTTTCTTTTCTTTTCTTTTTTTTTTTTTTTTTGAGACAGGGTCTCGCTCTGTCACCCAAGCTGGAGTGCAGTGGTGTGATCTTGGCTCCCTGCAACCTCCGCCTCCCCAGCTCAAGCGATCCTCCTGCCTCAGTCTCCCAAGTAGCTGGGACTACAGGTGTGTACCACCAAGCCCAGCTAATTTTTTTTTTTTTTTTGTAGATGGGGGGTTTTGCCATGTCACCCAGACTGGTCTTGAACTCCTGGACTCAAGACATCTGCCCATCCTGGCCTCCCAAAGTGCTGGGATTATAGCATGAGCCACAGTGCAGGGCCAAGGCTGCATTTTCAAGATGCCACCTCTGTCTGTCCTGGAAGCCCTAAAACAGCAGGAGTTGTGGGCTGTGGGTCACCCTGGTGTCCCTAGCACCCAGCACGAGCGGGCACCGAGTGGGTGCTCAGGGCTGGCTTCCATGGACACTGAACACCCTGGGAAAGGCATTCCCCTCCCCAACTCCAAGGTGACCTGGCCCCTCCTGCCTAGCAAGCTTTGGAAGGCTCCGAGCTCAGGCTGGAAAAGATCCCTCAAAGGGGTGTCTGAGGAGAGGGGGGGCGTGCTAAGAGTTCTCCAAACATGCTAGATACCGTCATTTCATTTAGACTTGTTTAAACCTCACTACAACTCAACTTGGGAGGTAGAAACGCCATGTTTCTTGTACATATAGGAGGGCTGGGGCGGAGCAGGGAAGTCTTCCTGGAGACCTGAGGAGTTAGCCAGCCGGGGGGCTCCCATGCATAGGTCCTTTGCCTGGAACGGATGAGAGGGAGTTAAGAGGTCTGGCTTTTGTCCACACTAAGGGATGGCTTTACTTGGGGGAGATAATCCTTCTGGAAACCTCAGGGAGCTAAGAGGTCTGGCTTTTGTCCACACTAAGGGATGGCTTTACTTGGGGGAGATAATCCTTCTGGAAACCTCAGGTAGAGTCTGCATGGGGAATGAGATGGCTTCATCTAGCCAGTTATGATGGGGGTCGACGCCCAAGGACCAGTTTAGCAGCCAGCAGAGCTGAGATCCAAGGCTTACTGCCCTGATCCCGGGATTACCTGCACATCAGAGATGAAGGTGAGGGAGGTGCTAAGAGGTGAAGTGGCCACCCACAGCCACATGGCTAAATCCTGTTCGCCATGTTCTTAATTTTGTCAGACTCAAGTTGCAACGAAGATTTGTCTAGAACATGTCTGGGGGCTGAGGGCAACAGGTAAGGCGTGGGTCAAATCACGCTGCGGGTGCAGGTGATGACAGGCTCCAGGAGAGAAGTGGTGGGCACAGCAGGACGGCCAGTGAGGAAAAGGCAGGCAGAGGGCGCCAGGTGCAAATCTGCAGGACCACAGACTTTGGTTCTGGATACAAACAATGGTTCTTTGTCATTGTAGGGCTTTAGACCCTAAGACTCAGAATTAGGGCTGGAAGGGATTTGGGAGCCCCAAGCAGATCTATTAATCCAACGCATTAAATTGCTAATTAAGTCACGACTGAAGCAGTCTGTACTTTTCCACTAGGGTTTACTTAGAAAAAGCTGGGGAGGCCTTGTTTTAAGAGGTATGAAGGAGGCCTCATATTTTTACTTAAAACCCCAGAAATTTAAGCATTTATAAAGCTTCTATGATGCAGCACTGCGACGGATGTTAATGTTTGCTTTCAAGAGATGGCCTTTAAAAATCCCTCTTGCTTCTGCGTCATATCTCATAGATGGTGACGGTTTTTACAGCCACGAGCTGGAGGGGAGACCCAAGTTCGGGGTTCCCTAGCCCATCCCTAAAGACCACAGTAGAGACAAATCTTCCATTTCATGCTTCCAGATGCTTCCTGTAATGGGAAAACTCCTCCTGCCCCTGACCTTTCTGAGTGGCTAAGTCTTCCGTTAGATTGGGCTGTAGTCAGTCTCTCCCGGGTTTCCTCTCTGGTAATTTATCTGCCAGTGACAACCCTCAGGGCTCCTGGCTGGCAGGAGCCAAAGCCAAGTGGAAATCCAGGCCTTCTGGCTCCCAGCGCTGGGTCTCTCCTCTTGCCCTCAATTCCCCAGAATCTAAGGACAACCCAATAAACAAATACCTACTATTTGCCAGGTCCAGGGAAAATAGCAGTAAACAAGATAATCCCGGCTTTCCTCATGGAACCCACAGTCTAGAAGGGGAATGAAGACCCAGTGCCCGTCAACAGGGGCTTCTCACTGTCTACCAGCTAGTGGAGGGCCCTGGGGCAGGGAACCCGGTTTCTGCCCCTCTTAGCTACTGACCCACCCGGGTCCTTGGGCGGAGGGCTTCATCTCTGAGTTCGTTTCCCGCTTTGTACAATGGCTCTGATCATAGATCCCGTCTCTAGAGTTTGTGAAATGTTGAGGCCAAATATGCAGATAACGCCAGGCCAGTGGCTTCCAAATCCGCGTGCACATTACACAGCTTCCCAAACTGATGATGCTTCCATCTCATCTTCAGAGACTGTGACTTAATGGGCCTGGGCTTCGGAATATTAAGTCTGCAGGCAATGCTAAAGTGCAGACCAGTTTGGGAACTACAGCGCCAGGCACCGTGTCACAGCGCGATAAGAAAGAACGTTCGGAAAAGCCCTTTATAGATTGAGACTGAGGCCGGCTGGGAGGACGCCACGGCGCCGCTCCCAAGACCACCGCGGCGGGGCCTGAGCTCCGGTATCACGCAGACCTTCCCTTCCGCGGCGGGGCCCGGGCCGTCTCTCCCGCACACCGGCCGGGACAGCGGCGCCCCATCGATGCGCTCCGCCGCTCGGCTCCCTACGCCTGAGCCCTGCCCGCTTGAGCCCCTTCCCCCTCCCGGCCGCTTCCCACTTCCAAGATGGCTGCGGGTGCAGCCGAACAGGTAAGGGGGCCCCTGTCGGATGTCCGCGGGGGCTCTGCGGGCACAAAGGCCCGCTCAAGGCAGTCCCTTGCCACTCCGGTTGGTTCTCGGGAGAAAAAAGGGCTAGCGACGCCGCTCCGGAGGCCCGCGGCGGGCGGCCCCCGGAAGAAGGACAGTCGGGCGAGCGCCGAGCTCTAGACGCGGCGGCACGGGCGGAAGAGCGGGCGCGGGCCGGCAGGGGCGGGGCCCAAGTGCGTGGGGCGTGTCCAGGGGCGGGTGAGGGGCGGGGCGAAGCGAGGGTGCGCGC